>NW_028270145.1:118216883-118816883 GCF_037043375.1 Chiloscyllium plagiosum
CACACACAATCACACTCACACACACACATACTCACACGCACACACTCACACACACACTCAGACCTGCACACATTCACACACACACTCTCAGACACGCACACACTCGCACACACACATACTCACACAGACACACACACAGACACACACTCACACACGCAAACACATACTCACACACACACACACATACTCACAAACACACACACACATACTTACACACACTCACACACACATAGACACACACACCCACACACTCACGCACACACTCTCACACACACTCTCACACACACACTCACACAGACACACACAGACACACATAGACACACACACACTCACACGCACACATACTGAAACACACAGACACACATACTCACAATCACACACACTCACACACACACACACACACACTCACCCACACACTCACACACACATACTCACACTCACACACACACTCACACAGACATACACACACTCTCACACAGACACACACATTAACACAGATACACACTCACTCATACACACAGACAAACACACTCAGGCACACACAAAAAGACACACACACAGACACAAACACTCACACAGACACACACTCACACACGCTCACTCACACAGACAGACACAGGCACACACACACTCACAAACACACTCACACAGACACTCACATAGACACACATTCACACAGACACACTTTCACACGGACGCACAGACACGCACACACTTACACAGACACACACACACATTCCCACAGACACACATGCACACACACAGATACATACACTCTCTCTCACACACACAGACACACACACAAACACACTCAAACACACCCACTCAAACACACAAAAAGACACACAGACACACACACACTCTCAGACAGGCAGACACACTCACACACACAGACACACACACTCACACAGACACACACACACACACACAGACACACACACACACTCACACAGACACACACACACTCTCACACAAACACACACACACTCTCACACAAACACACACATTCACACAGATACACACACACACATACTCACGCACTCAAACACACTCGCACAGACAAATACACACTCATACACACTCACACACACATACTCACAAACACTCACACACACACACTCACACACACACCCTCACACACACATAGACACACACACATTCACACACACTCACCCACACACATACTCACACACACACACACAAACCCACACAGACACACACACACACACTCACACAGACACACACACAGACACAAATACTCACACAGACACACACTCACACAGACAGACACAGACACATACACACTCACACACACACACACTCACAGAGACACACACACAGACACACACTCACACACTCACACACACACACAGACACACACACACACTCACACAGACACACACACACACACTCACACAGACACACATTCACACGGACACACACACTCACACAGACACACACACATTCACACAGACACACACACTCACACACACAGATACACACGCACACTCACACAGATACACACACACACACTCACACACACCCACTCAAACACATAGACACACAGACACGCACACACACTCTCACACCGACACACACACAGACACACACACACACTCACACAGACACACACACACTCACACAAACACACACATTCACACAGATACACACTCACTCAGATACACACAGACAAACACACTCAGGCACACACACACACAGACACAAACACTCACACAGGCACACACTCACACACGCACACTCACACAGACAGACACAGGCACACACACACTCACACTCACAGAGACACACATTCACATACACACAGACAAACACACTCAGGCACACACACACACAGACACAAACACTCACACAGGCACACACTCACACACGCACACTCACACAGACAGACACACACACACTCACACAGACACACACACAGACACACACACACACACACTCACACACACACTCACACAGACACACATTCTCACGGACACACAGACACACACTCACACATACACACACATATTCACACAGACACACACACTCACACAGATGCACACAGTCACACACACACACTCACACAGACACACACACAGACACACACACAAACACACTCACACACACACACTCAAACACACAGACACCCAGACACACACACAGACACGCACACACACTCTCACACAGACACACTCACACACACACGCTCACACACACACATACTCACACTCACACACTCACAAACACACACTCTCAGACACGCACACACTCGCACACACACATACTCACACATACACAAACATATATTTACACAGACACACATACACACACATGCTCACACACACTCACAAACACATAGACACACCCACCAACACACTCACACACACACTCTCACACACACACACTCACACAGACACACACAGACACTCACACACACACATACTGAAACACACACACACATACTCACAATCACACACACACACACACTCACACACACACATACTCACACTCACACACACACTCACACAGACACACATTCACACGGACACACAGACACACACTCACACATACACACATACACACACATATTCACACAGACACACACACACAGATAGACACGCACACACAGAGATACACACAGTCACACACACACTCACACAGACAATCACACAGACACACACACAAACACACACACAAACACACTCACACACACACACACTCACACACACCCACTCAAACACACAGACACCCAGACACACACACAGACACGCACACACACTCTCACACAGACACACACACAGACAGACACACACTCACACAGACACACTCACACACACACACACTCATACACACACACATACTCACACACGCACACACTCACAAACACACACTCTCAGACACGCACACACTCGCACACACACATACTCACACATACTCACACAAACACATATTTACACAGACACACATACACACACATGCTCACACACACTCACACACACACTCACACACACACATACACACACACACTCACACAGATACACACACACAAACTCACATACACACACACATGCTCACACACACTCACACGCACACGCACACACTCACTCTTGCTCACACACACACTCTCACACACACATACATACACACACAGACTCACACACACACATACATACTCACACACATACTCTCACACACATACACTCACACACATACTCTCACACACACACTAACACAGACACATGCACACAAACTCACATGCGCACACAGACACACACACTCACACACACAGATACACACGCACACTCACACAGATACACACACACACACTCACACACACCCACTCAAACACATAGACACACAGACACGCACACACACTCTCACACCGACACACACACAGACACACACACACACTCACACAGACACACACACACTCACACAAACACACACATTCACACAGATACACACTCACTCAGATACACACAGACAAACACACTCAGGCACACACACACACAGACACAAACACTCACACAGGCACACACTCACACACGCACACTCACACAGACAGACACAGGCACACACACACACTCACACACACACTCACAGAGACACACATTCACACGGACACACAGACACTCACACACACACTCACACAGACACACTCACACACACAGATACACACGCACACTCACACAGATACACACACATACTCACACACACCCACTCAAACACATAGACACCCATACACACACACAGACACTCACACACACTCTCACACCGACACACACACTTACACAGACACACACACACAGACAGACAGACACACACACGTACACACTCACACACACACATACTCTCACACACACACACTCTCACAAAGACACACACATTCACACAGATACACACTCACTCAGATACACACAAACACACTCTGGCACACACACACACACACTCACACAGACACACACACAGACACACACAAAAAGACACACACACAGACGCAAATACTCACACAGACACACACTCACACACGCACACTCACACAGACAGACACAGACACACACACACACACACAGACACACACACTCACACACACACACAGACAAACACACTCACACACACACTCACACACACACACTCAAACACACAGACACCCAGACACACACACAGACACGCACACACACTCTCACACAGACACACACACAGACAGACACACACTCACACAGACACACTCACACACACACACACTCATACACACACACATACTCACACACGCACACACTCACAAACACACACTCTCAGACACGCACATACTCGCACACACACATACTCACACATACTCACACAAACACATATTTACACAGACACACATACACACACATGCTCACACACACTCACACACACACATACACACACACACTCACACAGATACACACACACAAACTCACATACACACACACATGCTCACACACACACACGCACACGCACACACTCACTCTTGCTCACACACACACACTCACACACACATACATACACACACAGACTCACACACACACATACATACTCACACACATACTCTCACACACATACACTCACACACATACTCTCACACACACACTAACACAGACACACGCACACAAACTCACATGCGCACACAGACACACACACTCACACACACAGATACACACGCACACTCACACAGATACACACTCACACACTCACACACACCCACTCAAACACATAGACACACAGACACGCACACACACTCTCACACCGACACACACACAGACACACACACACACTCACACAGACACACACACACTCACACAAACACACACATTCACACAGATACACACTCACTCAGATACACACAGACAAACACACTCAGGCACACACACACACACAGACACTCACACAGGCACACACTCACACACGCACACTCACACAGACAGACACAGGCACACACACACCGATACACACACATACTCACACACACCCACTCAAACACATAGACACCCATACACACACACAGACACTCACACACACTCTCACACCGACACACACACTTACACAGACACACACACACAGACAGACAGACACACACACGTACACACTCACACACACACATACTCTCACACACACACACTCTCACAAAGACACACACATTCACACAGATACACACTCACTCAGATACACACAAACACACTCTGGCACACACACACACACACTCACACAGACACACACACAGACACACACAAAAAGACACACACACAGACGCAAATACTCACACAGACACACACTCACACACGCACACTCACACAGACAGACACAGACACACACACACTCACACACACACACAGACACACACACTCACACAGACACACACACAGACACACACACACACTCACACACACACACACTCACACACACACTCACACAGACACACATTCTCACGGACACACAGACACACACTCACACATACACACACATATTCACACAGACACACACACACAGATAGACACGCACACTCACACAGATGCACACAGCCACACACACACACTCACACAGACACACACACACAGACACACACACAAACACACTCACACACACACACACTCACACACACACACTCAAACACACAGATACCCTGACACACACACAGACACGCACACACACTCTCACACAGACACACTCACACACACACGCTCACACACACACATACTCACACTCACACACTCACAAACACACACTCTCAGACACGCACACACTCGCACACACACATACTCACACATACACAAACACATATTTACACAGACACACATACACACACATGCTCACACACACTCACAAACACATAGACACACCCACCAACACACTCACACACACACTCTCACACACACACTCACACAGACACACACAGACACACACAGACACTCACACACACAAATACTGAAACACACACACACATACTCACAATCACACACACACACACACTCACACACACACATACTCACACTCACACACACACTCACACATACACACATTCACACGGACACACAGACACACACTCACACATACACACATACACACACATATTCACACAGACACACACACACAGATAGACACGCACACACAGAGATACACACAGTCACACACACACTCACACAGACACTCACACAGACACACACACAAACACACACACAAACACACTCACACACACACTCACACACACACACTCAAACACACAGACACCCAGACACACACACAGACACGCACACACACTCTCACACAGACACACACACAGACAGACACACACTCACACAGACACACTCACACACACACACACTCATACACACACACATACTCACACACGCACACACTCACAAACACACACTCTCAGACACGCACACACTCGCACACACACATACTCACACATACTCACACAAACACATATTTACACAGACACACATACACACACATGCTCACACACACTCACACACACACATACACACACACACTCACACAGATACACACACACAAACTCACATACACACACACATGCTCACACACACTCACACGCACACGCACACACTCACTCTTGCTCACACACACACACTCACACACACATACATACACACACAGACTCACACACACACATACATACTCACACACATACTCTCACACACATACACTCACACACATACTCTCACACACACACTAACACAGACACACGCACACAAACTCACATGCGCACACACACATGCTCACACACACACACACTCACGCAGACACACACAAAAAGACACACACACAAACACTCACACAGACACACACACACACACACACACACTCACACGGACACACACAGACACACACACTCACACACTCACACACACTCACACAGACACACAGAGACACACTCACACACACATGCATACTCACACACACATACACACACACAGACTCACACACATACTCACACTCACACACACACACATACTCACACACACACATTCACACAGACACACACACACACTCACACAGACACACACACACATGCTCACACACACACACACACTCACGCAGAAACACACACAGACACACACAAAAAGACACACACACAAACACACACTCACACACACTCACGCAGACACACACACAGACACACACAAAAAGACACACACACAAACACTCACACAGACACACACACACACACACACTCACACGGACACACACAGACACACACACTCACACACTCACACACACTCACACAGACACACAGAGACACACTCACACACACATGCATACTCACACACACACATACACACACACAGACTCACACACATACTCACACTCACACACACACATACTCACACACACACATTCACACAGACACACACACACACTCACACAGGCACACACACACATGCTCACACACACTCACACACACACTCACGCAGAAACACACACAGACACACACAAAAAGACACACACACAAACACACACTCACACACACACTCACGGACACACACAGACACACACACACTCACACACTCACACACACTCACACAGACATACACAGACAGACACACGCACACAGACACTCACACACATACTCACACTCACAAACACACATGCACACATTCACACACACACTCACACATACTCACATAGACACACACACTCACACATACAAACACATACTCACACACACACTCATGGACACACACAGACACACACACACAAACACACACTCACACACACACTCACACAGACATACACACTCACGCAGACACTCACACTCACACAGACACACACACTCACACAAACACACACAATCACACTCACATACTCGCACGCACACACTCACACACACACTCACACACTCAGACCTGCACACATTCACACACACACTCTCAGACACGCACACACTCGCACACACACATACTCACACAGACACACACAGAGACACACACTCACACACGCAAACACATACTCACACACACACATACTCACAAACACACACACACATACTTACACACACTCACACACACATAGACACACACACCCACACACTCACGCACACACTCTCACACACACACTCACACAGACACACACAGACACACATAGACACACACACACTCACACGCACACATACTGAAACACACAGACACACATACTCACAATCACACACACTCACACACACACACTCACACACACACACACACACTCACCCACACACTCACACACACATACTCACACTCACACACACACTCACACAGACATACACACACTCTCACACAGACACACACATTAACACAGATACACACTCACTCATACACACAGACAAACACACTCAGGCACACACAAAAAGACACACACACAGACACAAACACTCACACAGACACACACTCACACACGCGCACTCACACAGACAGACACAGGCACACACACACTCACAAACACACTCACACAGACACTCACATAGACACACATTCACACAGACACACATTCACACGGACACACAGAGACGCACACACTTACACAGACACACACACACATTCACACAGACACACATGCACACACACACAGATACATACACTCTCTCACACACACACAGACACACACACAAACACACTCACACACACCCACTCAAACACACAAAAAGACACACAGACACACACACACTCTCACACAGGCAGACACACTCACACACACAGACACACACACTCACACAGACACACACACACACACAGACACACACACACACTCACACAGACACACACACACTCTCACACAAACACACACATTCACACAGATACACACACAAATACTCACGCACTCACACACACTCGCACAGACAAATACACACTCATACACACTCACACACACATACTCACAAACACTCACACACACACTCACACACACACACTCACACACACATAGACACACACACATTCACACACACTCACCCACACACATACTCACACACACACACACAAACTCACACAGACACACACACACACACTCACACAGACACACACACAGACACAAATACTCACACAGACACACACTCACACAGACAGACACAGACACATACACACTCACACACACACACTCACACAGACACTCACACAGACACACACACTCACAGAGACACACACACAGACACACACACTCACACACACACACAGACACACACACACACACTCACACAGACACACATTCACACGGACACACACACTCACACAGACACACACACATTCACACAGACACACACACTCACACACACAGATACACACGCACACTCACACAGATACACACACACACACTCACACACACCCACTCAAACACATAGACACACAGACACACACACACACTCTCACACCGACACACACACAGACACACACACACACTCACACAGACACACACACACTCACACAAACACACACATTCACACAGGTACACACTCACTCAGATACACACAGACAAACACACTCAGGCACACACACACACAGACACAAACACTCACACAGGCACACACTCACACACGCACACTCACACAGACAGACACAGGCACACACACACACACTCACACACACACTCACACACACACACACAGAGACACACTCACACACACTCGCACAGACACACATTCACACGGACACACAGACACACACACATTCACAGACACACATACTCACACACACACACTCACACAGTCACACTCACAGACACACACACAAAGACACTCACACACACCCACTCAAACCCTGTCAATCCGGAATTGCCTGTGGAGCAGACTCGATGGGCTGAATGGCTGCCTTCGGCTCCTATCCCTCCCGGCCTTATCATGAAGGAGAGAGCAGTCGCAGCGGCTGGACGATGATGGTGAGGGGCTGGAGGAGGGTGGAGGGGTCACCGTGTTAAAGCCTGCAGCCAGGGTGGGAATAATGAGGAGGGAATGGGACAGCTACAGGGAGGGAGATGGTGAGTTAGAAAGGAGCTTTTTTTCCGATTGAAAGTGGATAATTATTTGGACAAAAATATCGTGCAAGGGTGTAGGGAGAAACCAGCGGATTGACACCAGGTAATGACACTCATTTGAAGAGGTAGGGAAGATAGGATGGGCCGAATGGCATCCTGCTACACCAGAACAATTCGCCAATTCCGGATTGACAGGGTCTGAAAGCTGATCGGAAGGTTTCAACCGTGGATCAGAGGAAAGGTTGGTAAGGAGTGAGGAAATAAAAACCCACCCAAGGATTAGGATAAGGAACCAGCAGAATTTTAGTTTCCAATTTGGAGTACTGTGGGGAAAAGCTTGATTATTTTTGGAGAAGAATGGGGGGCAGCATCAGTGTTTGGACAGTGATAGCCACTGACATGATCAGCCCCCGTCCGGGAATGGGGAGGGGTGGGAATCTGATTGAGGCTACAGGAGGTGGGTGCTGTGAGGAAGGTGGGCCCAGAGATGGAGGGGAGGGGACAGAATCAGAGGGAACTTCTAGAGGGATGGGAGCTCAAGGCTAAAACCAGGATGTGCTGGGGAAAGCAGGGACATGGCAGAGACAGGTGATCCCAGGAACCCTCACACTCATAGCTGGAGGTGAGGGTGGAGGAGGCGAGGAAGGGGATTAGCTTGGAGTCAGGAATAAAAGCGAGGGCTGGGTGTCTCCAGTAACAAAGTGAGATCGGACATGAGACAGCAAAACTCCTCAGTCAAATCAGGAGACAGGCTTCTCCGCCAAAGGCCAGATTAACTTTCACTGCGAGAGCTCACGTTGGGCTGTGGTGATTGAGAACATTAATTGGCCTCTGCTGGGGGACGGTGGGGTGGGAGGGGGAGGTGAAGGTGTACGGGAGGGTCGCACTTGAGAACGTTAATCCTTCCTGAGTTCACTCAGCCTCAGTCTGACTGTGTCATTCAATCAATGAAAAGGAGAGAGAGAGAGATTCGGTTTCTCAAAGGGATTCGCTGTTGAAAATGCAGCCACTGCTTTAGTACACGACAGCACAGGAGACTGTACAGCCCATCCAGTTTGTACTAGCCCGCTGATTGATCCAACCCAGTTTAGCCTAGGAACTGAATCCCCTTCAGGAATTCATAGGAGTTCCTGTTCAACATCCTTCCAGTAGACACCTCATTGCTGTCCCCCTGACTCACTGCTGTCCCCCTGACTCACTGCTGTCCCCCTGACTCACTGCTGAAGAGTTTTTCGCCTCAACTCACCTCCAATTCTTCTCTCAGTTATCTTTGATCTGTCTCTTTCTCATTACCACACTCTCTCCTGTCACTCTCTCCTGTCACTCTCTCCTGTCACTCTCTCCTGTCACTCTCTCCTGTCACTCTCTCCTGTCACTCTCTCCTGTCACTCTCTCCTGTCACTCTCTCCTGTCACTCTCTCCCTACTGGAGCAACAATAGACGCCATCACTGATTATATTCACTCCTGAGGCACTGCGTCGCTGGCTGGGCCCAGTATTTATTACCCATCCCTAGATGCCCCTTGAGAAAGTAGGGGTGAGCTGCTGCAGTCCAGGGTGGCTCAGTGGTCAGCACTGCTGCCTCACATCACCAGGGACCCGGGTTCGATTACAGCCTCGGCTGACTCTCTGTGTGGAGTTTGCACATTCTCCCCATGTCTGCGTGGGTTTCCTCCAGGTGCTCCGGTTTCCTCCCACAGCCCAAAGATAGTGGCTTAGCTGTGGGATTATGGGTATGGGGAGGAGGGGGTTGCTCTTCAGAGGGTCAGTGTAGAATCAATGGGTTGAATGGCCTCTATCTACACTGTAGGGATTCTATATGCTTTAGGTAGACCCACAATGCCACTGGGGAGGAGATATTCCAGGATTTCCACCCCGGACTGGTGATATATTGGTGAGTGACTTGGATTTGCTGATGACTGACAGAGAGACTGACAGACATGAGGGTGAGTTTTCTTCCTGGATACAGGAAATGTACAGCTCCATTTCCCCACGATGAAAATGTGATGTTTTTTCTCTGCCAACTGAAAAGTGCCACTTCACACTTTAAGTCCACGTGTTAATTACACAAAGATGTCATAATGGTAATCACCTTGGAAGTAGGCACTGGAGATGGCCCAGTGGTCATTTAATCGAGACAATTAATCCAGAAGCCCACCTCATATTCGGGGAAACCCGGTTCAAATCTCACCACAGCAGAATAAAAACTCAATTCGAAATATCTTGAATTAAGAATCTACCAAAGATTATGAAACTATTATTGATTGTGGATTGTCAGAAAAAACCTCACCTGGTTCACCAATGTCCTTCAGGGAAAGAAATCTGCCACCCTTACCCAGTCTGGTCTACACGTGACTCCAGACCCACAGTGATGTGGTTGACTCTCAGTCACCCTCTGAAAAGGTGCAGTAAGCCACTCAGTTATACCAATCACTACAAAGTCTCAAAGAAATGAAACTGGACGGATCACCTGGCATCGACCCAGGAACCGGAAAAGACAGCAGCAGAAACATCCCTGTCTGAGCCTGCAGTGTCCTCCTCACTGCCATCTGGGGTTAGTGCCAACATTGGGAGAGCTGTCTCACAGACTCATCCAGCAACAGCCTGATATAGTCATAGCGACAGAATCCTACCTTACAGACAATGTTCCAGACCCCACCATCACCATCCCTGGATATGGCCTGTCCCACCGGCAGGACTGACCCAGCAGAGGGTCGGCTCAACGGGATACAGTCGGGAGGGAGTGGCCTCAGCATTGACTCTGGACCCCATGGGGTCTCATGGCTTCAGGTTAAACATGGGCAAGGAAACCTCCTGCTCATAATCACATCCCATCCATCCTTGGCTGATGAGTTGGTACTCCTTCATATTGAACAACACTTCGAGGAAGCACTGAGGGTGGCAAGATCACAGAGAGTCCTCTGGGTGGGGGATTTCACTGTCCCACCACCAAGAGTGGCTCAGCAGCAGCATTACTGATCGAGCTGGTCAGGTCCTTAAAGGACATCGCTGCTGGACTGGGTCTGGGACAGGTGGGAGGGAACCAACAAGGGGGAGAAACAGACTTGACCCCATCCTCACCAATCTGCCAGCTGCAGGTGTATCTGTCCCTGACCGTATCAGTTAGAGTGACCACCACACAGTCCTTGTGGAGACAAAGTCCCACCTTCACATTGAGAATATGTAGCACTATCACTATTGTGTGTGTGTGCACACGTGTGTGTATGTGTGAATGTGTGTGTGTCAGTGTGCAAGTGTGTGTGTGTGCGTTTGAGTGTATGAGTGCATGTGTGTGTGTGTGAGAGTGTGCTTGAGTGTGTGTGTCTAAGTGTGTGTGTGAGAGTGTGTGAGAGAGTGTGGTCTATTTTATGAGGGACGGTTGGACAGACTGATGTTTCGAGAGTGAGGAGTAACTGGATTGTCGTGTTTAAAATCCTGGATGGTCCTCACAAGGTGAACATGGAAAAGATGTTTCCTCTTGAGGGTCATAACCAAAATGTGGAGACACTGTTTTAAAATGAAGCATCACACCTTTAGGACAAAGATGGAGGGAGTTTTTTTTCACAAAGAGGGTTGTGAGATTTTGAAACTGTTTCAGAAAGAGGTCAGTTGGAGATATTGAATATTTTGGAGGTGGGCCTGCAGAGATTATTTTAGTCAGGGGAGTTGAGTGTTCTCAGGAATGGTGGGAATGATGGACCAGTTTTGACAGGGTCAATGTCTGCTCCTAATTTGTATGTTTGGCGGAACTATCCTTAGTGTGTCTCAGTTAGGTCTGTATGTGGAATGTAGTTGCAGCTTAAAGGCATCAATTAGCTCAGAATTCAGAGTGATGCCGGACTCAAAACGTTAACTGTTCCTCTCTCTCTACGAACACTGTCAGACCTGCTGAGTTTCTCCAGCACTGTCTGTGTCTGTGTTACAATTCATTCCTGTCTTGTGGTGAGCATTGGAAGATGGAATCCATTGGTCTGACTTTACCCCATTCTCACCATAATTTAGTTGCTGATCTTTGAGCTGACTGTTATGTGTCCCGAGCTGTTGTCTGAGCTTGTCTATATACCCTGAGTGCAGATGCTCGGACTGTTAGCCGTATTTGTGGGTACTCCCCCTTCCCACTGAGTGGAACTGGGTTTGAACCTGAGCCCAGTCAGTAATTCATGAGCAACATTTGTGACTCAGTTACAGTAACTGTACAGGAGCCAACCAGATGTTATAAATGATAATGAATTGTTCAGATAAATGGCTCTTCCCATTTTATGTTCTGTAGAGATATACTCAGTTAATCTGTCAGAAATCACTGGTTAACTCCAGCTGGGTATTGTGTTAAAAAAACCGAAGGAACTGTGGATGCTGGAAAAACTGACGCGAGAACAGAGATTGCTGGAAAAGCTCAGCACCTGAGGAGAGAGAAGGCAGAGTTAATGTTTCAGGTCTGGTACACGCTGATGGTAGTGAGGGAAAGGTTGGTTTTATGTGGAAGGGGGTAGTAGGAGCAAACGATAGGTGGGGATAGAGCCGACTGAGGGGGAACAACAGTTGGACAGAAAAAGGAGTGGGTCACAGCCAGCCTGGGAGAACGAGGGGCTTGTTCGCTTCCTGGCCCTGCCCTGCAGGAAGGAGGTGACCCCTTTGGAGATAGGACAGAGGAGAGTTATCAGAATGGGAGCAGGGGATCGGGACATCAGTGAATGGGGAGAGACTGGAGATACTGGGAACAGAGAAGATGAAGAGGAGTTTTAATTGAGATGTTCACAATTCCAGCAGGATTTTCCTGGAGTGAATAACTGATAGCTGACAGGATTGGTCAAAGGCCTGGTGTTGGTGGTGAAGAAGGGAGAATGTTTTCCCATGTGGGTCATTCTGATCAGGAATGCAGTGCCTGATAGAGCAGTGGAAACTGATTCCATGGGAGATGGAACCGAGTGGATCTTATTGAATATGAGTTCCCCGATTGGGGTTTGTTAACCTGGGCCAATCAGGGAGCTCTGGCTGACAGATATAAACCAGGGGGATTCAGACAGTCACCTCACTCTGGGGACTGGCTGGTCAGAGGCAACAGACCATTCACATCTTAATAAGGGCTGACTTCATGACGAGATACTAGTCTCTCTGCAGTTATTTCAGAAACTTTCCAAAGGGAATTAGCAGACAGTGTGGGACTCGATGCATCTTTCAAAGAGCGAGCAGAGAAACGATGAGCAGAATGGCCTTGTCCTGATGCTGCAGTAACAGGATCTTTCACTGACGCCCTATGCTTGCTGATCTCAATTCACTGTGACATAAGCTCCCTCCTGGGATTGACTTTGGTTTAATTTGACTCTGTGCAGTGCGTCATGGGGTCTGAGATTAAAGGAGATTTCCTCTCCTGGAGTGGGATGGTTGAGACAGCTGTGGCCCAGGGCAGGAGGAGGGGGGAGTGAAGCTGAGGGGCGGGGAGAATTGAGGCCCTTCCTCCTTCACTTCCATTTCCCTGGCAGCCTCCCCCTGTGCGCCCCCCTCCCCCTTCCCCAGTCCGGCTGTCAGTAATCGGGCGACCAGGGGGCAAAGTGAACATTGCCCAGGGCCCTCCCTGAATGCTGTGTTTCCACACTGCACCCCAGCACTCAGACCGAATGCTCTCTCCAGCTCATCGACATGATTTACAGAAACAGCCTCTTGGCCACACTTGCTGCCTATTTATTTTGGCTTCTGCTGAAGACTTGTTACCATGGGGAATGGATGTAGTTGGTCAACAGAAACATAATATTCCTTTGCACAGCCTGTGCTTATAGTGCAGCCACAGCAGATGGAGGGATTGTACCCAGCGCCCAACACTGTCCCTGCCATTACGCATACCCCCCCCGGGCTCCCCCCCGCCCCCTCCAGTGGACAGCATGGCCCACATTTCGGCTCCAGGCTGGTACCCTCCCCCCTCCTTGATCACAGAGTCCCACAAGCTGCCCCATGTGAACCCCACCAGCTGGTTCTGCTGGGCCTGGCGGATTATCAGATGGGGATTTATCACACTCACTGTGGTCACGGTCTCAGACACACCAGCAGACGCGGTAAGGATCCCAACAAGAAACCCGGAGGGACTGCAGCCTCTTTCCATTCGGTTCCCAGCAGCTCAGGCACGGCCCAGAACTGCTCAGTGCATTGCGGGAAGTCAATTCATATTTCACCGTGCGCCCAACTCAACGCCTCAACCACCGCATATCCCACAAACATTGACTCTCCTTCCATGTCCACTCAGCTACAAGTTGCAACATTCATAGAGGGAGCTTTGTATCTAACCCCGTGCTGTCCCTGTCCTGGGAGTGTTTGATGGGGGGGACAGTGTAGAGGCAGCTTTACTCTGTATCTAACCCCGTGCTGTCCCTGTCCTGGGAGTGTTTGATGGGGGGGACAGTGTAGAGGGAGCTTTACTCTGTATCTAACCCCGTGCTGTCCCTGTCCTGGGAGTGTTTGATGGGGGGGACAGTGTAGAGGGAGCTTTACTCTGTATCTAACCCCGTGCTGTCCCTGTCCTGGGAGTGTTTGGTGGGGACAGTGTAGAGTGAGCTTTACTCTGTATCTAACCCCGCGCTGTCCCTGTCCTGGGTGTGTTTGATGGGGTCAGTGTAGAGGGAGCTTTACTCTGTATCTAACCCCGTGCTGTCCCTGTCCTGGGAGGGTTTGATGGGGACAGTGTAGAGGGAGCTTTACTCTGTATCTAACCCCGTGCTGTCCCTGTCCTGGGAGTGTTCGATGGGGACAGTGTAGAGAGAGCTTTACTCTGGATCTAACCCCGTGCTGTCCCTGTCCTGGGAGTGTTTGATGGGGACAGTGTAGAGGGAGCTTTACTCTGTATCTAACCCCGTGCTGTCCCTGTCCTGTGTGTGCTTGATTGGGTCAGTGTAGAGAGAGCTCTACTCCGTTTCTACCCCTGTGCTGTCTCTGTCCCTGGGGAGTGTTTGATGGGGACAGTGTAGAGAGAGCTTTACTCTGTATCTAACGCTGTGCTGTCCCTGTCCTGGGAATGTTTGATGGGGACAGTATAGAGGGAGCTTTACTCTGTATCTAACCCTGTGCTGTCCCTGTCCTGGGAGTGTTTGATGGGGACAGTGTAGAGGGAGCTTTACTCTGTATCTACCCCGTGCTGTCCCTGTCCTGGGAGTGTTTGATGGGGGACAGTGTAGAGGAAGGTTTACTCTGTATCTAACCCCGTGCTGTCCCTGTCCTGGGAGTGTTTGATGGGGACAGTGTAGAGGGAGCTTTACTCTGTATCTAACCCCGTGCTGTCCCTGTCCTGAGTGTGTTTGATGGGTACAGTGTAGAGGGAGCTTTACTCTGTATCTACCCCGGGCTGTCCCTGTCCTGGGAGTGTTTGATGGGGGACAGTGTAGAGGAAGGTTTACTCTGTATCTAACCCCGTGCTGTCCCTGTCCTGGGAGTGTTTGATGGGGACAGTGTAGAGGGAGCTTTACTCTGTATCTAACCCCGTGCTGTCCCTGTCCTGGGAGTGTTTGATGGGGACAGTGTAGAGGGAGCTTTACTCTGTATCTAACCCCGTGCTGTCCCTGTCCTGAGTGTGTTTGATGGGTACAGTGTAGAGGGAGCTTTACTCTGTATCTACCCCGGGCTGTCCCTGTACTGGGAGTGTTTGATGGGGACAGTGTAGAGGGAGCTTTACTCTGTATCTAACCCTGTGCTGTCCCTGTCCTGGGCATGTTTGATGGGGGACAGTGTAGAGGAAGGTTTACTCTGTATCTAACCCCGTGCTGTCCCTGTCCTGAGTGTGTTTGATGGGAACAGTGTAGAGAGAGCTTTACTCTGTATCTAACCCTGTGCTGTCCTTGTCCTGGGCACGTTTGATGGGGGATAGTGTAGAGGAAGGTTTACTCTGTATCTAACCCCGTGCTTTCCCTGTCCTGGGAGTGTTTGATGGGGACAGTGTAGAGGGAGCTTTACTCTGCAGCTAACCCCATGCTTTCCCTGTCCTGGGAGTGTTTGATGGGGACAGTGTAGAGGAAGCTTTACTCTGTAGCTAACCCCGTGCTGTCCCTGTCCTGGGAGTGTTTAATGGGGACAGTGTAGAGGGAGCTTTACTCTGTATCTAACCCTGTGCTGTCCCTGTCCTGGGAGTGTTTGATGGGGACAGTGTAGAGGGAGCTTTACTCTGTATCTAACCCCGTGCTGTCCCTGTCCTGGGAGTGTTTGATGGGGACAGTGTAGAGGGAGCTTTACTCTGTATCTAACCCCGTGCTGTCTCTGTCCTGGGAGGGTTTGATGGGGACAGTGTAGAGGGAGCTTTACTCTGTATCTAACCCCGTGCTGTCTCTGTCCTGGGAGGGTTTGATGGGGACAGTGTAGAGGGAGCTTTACTCTGTATCTAACCCCGTGCTGTCCCTGTCCTGGGAGGGTTTGATGGGGACAGTGTAGAGGGAGCTTTACTCTGTATCTAACCCCGTGCTGTCCCTGTCCTGGGAGTGTTTGATGGGGACAGTGTAGAGGGAGCTTTACTCTGTATGTAACCCCGTGCTGTCCCTGTCCTCGGAGGGTTTGATGGGGACAGTGTTGGGGGAAGTTACCCATTGATGGGGAAGCTCCTATTAACATGAGACATCAAATGAGCCCCTTCGATAGGGGCAGTGATGGTGATGAAGGTTTAGTTTTTGGATATTTTGAATGTGAGTTTTGTCAGTGATTGTGAGCGATATATTTCTCTGAAGGTTTGTGGTTACATTTTACAGAATTGAAATTTCCGTTTCTGAGATAGGGATTGTGACTGGATCTGTTCGAAACGTCACCAGTGAGGTTGGAAATTCCCATTCATTGTTGGTATCAATCTTTGTCCCAGATTATGTTGTCGTACCGAAGTCACACAACACCAGGCTACAGTCTGATCGGTTGGTTTGAAATCACAAGCTTTTGGAACGCTGTCCCTTTGTCGGGTGAAATGGACGGAAGCGTACAGCTGTGTGAAGGGGCAGCGCTCTGAAAGCTTGTGATTTCTAATAAATATGTCGGACTATAACCTGGTGTCATGTGATGTCTGACCTTGTCCATCCCAATCCAACACCAGCACCTCCACATCATGGTTATGATATCAGCCAGGGAGGGTTCGGGTGTGGAAATGTCGCCAAATGGAAGATGAAAAAATAATTGGTAAGAGACTGTACATCCCAAAGTGTCAATGGCTGAACCTTCACAGACTCTAACAAACACCCACTCCCTCCCCCACCCACGCTCAGTAGCAGCAGTGTGTACCATCTACAAGATGCTCTGCAGAAACTCACTCAGACATCACCTCCCAAACCCACACCCACTTCCATCGAGAAGGACAAGGGCAGCAGAGATTTTCGTTTGGGAGGGAGGCAATGGCTTTGTGGCATTATTGCGAGACTACTAATCCAGAGACCCAGGGAATGTTCCGGGAACAGGGTTTCAAATCCGGCCAGGGCAGGTGGTGGAGTTTGACTCTGGAATTCAGAATCCAGCGATGACCCTGAAACCATTGTTGATTGTTGAGGGACAAACAGCTGCCAATCATAGGGCAGCGAAAGTCCACAACAGACCTCATGGGTCAGTGAGCACCTTTCCCACAGTACCCCATCACGGGGCATGGGTCAGGGCAGGGAATGTAACAGGTGGACTCAGCACCTGGCAAATACCACGTGGAGGAGGGAGGACGGTCACAGTGAGTATACGTGTGTATACAATCTCACGCCACTTCACTAAATCAACCCTAATTCATAAAAACAATATCAGCCTTTATTACCCGTCCCTAGTTGCCCCTTGAGAAGGTGGGGGTGAGCTGCCTTCTTGAACCGCTGCAGTCCATGTGCTGTGGGTAGACCCACAATGCCCTTAGGGAGGGAATTCCAGGATTCTGACCCAGTGACACTGAAGGAACGGCGATATATTTCCAAGTCAGGATGGTGAGGGGCTGGGAGGGGAACTTGCAGGGGGTGGTGTTCCCATGTATCTGCTGCCCTTGTCCTTCTCGATGGAAGTGGGTGTGGGTTTGGAAGGCGCTGTCTGAGGGTCTTTGGTGAGTTTCTGCAGTGCACCTTGTAGCTGGTACACACTGCTGCTACTGAGTGTGGGTGGGGGAGGGGGTGGGTGTTTGTGGGTGTGGGGCCAATCAAGCGGCTGCTTTGTCCTGGATGGTGTTGAGATTGTTGGGTGTTGTTGGAGCTGCTCACATCATCCAGTTGCACCAGCAAGAACAAACAGACACAAGCCAGGCTGTCCGAGTGTGTGTGATGGTGTGCCAACACGGTGCACACTCTCCCTGTGCCCAAACCCGCTCACTATACCCGATCCTGACCTGCATGATATGCCACCGAACCCTTGCTCCATCCTGGATGTCGCTGCTTGGGGTAATCCTGGAAAATAAAAGATCCCAAAAATTGATCAAAATACAATTCAAAATAATTAGTCCAAAGTTTTCAAACTTTTTTTAAACAGTTCTGTTCAATGATTCAAGCAGTGTAGTAACCGTGTAGTAACCGTGTAGTAACCGTGTAGTAACCGTGTAGTAACCGTGACAGCACAGAAGGAGCCCTTCAGCCCAGTGTAGATTGGAAAATGATGGTCAGAGCCTCTGCTGTTTCCTTCATTGTTTCACCAGCCGCCTGAGATCCATTTTCCCAAGATCTGGGGCGGGGGGGGGGGTTAGCAGGGCTGCTGAACACTCCCGCAATGTTTTCCCTGTCACAATCGATGTCCAACCCAATCAGCCACGGTCTCCTTCCTGAACACCAACACCACCACCATCCTTCCTGCTGCAGTACCACACAATCTTCATCCAGATGATTGACCACACCTTCTCGCTCACCCCCTGGTCTTCCGTCAGCCCGAGTCCGAAATCGAGCAAGACCGCAGAACGTTACAGCACTGAGGGGTTTAGGAGATCCGGTCCACGAATCACAAAAATCTCATATTCATATTCAGTGAGTAATAAGGAATGCTGGCCCTTATTCCAAATGGAATGGAGGGTAAAGGTAAGGAGGTTTTTTTAAATATTGTCAGTACTGGTCAGACCCCAGCTGGAATACTAAGAAGAGGTTTGGGGCCCACCTTATCTAAGGAAAGACAGACTGCCATTGGGGGCAGCCCAGAGAAGGTTCACTCGGCTGATCCCTGGAATGGAGGGACTGTCTTATGAGGAGAGGGTGAGTTGGTTGGGCCCCTACTCAATGGAGGTTAGAAAAATGAGAGGTGACCTTATTGAAACATGCAAGATTCTGAGGGGCCTTGGAATGGGAGATGTGGAGAGGCTGTTTCCCCGTGTGGAAGAGTCTAGGGCCAGAGGGACATCATCTCAGAGTAAGAAGACAGATATGGGGAGGGATTTCCTCTCTCACAAGGGAGTGAATCTGTGGAATTCTTTCCCACAGAGAGCTGTTGAGGCTGGGGCATTCAGGATATTCAAGGCTGAGGGAGACAGTTATTTAATCAGGAAGGGAATGGAGGGTTAGGGGGAAAGGCAGCAGAGTGGGGTTGAGGGTGATCAGATCAGCCATGACCTCAGTGAATGGCAGAGCAGACTCGATGGGCTGAATGGCCTACTCCTGCTCCTACATCTCATGGTCTTCACTGCCCATTTCCACTTGGGGTTTTTGGAAATAACTTCTGAGATTTCCTTGAATTTACTTGCCAATATATTGTCCACACTGTCAGAGTGCCATCTCAATTTCCTTCCTTTATCTCATTCTTGTGGTGAACATTATCTTTGTGGAAGATTCAACACACTGGGGCCTGAACGATGTGACAGAATGGGGGTGACTGTGGTGAGACCTATCCCGACGACAGGAGGAACTCGCTGCATCGTTTCCCTACGGTGAGGGTGTGGAGGTGAGATTCGGACTGGCCAACGGTGAGTTCCTGATGAATGGGGAATTCGAAATTATAAATGATCTCTCCACCCCATCTCATTACTATGCAGCTTCCAATCACACAGCCCAAGGGCATGGGAATCCCAGCAGCTCACTGCTCAGTCCAGCCAGCTGCTCCAAAGGATCTCCATGTGGGACACCAACATATCGGGGGAAACGCAATGGGCACCACCACAGTTCCCACAGCCAGGGACAAAGAACAAAGAACATTACAGCACAGGAACAGGCCATTCGGCCCTCCCCAGCCTGTACTGATCCAGATCCTCGATCTAAACCTGTCGCCTATTTTCTAAGGACCTGTATCCCCCTGCTCCCTGCCCATTCATATATCTGTCTAGATACATCTTAAATGACGCTATTGTCCCCCCGGCAACACATTCCAGACACCCACCACTCTCTGTGTGAGAACTTTCCCCGTATAGCTCAGGCTTGGATCGGCTCAGGCTTGGAGGGCCGAAGGGCCTGTTCCTGGGCTGTAAATTTTATTTGTTCTTTCTTCTATCTCCCTTAAACTTTCCCCTCTCACTTTGAACTCATGAGTCTGGGGGGATAAAGCTTCTTGCTATCCACCCTGTCAAAACCTCTCATGATTTTGTAGACCTCAATCAGGTCCCCCTCAACCTCTGTCTTTCTAATGAAAATAATCCTAACCTACTCAACCTCTCCTCATAGTCAGCACCCTCCATACCAGGCAACATCCTGGTGAACCTCCTCTGCATCCTCTCCAAAGCATCCACATCCTTTTGGTAATGTGGTGACCAGAACTGTACGCAGTATTCCAAATGTGGCCGAACCAAAGTCCTATACAACTGTAACTTGACCTGCCAACTCTTGTACTCAATACCCCGTCCGATGAAGGAAAGCATGCCATATACCTTCTTGACCACTTTACTGACCTGTGTTGTCACCTTCAGGGAACAATGGACCTGAGCACCCAGGTCTCTCTGTTCATCAATTTTCCCCAGGGCTTTTCCATTTACTGTATAGTTTGCTCTGGAATTGGATCGTCCCAAAATGCATCACCTCGCATTTGCCTGGATTGAACTCCATCTGCCATTTCTCTGCCCATGTCTCCAATCTATCTATATTCTGCTGTATTCTGCCAATCCCCATCACTATCTGTTACTCCTCCAGTCTTAGTGTCATCTACAAACTTGCAAATGAGGCAATCTACACCTTCCTCCAGATCATTTTTGTATATCACAAACAGCAGTGGTCCCAGCACGGGTCCCTGTGGAACACCACTGGTCACAGCTCTCCATTTTGAGAAGCTCCTTTCCACTACTCCTCTCTGTCTCCTGCTGCCCAGCCAGTTCTCGATCCATCTAGCTAGTACATCTTGGACCCGGTACGACTTCACTTTCTCCATCAGCCGACCAAGGGGAACCTTATCAAAAGTCTTATTAAAGTCCATGTATATGACATCTACATCCCTTCCCTCATCAATCAACTTTTTCACCTCTTCAAATAATTCTATTAGGTTTGTAAGGAGTGGCGCGGTGGCTCAGGAGTTAGCACTGCAGCCTCACAGAGCCAGGAACCCAGATTCGATTCCCACCTCGGGTGACTGTCTGTGTGGAGTTTGCACATTCTCCCTGTGTCTGAGTGAGTTTCCTCCGGTTTCCTCCCACAGTCCAAAGATGTGCAGGTTAGATGAATCAGCTGTGCTAAATTGCCCGTAGTGTTTAGGGATGTGAAGGTTAGGTGCAATAGTGAAGGGTAAATATAAGGGAGGGGGAATGGGACTGGGAGGGTTACTCTTCGGAGGGCTGATGTGGACTGGTTGGCCTGAAGGGCCTGTTTCCACACTGTAGGGATTCTATCATCTTCATGTTGTGTAAAACATGACCTTCCCTGCACAAAACCTTGCTGTCAATCACTGATAAATCAATTTTCTTCCAAATGGGAATATATCCTCTCCCTCAATATCTTCTCCAGTAGCTTCCCTACCTCTGACATCAGGCTCACTGGTCTGTAATTAACGGGAATATCCCTGTTACCTCCCTTAGTCAAAGGTACATTAGCAATTCTCCAGTTCTCTGGGACCTCCCCCATATTCAAGGATGCTGCAAAGAAAGCTGTTACAACTGCAGATTGGATATTGGGATCCAACATGAATCAGCCTCTGGGAATCCTCCTAGCTCATCTCCGATCCACTGACAGGACACTCTACCCCTCAATGCTGACCCTCGGTCTTTCCCAGGAACTCCCCTATAGCAAGCTCTCAGTGGGCTCAGGGACATTCCTCTCATTCCTGAAGAAGGGCCTGTGCCCGAAACGTCGAATCTCCTGTTCCCTGGATGCTGCCTGACCTGCTGTGCTGTTCCAGCAATAAAGTTTCAACTATGATCTCCAGCATCTGCAGACCTCACTTTCTCCTCAGGGACATGCCCCCAACTCAGGAACAGCACCAGGCTGGACATCCAGAAACCTCACTCCCTCACTCCCTCCCTCCCTTACCCTAAGCTGACTGTATCTCAGACTTGCCAGTATGTCCCTGGCCCTGAGCCGGTGATCCTGGGCTCAGATTGGTGCTGCCTCACCGTGCTCACCATATGAATAGTGTAGGTGGATCTTTACACGCTCACCCACCCTGTGCTGTCCCTGTCCCTGGCAAGATTAGATGGGGACGGTGTAGAAGAAGCCTTACTCTCTCACCCACCCCGTGCTGTCCTGAGGAGTTTCTGTAAAGGTCACGAGGATGATCGAGGATAGTGAGAGGATGAGGTAGTATTGCTTGGGGTGATGTGAGTGGACATTGGTGAAGGCTGCACTATGTAAGAATTCCAGTGTAAAGGCACTGTCCAAGCTGTGATGGAGAAAGACTGTTTGCTTAATCATTACTGAGGGACCTGGGATATGGATGACATTGTGTTTGGGTAAAGAGGTGAAAGGGCGATCAGACAGCAGGGACCCCGAAAACAAGCCAGCCTCCATGTCAGGTCACAAGGTCATCTCATTTAAATATGGTCACTCCACTGACTCATGTTTCAGAGAATGGCTCATGTAAAGGCTCATCGGGAAGTCTGGATAAAAATTATCATGATCAATATCGGTCATAACCTCATCACGATAAGCACCTACAACACAGACTACATCCACTCAACCCTGCCCCCAGTGGGAGTCACTGCATGTGGGACTCTGTACCCCAGTGAGAGTCAGTGTGTGTGGGACTGTACCCCAGTGAGAGTCAGTGTGTGTGGGAGTGTACCCCAGTGAGAGTCAGTGTGTGTGGGACTGTACCCAAGTGAGAGTCAGTGTGTGTGGGACTGTACCTCAGTGAGAGTCAGTGTGTGTGGGAGTGTACCCCAGTGAGAGTCAGTGTGTGTGGGAGTGTACCCCAGTAAGAGTCAGTGTGTGTGGGACTGTACCCCAGTGAGAGTCAGTGTGTGTGGGACTGTACCCCAGTGAGAGTCAGTGTGTGTGGGAGTGTACCCCAGTGAGAGTCAGTGTGTGTGGGAGTGTACCCCAGTAAGAGTCAGTGTGTGTGGGACTGTACCCCAGTGAGAGTCAGTGTGTGTGGGACTGTACTCCAGTGAGAGTCAGTGTGTGTGGGAGTGTACCCCAGTGAGAGTCAGTGTGTGTGGGACTGTACCCCAGTGAGAGTCAGTGTGTGTGGGACTGTACCCCAGTGAGAGTCAGTGTGTGTGGGAGTGTACCACAGTGAGAGTCAGTGTGTGTGGGAGTGTACCCCAGTGAGAGTCAGTGTGTGTGGGACTGTACCCCAGTGAGAGTCAGTGTGTGTGGGAGTGTACCCCAGTGAGAGTCAGTGTGTGTGGGACTGTACCCCAGTGAGAGTCAGTGTGTGTGGGACTGTACCTCAGTGAGAGTCAGTGTGTGTGGGAGTGTACCCCAGTGAGAGTCAGTGTGTGTGGGAGTGTACCCCAGTGAGAGTCAGTGTGTGTGGGACTGTACCCCAGTGAGAGTCAGTGTGTGTGGGACTGTACCCCAGTGAGAGTCAGTGTGTGTGGGAGTGTACCCCAGTGAGAGTCAGTGTGTGTGGGACTGTACCCCAGTGAGAGTCAGTGTGTGTGGGACTGTACCCCAGTGAGAGTCAGTGTGTGTGGGACTGTACCCCAGTGAGAGTCGGTGTGTGGGGGGGAATGTACCCCAGTGAGGGTCAGTGTGTGTGGGACTGTACCCCAGTGAGAGTCAGTGTGTTTGGGACTGTACCCCAGTGAGAGTCTGAGTGTGGGGGGGACTGTACACCAGTGAGGATCAGTGTGTGAGGGACTGTACCCCAGTGAGAGTCAGTGTGTGTGGGAATGTACCCCAGTGAGGGTCAGTGTGTGAGGGACTGTACCCCAGTGAGAGTCAGTGTGTGTGGGACTGTACCCCAGTGAGAGTCAGTCTGTGTGGGATTGTACCCCAGTGAGAGTCTGTGTGTGCGCGACTGTACCCCAGTAAGAGTCAGTGTGTGTGGGACTGTACCCCAGTGAGAGTCAGTTGTGTGGGACTGTACCCCAGTGAGGGTCAGTGTGTGTTTGAGCTGTACCCCAGTGAGGGTCTGTGTGTCGGGGAATGTACCCCAGTGAGAGTCAGTGTGTGTGGGACTGTACCCCAGTGAAGGTCAGTGTGTGTGGGGGTGTACCCCAGTGAGGGTCAGTGTGTGTGGGACTGTACCCCAGTGAGGGTCAGTGTGTGTGGGAGTGTACCCCAGTGAGAGTCAGTGCGTGTGGGAGTGTACCCCAGTGAGAGTCAGTGTGTGTGGGACTGTACCTCAGTGAGAGTCAGTGTGTGGGGGACTGTACCCCAGTGAGAGTCAGTGTGTGTGGGACTGTACCCCAGTGAGAGTCAGTGTGTGTGGGAGTGTACCCCAGTGAGAGTCAGTGTGTGTGGGAGTGTACCCCAGCGAGAGTCAGTGTGTGTGGGACTGTACCCCAGTGAGAGTCAGTGTGTGTGGGACTGTACCCCAGTGAGAGTCAGTGTGTGTGGGAGTGTACCTCAGTGAGAATCAGTGTGTGTGGGACTGTACCCCAGTGAGAGTCTGTGTGTGGGGGGGGACTGTACCCCAGTGAGAGTCAGTGTGTGTGGGAGTGTACCCCAGTGAGAGTCTGTGTGTGTGGGAGTGTACCTCAGTGAGAATCAGTGTGTGTCGGACTGTACCCCAGTGGAAGTCTGTGTGTGGGGGGGACTGTACCCCAGTGAGAGTCTGAGTGTGGGGGGGACTGTACACCAGTGAGGATCAGTGTGTGAGGGACTGTACACCAGTGAGAGTCAGTGTGTGTGGGAATGTACCCCAGTGAGGGTCAGTGTGTGAGGGACTGTACCCCAGTGAGAGTCAGTGTGTGTGGGACTGTACCCCAGTGAGAGTCAGTCTGTGTGGGATTGTACCCCAGTGAGAGTCTGTGTGTGCGCGACTGTACCCCAGTAAAAGTCAGTGTGTGTGGGACTGTACCCCAGTGAGGGTCAGTGTGTGTTTGAGCTGTACCCCAGTGAGGGTCTGTGTGTCGGGGAATGTACCCCAGTGAGAGTCAGTGTGTGTGGGACTGTACCCCAGTGAAGGTCAGTGTGTGTGGGGGTGTACCCCAGTGAGGGTCAGTGTGTGTGGGACTGTACCCCAGTGAGGGTCAGTGTGTGTGGGAGTGTACCCCAGTGAGGGTCAGTGCGTGTGGGAGTGTACCCCAGTGAGAGTCAGTGTGTGTGGGACAGTACCCCAGTCAGAGTTAGTGTGTGTGAGAGTGTACCCCAGTGAGAGTCGGTGTGTGTAGGACTGTACCCAGTGAGAGTCAGTGTGTGTGGGAGTGTACCCCAGTGAGAGTCTGGGTGTGTGGGAGTGTACCCCAGTAAGAGTCAGTGTGTGTGGGACTGTACCCCAGTGAGAGTCAGTGTGTGTGGGACTGTACCCCAGTGAGGGTCAGTGTGTGTTTGAGCTGTACCACAGTGAGGGTCTGTGTGTGAGGGAATGTACCCCAGTGAGAGTCAGTGTGTGTGGGACAGTACCCCAGTGAAGGTCAGTGTGTGTGGGGGTGTACCCCAGTGAGGGTCAGTGTGTGTGGGACTGTACCCCAGTGAGGGTCAGTGTGTGTGGGAGTGTACCCCAGTGAGGGTCAGTGCGTGTGGGAGTGTACCCCAGTGAGGGTCAGTGTGTGTGGGAGTGTACCCCAGTGAGGGTCAGTGTGTGTGGGAGTGTACCCCAGTGAGAGTCAGTGTGTGTGGGAGTGTACCCCAGTGAGAGTCAGTGTGTGTGGGAGTGTACCCCAGTGAGGGTCAGTGTGTGTTTGAGCTGTACCCCAGTGAGAGTCAGTGTGTGTGGGACTGTACTCCAGTGAAGGTCAGTGTGTGTGGGGGTGTACCCCAGTGAGGGTCAGTGTGTGTGGGACTGTACCCCAGTGAGGGTCAGTGTGTGTGGGAGTGTACCCCAGTGAGGGTCCGTGCGTGTGGGAGTGTACCCCAGTGAGAGTCAGTGTGTGTGGGAGTGTACCCCAGTGAGAGTCTGGGTATGTGGGAGGGTACCCCAGTAAGAGTCAGTGTGTGTGGGACTGTACCCCAGTGAGAATCAGTGTGTGTGGGACTGTACCCCAGTGAGGATCAGTGTGTGTTTGAGCTGTACCCCAGTGAGGGTCTGTGTGTGAGGGAATGTACCCCAGTGAGAGTCAGTGTGTGTGGGACTGTACCCCAGTGAAGGTCAGTGTGTGTGGGGGTGTACCCCAGTGAGGGTCAGTGTGTGTGGGACTGTACCCCAGTGAGGGTCAGTGTGTGTGGGAGTGTACCCCAGTGAGAGTCAGTGCGTGTGGGAGTGTACCCCAGTGAGAGTCAGTGTGTGTGGGACAGTACCCCAGTGAGAGTCAGTGTGTGTGGGACTGTACCCCAGTGAGAGTCAGTGTGTGTGGGACTGTACCCCAGTGAGAGTCAGTGTGTGTGGGACTGTACCCCAGTGAGAGTCAGTGTGTGTGGGAGTGTACCTCAGTGAGAATCAGTGTGTGTGGGACTGTACCCCAGTGAGAGTCTGTGTGTGGGGGGGACTATACCCCAGTGAGAGTCAGTGTGTGTGGGAGTGTACCCCAGTGAGAGTCTGTGTGTGTGGGAGTGTACCTCAGTGAGAATCAGTGTGTGTGGGACTGTACCCCAGTGAGAGTCTGTGTGTGGGGGGGACTGTACCCCAGTGAGGGTCAGTGTGTGTGGGACTGCACCCCAGTGAGAGTCAGTGTGTTTGGGACTGTACCCCAGTGAGAGTCTGAGTGTGGGGGGGACTGTACACCAGTGAGGATCAGTGTGTGAGGGACTGTACCCCAGTGAGAGTCAGTGTGTGTGGGAATGTACCCCAGTGAGGGTCAGTGTGTGAGGGACTGTACCCCAGTGAGAGTCAGTGTGTGTGGGACTGTACCCCAGTGAGAGTCAGTCTGTGTGGGATTGTACCCCAGTGAGAGTCTGTGTGTGCGTGACTGTACCCCAGTAAGAGTCAGTGTGTGTGGGACTGTACCCCAGTGAGAGTCAGTGTGTGTGGGACTGTACCCCAGTGAGGGTCAGTGTGTGTTTGAGCTGTACCCCAGTGAGGGTCTGTGTGTCGGGGAATGTACCCCAGTGAGAGTCAGTGTGTGTGGGACTGTACCCCAGTGAAGGTCAGTGTGTGTGGGGGTGTACACCAGTGAGGGTCAGTGTGTGTGGGACTGTACCCCAGTGAGGGTCAGTGTGTGTGGGAGTGTACCCCAGTGAGGGTCAGTGCGTGTGGGAGTGTACCCCAGTGAGAGTCAGTGTGTGTGGGACTGTACCCCAGTGAGAGTTAGTGTGTGTGAGAGTGTACCCCAGTGAGAGTCGGTGTGTGTAGGACTGTACCCAGTGAGAGTCAGTGTGTGTGGGAGTGTACCCCAGTGAGAGTCTGGGTATGTGGGAGTGTACCCCAGTAAGAGTCAGTGTGTGTGGGACTGTACCCCAGTGAGAGTCAGTGTGTGTGGGACTGTACCCCAGTGAGGGTCAGTGTGTGTTTGAGCTGTACCCCAGTGAGGGTCTGTGTGTGAGGGAATGTACCCCAGTGAGAGTCAGTGTGTGTGGGACTGTACCCCAGTGAAGGTCAGTGTGTGTGGGGGTGTACCCCAGTGAGGGTCAGTGTGTGTGGGAGTGTACCCCAGTGAGGGTCAGTGTGTGTGGGAGTGTACCCCAGTGAGAGTCAGTGTGTGTGGGACTGTACACCAGTGAGGGTCAGTGTGTGTGGGAGTGTACCCCAGTGAGAGTCAGTGCGTGTGGGAGTGTACCCCAGTGAGAGTCAGTGTGTGTGGGACTGTACCCCAGTGAGAGTCAGTGTGTGTGGGACTGTACCCGAGTGAGAGTCAGTGTGTGTGGGAGTGTACCCCAGTGAGAGTCAGTGTGTGTGGGACTGTACCCCAGTGAGAGTCAGTGTGTGTGGGAGTGTATCTCAGTGAGAGTCAGTGTGTGTGGGACTGTACCCCAGTGAGAGTCAGTGTGTGTGGGAGTGTACCTCAGTGAGAATCAGTGTGTGTGGGACTGTACCCCAGTGAGAGTCTGTGTGTGGGGGGGACTATACCCCAGTGAGAGTCAGTGTGTGTGGGAGTGTACCCCAGTGAGAGTCTGTGTGTGTGGGAGTGTACCTCAGTGAGAATCAGTGTGTGTGCGACTGTACCCCAGTGAGAGTCTGTGTGTGGGGGGGACTGTACCCCAGTGAGGGTCAGTGTGTGTGGGACTGCACCCCAGTGAGAGTCAGTGTGTTTGGGACTGTACCCCAGTGAGAGTCTGAGTGTGGGGGGGACTGTACCCCAGTGAGGATCAGTGTGTGAGGGACTGTACCCCAGTGAGAGTCAGTGTGTGTGGGAATGTACCCCAGTGAAGGTCAGTGTGTGTGGGGGTGTACCCCAGTGAAGGTCAGTGTGTGTGGGGGTGTACCCCAGTGAGGGTCAGTGTGTGTGGGACTGTACCCCAGTGAGGGTCAGTGTGTGTGGGAGTGTACCCCAGTGAGGGTCAGTGCGTGTGGGAGTGTACCCCAGTGAGAGTCAGTGTGTGTGGGAGTGTACCCCAGTGAGAGTCAGTGTGTGTGGGACTGTACCCCAGTGAGGATCAGTGTGTGTTTGAGCTGTACCCCAGTGAGGGTCTGTGTGTGAGGGAATGTACCCCAGTGAGAGTCAGTGTGTGTGGGACTGTACCCCAGTGAAGGTCAGTGTGTGTGGGGGTGTACCCCAGTGAGGGTCAGTGTGTGTGGGACTGTACCCCAGTGAGGGTCAGTGTGTGTGGGAGTGTACCCCAGTGAGAGTCAGTGCGTGTGGGAGTGTACCCCAGTGAGAGTCAGTGTGTGTGGGACTGTACCCCAGTGAGAGTCAGTGTGTGTGGGACTGTACCCCAGTGAGAGTCAGTGTGTGTGGGACTGTACCCCAGTGAGAGTCAGTGTGTGTGGGACTGTACCCCAGTGAGAGTCAGTGTGTGTGGGACTGTACCCCAGTGAGAGTCAGTGTGTGTGGGAGTGTACCTCAGTGAGAATCAGTGTGTGTGGGACTGTACCCCAGTGAGAGTCTGTGTGTGGGGGGGACTATACCCCAGTGAGAGTCAGTGTGTGTGGGAGTGTACCCCAGTGAGAGTCTGTGTGTGTGGGAGTGTACCTCAGGGAGAATCAGTGTGTGTGGGACTGTACCCCAGTGAGAGTCTGTGTGTGGGGGGGACTGTACCCCAGTGAGGGTCAGTGTGTGTGGGACTGCACCCCAGTGAGAGTCAGTGTGTTTGGGACTGTACCCCAGTGAGAGTCTGAGTGTGGGGGGGACTGTACACCAGTGAGGATCAGTGTGTGAGGGACTGTACCCCAGTGAGAGTCAGTGTGTGTGGGAATGTACCCCAGTGAGGGTCAGTGTGTGAGGGACTGTACCCCAGTGAGAGTCAGTGTGTGTGGGACTGTACCCCAGTGAGAGTCAGTCTGTGTGGGATTGTACCCCAGTGAGAGTCTGTGTGTGCGTGACTGTACCCCAGTAAGAGTCAGTGTGTGTGGGACTGTACCCCAGTGAGAGTCAGTGTGTGTGGGACTGTACCCCAGTGAGGGTCAGTGTGTGTTTGAGCTGTACCCCAGTGAGGGTCTGTGTGTCGGGGAATGTACCCCAGTGAGAGTCAGTGTGTGTGGGACTGTACCCCAGTGAAGGTCAGTGTGTGTGGGGGTGTACACCAGTGAGGGTCAGTGTGTGTGGGACTGTACCCCAGTGAGGGTCAGTGTGTGTGGGAGTGTACCCCAGTGAGGGTCAGTGCGTGTGGGAGTGTACCCCAGTGAGAGTCAGTGTGTGTGGGACTGTACCCCAGTGAGAGTTAGTGTGTGTGAGAGTGTACCCCAGTGAGAGTCGGTGTGTGTAGGACTGTACCCAGTGAGAGTCAGTGTGTGTGGGAGTGTACCCCAGTGAGAGTCTGGGTATGTGGGAGTGTACCCCAGTAAGAGTCAGTGTGTGTGGGACTGTACCCCAGTGAGAGTCAGTGTGTGTGGGACTGTACCCCAGTGAGGGTCAGTGTGTGTTTGAGCTGTACCCCAGTGAGGGTCTGTGTGTGAGGGAATGTACCCCAGTGAGAGTCAGTGTGTGTGGGACTGTACCCCAGTGAAGGTCAGTGTGTGTGGGGGTGTACCCCAGTGAGGGTCAGTGTGTGTGGGAGTGTACCCCAGTGAGGGTCAGTGTGTATGGGAGTGTACCCCAGTGAGAGTCAGTGCGTGTGGGAGTGTACCCCAGTGAGAGTCAGTGTGTGTGGGACTGTACCCCAGTGAGAGTCAGTGTGTGTGGGACTGTACCCGAGTGAGAGTCAGTGTGTGTGGGAGTGTACCCCAGTGAGAGTCAGTGTGTGTGGGACTGTACCCCAGTGAGAGTCAGTGTGTGTGGGAGTGTATCTCAGTGAGAGTCAGTGTGTGTGGGACTGTACCCCAGTGAGAGTCAGTGTGTGTGGGAGTGTACCTCAGTGAGAATCAGTGTGTGTGGGACTGTACACCAGTGAGAGTCTGTGTGTGGGGGGGACTATACCCCAGTGAGAGTCAGTGTGTGTGGGAGTGTACCCCAGTGAGAGTCTGTGTGTGTGGGAGTGTACCTCAGTGAGAATCAGTGTGTGTGGGACTGTACCCCAGTGAGAGTCTGTGTGTGGGGGGGACTGTACCCCAGTGAGGGTCAGTGTGTGTGGGACTGCACCCCAGTGAGAGTCAGTGTGTTTGGGACTGTACCCCAGTGAGAGTCTGAGTGTGGGGGGGACTGTACCCCAGTGAGGATCAGTGTGTGAGGGACTGTACCCCAGTGAGAGTCAGTGTGTGTGGGAATGTACCCCAGTGAGGGTCAGTGTGTGAGGGACTGTACCCCAGTGAGAGTCAGTGTGTGTGGGACTGTACCCCAGTGAGAGTCAGTCTGCGTGGGATTGTACCCCAGTGAGAGTCTGTGTGTGCGTGACTGTACCCCAGTAAGAGTCAGTGTGTGTGGGACTGTACCCCAGTGAGAGTCAGTGTGTGTGGGACTGTACCCCAGTGAGGGTCAGTGTGTGTTTGAGCTGTACCCCAGTGAGGGTCTGTGTGTCGGGGAATGTACCCCAGTGAGAGTAATTGTGTGTGGGACTGTACCCCAGTGAAGGTCAGTGTGTGTGGGGGTGTACCCCAGTGAGGGTCAGTGTGTGTGGGACTGTACCCCAGTGAGGGTCAGTGTGTGTGGGCGTGTACCCCAGTGAGGGTCAGTGCGTGTGGGAGTGTACCCCATTGAGAGTCAGTGTGTGTGGGACTGTACCCCAGTGAGAGTTAGTGTGTGTGAGAGTGTACCCCAGTGAGAGTCGGTGTGTGTAGGACTGTACCCAGTGAGAGTCAGTGTGTGTGGGAGTGTACCCCAGTGAGAGTCAGTGTGTGTGGGACTGTACCCCAGTGAGAGTCAGTGTGTGTTTGAGCTGTACCCCAGTGAGGGTCAGTGCGTGTGGGAGTGTACCCCATTGAGAGTCAGTGTGTGTGGGACTGTACCCCAGTGAGAGTTAGTGTGTGTGAGAGTGTACCCCAGTGAGAGTCGGTGTGTGTAGGACTGTACCCAGTGAGAGTCAGTGTGTGTGGGAGTGTACCCCAGTGAGAGTCAGTGTGTGTGGGACTGTACCCCAGTGAGAGTCAGTGTGTGTTTGAGCTGTACCCCAGTGAGAGTCAGTGTGTGTGGGAATGTACCCCAGTGAGAGTCAGTGTGTGTGGGACTGTACCCCAGTGAAGGTCAGTGTGTGTGGGGGTGTACCCCAGTGAGGGTCAGTGTGCGTGGGACTGTACCCCAGTGAGGGTCAGTGTGTGTGGGAGTGTACCCCAGTGAGGGTCAGTGCGTGTGGGAGTGTACCCCAGTGAGAGTCAGTGTGTGTGGGACTGTACCCCAGTGAGAGTTAGTGTGTGTGAGAGTGTACCCCAGTGAGAGTCGGTGTGTGTCGGACTGTACCCAGTGAGAGTCAGTGTGTGTGGGAGTGTACCCCAGTGAGAGTCAGTGTGTGTGGGAGTGTTCCCCAGTGAGAGTCAGTGTGTGTGGGAGTGTACCCCAGTGTGAGTCAGTGTGCCTGGGAGTGTACCCCAGTGAGAGTCAGTGTGTGTGGGACTGTACCCCAGAGAGTGTCAGTGTGTGTAGGACTGTGCCACAGTGAGGGCCACTGTGTGTTGGTCTGTAAGCCAGTGAGAGTCAGTGTGTGTGGGACTGTACCCCAGTGAGAGTTAGTGTGTGTGGGACTGTACCCCAGTGAGAGTTAGTGTGTGTGGGATGTACCCCAGTGAAAGTCAGTGTGTGTGGGAGTGTATCCCAGTGAGGGTCAGTGTGTGAGGGACTGTACCCCAGTGAGAGTCAGTGTGTGTGGGACTGTACCCCAGTGAGTGTCAGTCTGTGTGGGGTTGTACCCCAGTGAGAGTCTGTGTGTGTGGGATTGTACCCCAGTGAGAGTCAATGTGTGTGGGACTGTACCCCAGTGAGAGTCAGTCTGTGTGGGATTGTACCCCAGTGAGAGTCTGTGTGTGTGGGATGTACCCCAGTGAGAGTTAGTGTGTGTGGGAGTGTAACCCAGTGAGGGTCAGTGTGTGTGGGAGTGTACCCCAGTGAGGGTCCGGGTGTGTGGGACTGTACCCCAGTGAGTGTCAGTGTGTGTGGGAGTGTACCCCAGTGAAAGTCAGTGTGTGTGGGAATGTACCCCAGTGAGGGTCAGTGTGTGAGGGACTGTACCCCAGTGAGAGTCAGTGTGTGTGGGACTGTACCCCAGTGAGAGTCAGTGTATGTGGGACTGTACCCCAGTGAGGGTCAGTGTGTGTTTGAGCTGTACCCCAGTGAGGGTCTGTGTGTGAGGGAATGTACCCCAGTGAGAGTCAGTGTGTGTGGGACTGTACCCCAGTGAAGGTCAGTGTGTGTGGGAGTGTACCCCAGTGAGGGTCAGTGTGTGTGGGAGTGTACCCCAGTGAGAGTCAGTGCGTGTGGGAGTGTACCCCAGTGAGAGTCAGTGTGTGTGGGACTGTACCCCAGTGAGAGTCAGTGTGTGTGGGACTGTACCCGAGTGAGAGTCAGTGTGTGTGGGAGTGTACCCCAGTGAGAGTCAGTGTGTGTGGGACTGTACCCCAGTGAGAGTCAGTGTGTGTGGGAGTGTATCTCAGTGAGAGTCAGTGTGTGTGGGACTGTACCCCAGTGAGAGTCAGTGTGTGTGGGAGTGTACCTCAGTGAGAATCAGTGTGTGTGGGACTGTACCCCAGTGAGAGTCTGTGTGTGGGGGGGACTATACCCCAGTGAGAGTCAGTGTGTGTGGGAGTGTACCCCAGTGAGAGTCTGTGTGTGTGGGAGTGTACCTCAGTGAGAATCAGTGTGTGTGGGACTGTACCCCAGTGAGAGTCTGTGTGTGGGGGGGACTGTACCCCAGTGAGGGTCAGTGTGTGTGGGACTGCACCCCAGTGAGAGTCAGTGTGTTTGGGACTGTACCCCAGTGAGAGTCTGAGTGTGGGGGGGACTGTAACCCAGTGAGGATCAGTGTGTGAGGGACTGTACCCCAGTGAGAGTCAGTGTGTGTGGGAATGTACCCCAGTGAGGGTCAGTGTGTGAGGGACTGTACCCCAGTGAGAGTCAGTGTGTGTGGGACTGTACCCCAGTGAGAGTCAGTGTGTGTGGGATTGTACCCCAGTGAGAGTCTGTGTGTGCGTGACTGTACCCCAGTAAGAGTCAGTGTGTGTGGGACTGTACCCCAGTGAGAGTCAGTGTGTGTGGGACTGTACCCCAGTGAGGGTCAGTGTGTGTTTGAGCTGTACCCCAGTGAGGGTCTGTGTGTCGGGGAATGTACCCCAGTGAGAGTAATTGTGTGTGGGACTGTACCCCAGTGAAGGTCAGTGTGTGTGGGGGTGTATCCCAGTGAGGGTCAGTGTGTGTGGGACTGTACCCCAGTGAGGGTCAGTGTGTGTGGGCGTGTACCCCAGTGAGGGTCAGTGCGTGTGGGAGTGTACCCCAGTGAGAGTCTGGGTGTGTGGGAGTGTACCGCAGTAAGAGTCAGTGTGTGTGGGACTGTACCCCAGTGAGAGTCAGTGTGTGTGGGACTGTACCCCAGTGAGAGTCAGTGTGTGTTTGAGCTGTACCCCAGTGAGGGTCTGTGTGTGAGGGAATGTACCCCAGTGAGAGTCAGTGTGTGTGGGACTGTACCCCAGTGAAGGTCAGTGTGTGTGGGGGTGTACCCCAGTGAGGGTCAGTGTGCGTGGGACTGTACCCCAGTGAGGGTCAGTGTGTGTGGGAGTGTACCCCAGTGAGGGTCAGTGCGTGTGGGAGTGTACCCCAGTGAGAGTCAGTGTGTGTGGGACTGTACCCCAGTGAGAGTTAGTGTGTGTGAGAGTGTACCCCAGTGAGAGTCGGTGTGTGTAGGACTGTACCCAGTGAGAGTCAGTGTGTGTGGGAGTGTACCCCAGTGAGAGTCAGTGTGTGTGGGAGTGTTCCCCAGTGAGAGTCAGTGTGTGTGGGAGTGTACCCCAGTGTGAGTCAGTGTGCCTGGGAGTGTACCCCAGTGAGAGTCAGTGTGTGTGGGACTGTACCCCAGAGAGTGTCAGTGTGTGTAGGACTGTGCCACAGTGAGGGCCACTGTGTGTTGGTCTGTAAGCCAGTGAGAGTCAGTGTGTGTGGGACTGTACCCCAGTGAGAGTTAGTGTGTGTGGGACTGTACCCCAGTGAGAGTTAGTGTGTGTGGGATGTACCCCAGTGAAAGTCAGTGTGTGTGGGAGTGTATCCCAGTGAGGGTCAGTGTGTGAGGGACTGTACCCCAGTGAGAGTCAGTGTGTGTGGGACTGTACCCCAGTGAGTGTCAGTCTGTGTGGGATTGTACCCCAGTGAGAGTCTGTGTGTGTGGGATTGTACCCCAGTGAGAGTCAATGTGTGTGGGACTGTACCCCAGTGAGAGTCAGTCTGTGTGGGATTGTACCCCAGTGAGAATCTGTGTGTGTGGGATGTACCCCAGTGAGAGTTAGTGTGTGTGGGAGTGTAACCCAGTGAGGGTCAGTGTGTGTGGGAGTGTACCCCAGTGAGGGTCCGGGTGTGTGGGACTGTACCCCAGTGAGAGTCAGTGTGTGTGGGAGTGTACCCCAGTGAAAGTCAGTGTGTGTGGGAATGTACCCCAGTGAGGGTCAGTGTGTGAGGGACTGTACCCCAGTGAGAGTCAGTGTGTGTGGGACTGTACCCCAGTGAGAGTCAGTGTATGTGGGACTGTACCCCAGTGAGGGTCAGTGTGTGTTTGAGCTGTACCCCAGTGAGGGTCTGTGTGTGAGGGAATGTACCCCAGTGAGAGTCAGTGTGTGTGGGACTGTACCCCAGTGAAGGTCAGTGTGTGTGGGAGTGTACCCCAGTGAGGGTCAGTGTGTGTGGGACTGTACCCCAGTGAGGGTCAGTGTGTGTGGGACTGTACCCCAGTGAGAGTTAGTGTGTGTGAGAGTGTACCCCAGTGAGAGTCGGTGTGTGTAGGACTGTACCCAGTGAGAGTCAGTGTGTGTGGGAGTGTACCCCAGTGAGAGTTAGGGTGTGTGGGAGTGTACACCAGTGAGGGTCAGTTTGTGTGGGACTGTACCCCAGTGAGAGTCAGTGTGTGTGGGAGTGTACCACAGTGAGAGTCAGTGTGTGTGGGAGTGTACCCCAGTGTGAGTCAGTGTGCCTGGGAGTGTACCCCAGTGAGAGTCAGTGTGTGTGGGACTGTACCCCAGAGAGTGTCAGTGTGTGTAGGACTGTGCCACAGTGAGGGCCACTGTGTGTTGGTCTGTACGCCAGTGAGAGTCAGTGTGTGTGGGACTGTACCCCAGTGAGAGTTAGTGTGTGCGGGACTGTACCCCAGTGAGGGTCAGTGTGTGTAGGACTGTACCCCAGTGAGAGTTAGTGTGTGTTTGAGCTGTACCCCAGTGAGGGTCTGTGTGTGAGGGAATGTACCCCAGTGAGAGTCAGTGTGTGTGGGACTGTACCCCAGTGAAGGTCAGTGTGTGTGGGGGTGTACCCCAGTGAGGGTCAGTGTGTGTGGGACTGTACCCCAGTGAGGGTCAGTGTGTGTGGGAGTGTACCCCAGTGAGGGTCAGTGCGTGTGGGAGTGTACCCCAGTGAGAGTCAGTGTGTGTGGGATGTACCCCAGTGAGAGTGAGTGTGTGTGGGAGTGTAACCCAGTGAGGGTCAGTGTGTGTGGGAGTGTACCCCAGTGAGGGTCCGGGTGTGTGGGACTGTACCCCAGTGAGAGTCAGTGTGTGTGGGAGTGTACCCCAGTGAAAGTCAGTGTGTGTGGGAATGTACCCCAGTGTGGGTCAGTGTGTGAGGGACTGTACCCCAGTGAGAGTCAGTGTGTGTGGGACTGTACCCCAGTGAGAGTTAGTGTGTGTGGGACTGTACCCCAGTGAGAGTTAGTGTGTGTGGGAGTGTATCCCAGTGAGGGTCAGTGTGTGAGGGACTGTACCCCAGTGAGAGTCAGTGTGTGTGGGACTGTACCCCAGTGAGAGTCAGTCTGTGTGGGATTGTACCCCAGTGAGAGTCTGTGTGTGTGGGATTGTACCCCAGTGAGAGTCAGTGTGTGTGGGATTGTACCCCAGTGAGAGTCTGTGTGTGTGGGAATGTACCCCAGTGTGGGTCAGTGTGTGAGGGACTGTACCCCAGTGAGAGTCAGTGTGTGTGGGACTGTACCCCAGTGAGAGTTAGTGTGTGTGGGACTGTACCCCAGTGAGAGTTAGTGTGTGTGGGAGTGTATCCCAGTGAGGGTCAGTGTGTGAGGGACTGTACCCCAGTGAGAGTCAGTGTGTGTGGGACTGTACCCCAGTGAGAGTCAGTCTGTGTGGGATTGTACCCCAGTGAGAGTCTGTGTGTGTGGGATTGTACCCCAGTGAGAGTCAGTCTGTGTGGGATTGTACCCCAGTGAGAGTCTGTGTGTGTGGGATGTACCCCAGTGAGAGTCTGTGTGTGTGGGACTGTACCCCAGTGAGGGTCAGTGTGTGTTTGAGCTGTACCCCAGTGAGGGTCTGTGTGTGAGGGAATGTACCCCAGTGAGAGTCAGTGTGTGTGGGACTGTACCCCAGTGAAGGTCAGTGTGTGTGGGGGTGTACCCCAGTGAGGGTCAGTGTGTGTGGGACTGTACCCCAGTGAGGGTCAGTGTGTGTGGGAGTGTACCCCAGTGAGAGTCAGTGCGTGTGGGAGTGTACCCCAGTGAGAGTCAGTGTGTGTGGGACTGTACCCCAGTGAGAGTCAGTGTGTGTGGGACTGTACCCCAGTGAGAGTCAGTGTGTGTGGGACTGTACCCCAGTGAGAGTCAGTGTGTGTGGGAGTGTACCCCAGTGAGAGTCAGTGTGTGTGGGACTGTACCCCAGTGAGAGTCAGTGTGTGTGGGACTGTACCCCAGTGAGAGTCAGTGTGTGTGGGACTGTACCCCAGTGAGAGTCAGTGTGTGTGGGAGTGTACCTCAGTGAGAATCAGTGTGTGTGGGACTGTACCCCAGTGAGAGTCTGTGTGTGGGGGGGACTATACCCCAGTGAGAGTCAGTGTGTGTGGGAGTGTACCTCAGTGAGAGTCTGTGTGTGTGGGAGAGTACCTCATTGAGAATCAGTGTGTGTGGGACTGTACCCCATTGAGAGTCTGTGTGTGGGGGGGACTGTACCCCAGTGAGGGTCAGTGTGTGTGGGACTGCACCCCAGTGAGAGTCAGTGTGTTTTGGACTGTACCCCAGTGAGAGTCTGAGTGTGGGGGGGACTGTACACCAGTGAGGATCAGTGTGTGAGGGACTGTACCCCAGTGAGAGTCAGTGTGTGTGGGAATGTACCCCAGTGAGGGTCAGTGTGTGAGGGACTGTACCCCAGTGAGAGTCAGTGTGTGTGGGACTGTACCCCAGTGAGAGTCAGTCTGTGTGGGATTGTACCCCAGTGAGAGTCTGTGTGTGCGTGACTGTACCCCAGTAAGAGTCAGTGTGTGTGGGACTGTACCCCAGTGAGAGTCAGTGTGTGTGGGACTGTACCCCAGTGAGGGTCAGTGTGTGTTTGAGCTGTACCCCAGTGAGGGTCTGTGTGTCGGGGAATGTACCCCAGTGAGAGTCAGTGTGTGTGGGACTGTACCCCAGTGAAGGTCAGTGTGTGTGGGGGTGTACCCCAGTGAGGGTCAGTGTGTGTGGGACTGTACCCCAGTGAGGGTCAGTGTGTGTGGGCGTGTACCCCAGTGAGGGTCAGTGCGTGTGGGATTGTACCCCAGTGAGAGTCAGTGTGTGTGGGACTGTACCCCAGTGAGAGTTAGTGTGTGTGAGAGTGTACCCCAGTGAGAGTCGGTGTGTGTAGGACTGTACCCAGTGAGAGTCAGTGTGTGTGGGAGTGTACCCCAGTGAGAGTCTGGGTGTGTGGGAGTGTACCCCAGTAAGAGTCAGTGTGTGTGGGAATGTACCCCAGTGAGAGTCAGTGTGTGTGGGACTGTACCCCAGTGAGGGTCAGTGTGTGTTTGAGCTGTACCCCAGTGAGGGTCTGTGTGTGAGGGAATGTACCCCAGTGAGAGTCAGTGTGTGTGGGACTGTACCCCAGTGAAGGTCAGTGTGTGTGGGGGTGTAACCCAGTGAGGGTCAGTGTGCGTGGGACTGTACCCCAGTGAGGGAGTGTGTGTGGGAGTGTACCACAGTGAGGGTCAGTGCGTGTGGGAGTGTACCCCAGTGAGAGTCAGTGTGTGTGGGACTGTACCCCAGTGAGAGTTAGTGTGTGTGAGAGTGTACCCCAGTGAGAGTCGGTGTGTGTAGGACTGTACCCAGTGAGAGTCAGTGTGTGTGGGAGTGTACCCCAGTGAGAGTCAGTGTGTGTGGGGGTGTTCCCCAGTGAGAGTCAGTGTGTGTGGGAGTGTACCCCAGTGTGAGTCAGTGTGCCTGGGAGTGTACCCCAGTGAGAGTCAGTGTGTGTGGGACTGTACCCCAGAGAGTGTCAGTGTGTGTAGGACTGTGCCACAGTGAGGGCCACTGTGTGTTGGGCTGTACGCCAGTGAGAGTCAGTGTGTGTGGGACTGTACCCCAGTGAGAGTTAGTGTGTGTAGGACTGTACCCCAGTGAGAGTTAGTGTGTGTGGGATGTACCCCAGTGAAAGTCAGTGTGTGTGGGAGTGTATCCCAGTGAGGGTCAGTGTGTGAGGGACTGTACCCCAGTGAGAGTCAGTGTGTGTGGGACTGTACCCCAGTGAGAGTCAGTCTGTGTGGGATTGTACCCCAGTGAGAGTCTGTGTGTGTGGGATTGTACCCCAGTGAGAGTCAGTGTGTGTGGGACTGTACACCAGTGAGAGTCAGTCTGTGTGGGATTGTACCCCAGTGAGAGTCTGTGTGTGTGGGATGTACCCCAGTGAGAGTTAGTGTGTGTGGGAGTGTAACCCAGTGAGGGTCAGTGTGTGTGGGAGTGTACCCCAGTGAGGGTCCGGGTGTGTGGGACTGTACCCCAGTGAGAGTCAGTGTGTGTGGGAGTGTACCCCAGTGAAAGTCAGTGTGTGTGGGAATGTACCCCAGTGAGAGTCAGTCTGTGTGGGATTGTACCCCAGTGAGAGTCTGTGTGTGCGCGACTGTACCCCAGTAAGAGTCGGTGTGTGTGGGACTGTACCCCAGTGAGGGTCAGTGTGTGTGGGAGTGTACCCCAGTGAGAGTCAGTGTGTGTGGGACTGTACCCCAGTGAGGGTCAGTGTGTGAGGGACTGTACCCCAGTGAGAGTCAGTGTGTGTGGGACTGTACCCCAGTGAGGGTCAGTGTGTGAGGGACTGTACCCCAGTGAGAGTCAGTGTGTGTGGGACTGTACCCCAGTGAGAGTCAGTGTGTGTGGGACTGTACCCCAGTGAGGGTCAGTGTGTGTTTGAGCTGTACCCCAGTGAGGGTCTGTGTGTGAGGGAATGTACCCCAGTGAGAGTCAGTGTGTGTGGGACTGTACCCCAGTGAAGGTCAGTGTGTGTGGGGGTGTACCCCAGTGAGGGTCAGTGTGTGTGGGACTGTACCCCAGTGAGGGTCAGTGTGTGTGGGAGTGTACCCCAGTGAGGGTCAGTGCGTGTGGGAGTGTACCCCAGTGAGAGTCAGTGTGTGTGGGACTGTACCCCAGTGAGAGTCGGTGTGTGTAGGACTGTACCCAGTGAGAGTCAGTGTGTGTGGGAGTGTACCCCAGTGAGAGTCAGGGTGTGTGGAAGTGTACACCAGTGAGGGTCAGTTTGTGTGGGACTGTACCCCAGTGAGAGTCAGTGTGTGTGGGAGTGTTCCCCAGTGAGAGTCAGTGTGTGTGGGAGTGTACCCCAGTGTGAGTCAGTGTGCCTGGGAGTGTACCCCAGTGAGAGTCAGTGTGTGTGGGACTGTACCCCAGAGAGTGTCAGTGTGTGTAGGACTGTGCCACAGTGAGGGCCACTGTGTGTTGGTCTGTACGCCAGTGAGAGTCAGTGTGTGTGGGACTGTACCCCAGTGAGAGTTAGTGTGTGTGGGACTGTACCCCAGTGAGAGTCAGTGTGTGTAGGACTGTACCCCAGTGAGAGTTAGTGTGTGTTTGAGCTGTACCCCAGTGAGGGTCTGTGTGTGAGGGAATGTACCCCAGTGAGAGTCAGTGTGTGTGGGACTGTACCCCAGTGAAGGTCAGTGTGTGTGGGGGTGTACACAAGTGAGGGTCAGTGTGTGTGGGACTGTACCCCAGTGAGAGTCAGTCTGTGTGGGATTGTACCCCAGTGAGAGTCTGTGTGTGTGGGATTGTACCCCAGTGAGAGTCAGTGTGTGTGGCACTGTACCCCAGTGAGAGTCAGTCTGTGTGGGATTGTACCCCAGTGAGAGTCTGTGTGTGTGGGATGTACCCCAGTGAGAGTTAGTGTGTGTGGGAGTGTAACCCAGTGAGGGTCAGTGTGTGTGGGAGTGTACCCCAGTGAGGGTCCGGGTGTGTGGGACTGTACCCCAGTGAGAGTCAGTGTGTGTGGGAGTATACCCCAGTGAAAGTCAGTGTGTGTGGGAATGTACCCCAGTGAGGGTCAGTGTGTGAGGGACTGTACCCCAGTGAGAGTCAGTGTGTGTGGGACTGTACCCCAGTGAGAGTCAGTCTGTGTGGGATTGTACCCCAGTGAGAGTCTGTGTGTGCGCGACTGTACCCCAGTGAGAGTCAGTGTGTGAGGGACTGTACCCCAGTGAGGGTCAGTGTGTGTTTGAGCTGTACCCCAGTGAGGGTCTGTGTGTGAGGGAATGTACCCCAGTGAGAGTCAGTGTGTGTGGGACTGTACCCCAGTGAAGGTCAGTGTGTGTGGGGGTGTACCCCAGTGAGGGTCAGTGTGTGTGGGACTGTACCCCAGTGAGGGTCAGTGTGTGTGGGAGTGTACCCCAGTGAGGGTCAGTGCGTGTGGGAGTGTACCCCAGTGAGAGTCAGTGTGTTTGGGACTGTACCCCAGTGAGAGTTAGTGTGTGTGAGAGTGTACCCCAGTGAGAGTCGGTGTGTGTAGGACTGTACCCAGTGAGAGTCAGTGTGTGTGGGAGTGTACCCCAGTGAGAGTCAGGGTGTGTGGGAGTGTACACCAGTGAGGGTCAGTTTGTGTGGGACTGTACCCCAGTGAGAGTCAGTGTGTGTGGGAGTGTTCCCCAGTGAGAGTCAGTGTGCCTGGGAGTGTACCCCAGTGAGAGTCAGTGTGTGTGGGACTGCACCCCAGAGAGTGTCAGTGTGTGTAGGACTGTGCCACAGTGAGGGCCACTGTGTGTTGGTCTGTACGCCAGTGAGAGTCAGTGTGTGTGGGACTGTACCCCAGTGAGAGTTAGTGTGTGTGGGACTGTACCCCAGTGAGAGTCAGTGTGTGTAGGACTGTACCCCAGTGAGAGTTAGTGTGTGTGGGATGTACCCCAGTGAAAGTCAGTGTGTGTGGGACTGTATCCCAGTGAGGGTCAGTGTGTGAGGGACTGTACCCCAGTGACAGTCTGTGTGTGTGCAACTGTACCCCAGTGAGAGTCAGTGCGTGTGGTACTGTGCCCCAGTGAGAGACAGTGAGTGGGGGAGTGTACCCCAGTGAGCGTCAGTGTGTGTGATACTGTACCCCAGTGAGAGTCCGTGTGTGAGGGACTGTACCCCAGTGAGGATCAGTGAGAGTGTGGGACTGTAGCACAGTCAGAGTCCGTGTGTGAGGGACTGTACCTCAGTGAGGGTAAGTGCGGGTGTGACTGTACCCCAGTGAGAGTCAGTGTGTGCGGGAGTGTACCCCAGTGAGAGTCGGTGTGTGGGGGACTGTACCCCAGTGAGAGTCAGTGTGTGTGGGACTGTACCCCAGTGACGGTCAGTGTGTGGGGGAATGTATTCCAATGAGAGTCAGTGTGTGTGGGACTGTACCCCAGTGTCAGTCTGTGTGTGTGCGACTGTACCCCTGTCAGAGTCAGTGCGTGTGGTACTGTGCCCCAGTGAGAGTCAGTGAGTGTGGGAGTGTATCCCAGTGTGCGTCAGTGTGTGTGGTACTGTACCACAGTGAGAGTCAGTGTGTGAGGGACTGTACCCCAGTGAGGGTCTGTGTGTGAGGGACTGTAAACCAGTGAGGGTCAGTGCGGGTGTGACTGTACCTCAGTGTGAGTCAGTGTGTGTGGGAGTGTACCACACTGAGGGGCAGTGGATGTGGGAGCGTACCCAAGTGAGAGTCAGTGTGTGGGGGACTGTACCCCAGTGAGAGTCAGTGTGTGTGGGAGTGTACCCCAGTGAGAGTCAGTGTGTGTGGAGGCTGTACCCCAGTGAGAGTCAGTGTGTGGGACTGTACCCCAGTGAGAGTCAGTGTGTGTGGGACTGTACCCCAGTGACAGTCTGTGTGTGAGGGACTGTACACCAGTGAGGGTCAGTGCGGGTTTGACTGTACACTAGTGTGAGTCAGTGTGTGTGGGAGTTTACCACACTGAGGGGCAGTGGATGTGGGAGCGTACCCCAGTGAGAGTTAGTGTGTGGGGGACTGTACCCCAGTGAGGGTCAGTGTGTGTCGGAGTGTACCCCAGTGTGAGTCAGTGTGTGTGGGAGGGTACCCCAGTGAGGGTCAGTGTGTGTGGGTGTGTACACCAGTGAGAGCCATTGTGTGTGGGAGTGTACCCCAGTGAGGGTCAGTGTGTGTGGGAGTGTACCCCAGTGAGTGTCAGTGTGTATGGGACTGCACCCTAGTGAGGGTCAGTGTGTGTGGGACTGTACCCCAGTAAAGGTCAGTGTGTGTGGGACTGTACACGAGTGAGTGTCAGTGTATGTGGGACTGTACCCCAGTAAAGGTCAGTGTACGTGGGAGTGTACACGAGTGAGTGTCAGTGTGTGTGGGACTGTACCCCAGTGAGGGTCAGTGTGTGTGGGACTGTCCAAGAGTGAGTGTCAGTGTGTGTGGGACTGTACCCCAGTGAGAGTCAGTGTGTGTGGGACTGTGCCCCAGTGAAAGTCAGTGTGTGTGGGAGTGTACCCCAGTGAGAGTCAGTGTGTGTGGGAGTGTACCCCAGAGAGGGTCAGTGTGTTTGGGAGTGTACCCCAGTGAGAGTCAGTGTGTGTGGGACTGTACCCCAGTGAGGGTGAGTGTGTGGGACTGTACCCCAGTGAAAGTCAATGTGTGTGGGACTGTGCCCCAGTAAAGGTCAGTGTGTGTGGGAGTGTACCACATTGAGAGTCAGGGTGTGTGGGAGTGTACCCCATAGAGGGTTAGTGTGTTTGGGAGTGTACCACAGTGAGAGTCAGTGTTAGTGGGACTGTACCCCAGTGAGAGTCAGGGTGTGTGGGAGTGTACCCCAGTGAGAGTCAGTGTGTGTGGGACTGTACCCCAGTGAGAGTCAGTGTCTGTGGGACTGTTTCTCAGTGAGAATCTGTGTGTGTGGGAGTGCACCCCAGTGTGAGTCAGTATGTGTGGGAGTGTCCCAAAGAGAGCGTCAGTGTGTGTGGGACTGTACCCCAGTGAGAGTCAGTGTGTGTGGAACTGTTACCCAGTGAGAGTCAGTGTGTGTGGGAGTGTACCCCAGTGAGAGTCAGTGTGGGTGGGAGTGTAACCCTGTGAGAGTCAGTCTGTGTGGGACTGCATCCCAGTGAGAGTCAGTGTGTGTGGGAGTGTAACCCAGTGAGAGTCAGTGTGCCTGGGAGTGTACCCCAGTGAGAGTCAGTGTGTGTGGGAGTGTACCCCAGTGAGCGTCAGTGTGTGTGGGAGTGTAACCCAGTGAGAGTCAGTCTGTGTGGGACTGTATCCCAGTGAGGGTTAGTGTGTGTGGGAGTGTACACCAGTGAGGGTCAGTGTGTGTGTGACTGTACCATTGTGAGGGGCAGTGTGTGTTGGTCTGTGCCCCAGTGAGAGTCACTGTGTGTGGGACATTACCACAGTGAGAGTCTGTGTGTGTGCGACTGTACCCCAGTGAGAGTCAGTGTGCGTGGGAGTGTACCCCAGTGAGAGTCAGTCTGTGAGGAACTGTACCCCAGTGAGAGTCAGTGTGTGTGGGACTCTACCCCAGTGAGAGTCAGTGTGTGTGGTACTGTATGCCAGTGAAAATCAGTGTGTGTGGGAGTGTACCCCAGTGAGGGTCAGTGTGTGTGGGAGTGTACCCCAGTGAGAGTCAGTATGTTGGCGAGTGTACCCCAGTGAGAGTCAGTGTGTGTGGGAGTGTACCCCAGTGAGGGTCAGTGTGTGTGGGACTGTACTCCAGTGAGAGTCAGTGTGCGTGTGAGTGTACCCCAGTGAGGTTCAGTGTGTGTGGGAGTGTGCCCCAGTGAGAGTAAGTGTATATGGGACTGTTTCTCAGTGAGAGTCTGTGTGTGTGGGCCTGTACCCCAGTGAGAGTCAGTGTGTGTAGGAGTCTACCCCAGTGAGAGTCAGTGTGTGTGGGACTGTACCCCAGTGAGAGTCAGGGTGTGTGGGAGTGTACCCCAGAGAGAGTCAGTGTGTTTGGGAGTGTACCACAGTGAGAGTCAGTGGGTGTGGGACTGTACCCCAGTGAGGGTCAGTGTGTGTGGGAGTATACCCCAGTGAGGGTCAGTGTGTGTGGGAGTATACCCCAGTGAGGTTCAGTGTGTGTGGGAGTGTACCCCAGTGAGGGACAGTGTGTGAGGGACTGTACCCCAGTGAGAGTCTGTGTGTGTGGGAGTGTACCCCAGTGAGAGTCAGTGTGTGTGGGAGTGTACCCCAGTGAGAGTCATTGTGTGTAGAACTGTACCCCAGTGTGAGTCAGTATGTGTGGGACTGTACCCCAGTGAGGGTCAGTGTGTGTGGGAGTGTACCCCAGTGTGAGTCAGTGTGTGTGGGACTGTACCCCAGTGAGGACTAGTGTGTGTGGTAGTGTACCCCAGTGTGAGTCAGTGTGTGTGGCACTGTACCCCAGTGAGGGTCAGTGTGTGTGGGTGTGCACCCCAGTGTGAGTCAGTATGTGTGGGAGTGTGCCCCAGTGAGAGTCAGTGTGTGTACGACTGTACCCCAGTGAGAGTCAGTGTGTGTGGGAGTGTACCCCAGTGTGAGTCAGTGTGTGTGGCACTGTACCCCAGTGAGGGTCAGTGTGTGTGTGGGAGTGTACCCCAGTGAGAGTCAGTGTGTGTGGTTGTGTAACCCAGTGAGAGTCAGTGTGTGTGGGAGTGCACCCCAGTGTGAGTCAGTATGTGTGGGAGTGTGCCCCAGTGAGAGTCAGTGTGTGTATGACTGTACCCCAGTGAGAGTCAGTGTGTGTGGGAGTGTACCCGAGTGTGAGTCAGTGTGTGTGGGAGTGTACCACAGTGAGGGTCAGTGTGTGTGGGGGTGTACCCCAGTGAGAGTCAGTGTGTGTGGGACTGTACCCCAGTGAGCATCAGTGTGTGTGGGTGTGTACACCAGTGAGAGTCAGTGTGTGTGGGACTGTCCCCCAGTGAAGGTCAGTGTGTGTGGGAGTGTACCCCAGTGAGGGTCAGTGTCTGAGGGACTGTACCCCAGTGACAGTCTGTGTGTGTGCGACTGTACCCCAGTCAGAGTCAGTGCGTGTGGTACTGTGCCCCAGTGAGAGTCAGTGAGTGTGGGAGTGTATCCCAGTGTGCGTCAGTGTGTGTGGTACTGTACCCCAGTGAGAGTCAGTGTGTGAGGGACTGGACCCCAGTGAGAGTCAGTGAGTGTGTGGGACTGTACCCCAGTGACAGTCTGTGTGTGAGGGACTGTAAACCAGTGAGGGTCAGTGCGGGTGTGACTGTACCTCAGTGTGAGTCAGTGTGTGTGGGAGTGTACCACACTGAGGGGCAGTGGATGTGGGAGCGTACCCAAGTGAGAGTCAGTGTGTGGGGGACTGGACCCCAGTGAGGGTCAGTGTGTGTGGGACTGTACCCCAGTGACAGTCTGTGTGTGAGGGACTGTACACCAGTGAGGGTCAGTGCGGGTTTGACTGTACCCTAGTGTGAGTCAGTGTGTGTGGGAGTGTACCCCAGTGAGAGTCAGTGTGTGTGGGACTGTACCCCAGTGAGGGTCAGTGTGTGTGGGTGTGTACACCAGTGAGAGCCATTGTGTGTGGGAGTGTACCCCAGTGAGAGTCAGTGTGTGTGGGAGTGTACCCCAGTGAGTGTCAGTGTGTATGGGACTGCACCCTAGTGAGGGTCAGTGTGTGTGGGACTGGACCCCAGTGAGAGTCAGTGAGTGTGTGGGACTGTACCCCAGTGACAGTCTGTGTGTGAGGGACTGTAAACCAGTGAGGGTCAGTGCGGGTGTGACTGTACCTCAGTGTGAGTCAGTGTGTGTGGGAGTGTACCACACTGAGGGGCAGTGGATGTGGGAGCGTACCCAAGTGAGAGTCAGTGTGTGGGGGACTGGACCCCAGTGAGGGTCAGTGTGTGTGGGACTGTACCCCAGTGACAGTCTGTGTGTGAGGGACTGTACACCAGTGAGGGTCAGTGCGGGTTTGACTGTACCCTAGTGTGAGTCAGTGTGTGTGGGAGTGTACCCCAGTGAGAGTCAGTGTGTGTGGGAGTGTACCCCAGTGAGGGTCAGTGTGTGTGGGTGTGTACACCAGTGAGAGCCATTGTGTGTGGGAGTGTACCCCAGTGAGAGTCAGTGTGTATGGGACTGCACCCTAGTGAGGGTCAGTGTGTGTGGGACTGTACCCCAGTAAAGGTCAGTGTATGTGGGAGTGTACACGAGTGAGTGTCAGTGTGTGTGGGACTGTACACGAGTGAGTGTCAGTGTGTGTGGGAGTGTACCCCAGTGAGAGTCAGGTTGTGTGGGAGTGTACCCCAGTGAGGGTCAGTGTGTGTGGGAGTATACCCCAGTGAGGGTCAGTGTGTTTGGGAGTGTACCCCAGTGAGAGTCAGTGGGTGTGGGACTGGACCCCAGTGAGGGTCAGTGTGTGGGACTGTACCCCAGTGAAAGTCAATGTGTGTGGGAGTGTACCACAGTGAGAGTCAGCGTGTGTGGAACTGTACCCCAGTGTGAGTCAGTATGTGTGGGAGTGTACCACACTGAGGGGCAGTGGATGTGGGAGCGTACCCCAGTGAGAGTCAGTGTGTGGGGGACTGTACACGAGTGAGAGTCAGTGTCTGTGGGACTGTACCCTAGTGAGAGTCAGTGTGTGTGGGACTGTACCCCAGTAAAGGTCAGTGTGTGTGGGAGTGTACCACAGTGAGGGTCAGTGTGTGTGACTGTACCCCTGTGTGAGTCAGTGTGTGTGGGAGTGTACCACACTGAGGGGCAGTGGATGTGGGAGTGTACCACAATGAGGGTCAGTGTGTGTAGGACTGTACACGAGTGAGAGTCAGTGTGTGTGGGAGTGCACCCCAGTGTGAGTCAGTATGTGTGGGAGTGTACCCCAGTGAGAGTCAGTCTGTGTGGGACTGTATCCCAGTGAGAGTCAGTGTGTGTGGGAGTATACCCCAGTGAGGGTCAGTGTGTGCGGGAGTATACCCCAGTGAGAGTCAGTGTATGTGGGAGTGTAACCCAGTGAGAGTCAGTCTGTGTGGGACTGTATCCCAGTGAGAGTCAGTGTGTGTGGGAGTATACCCCAGTGTGAGTCAGTGTGTGATGGAGTGTACCAAAGAGAGCGTCAGTGTGTGTGGGACTGTACCCCAGTGAGAGTCAGTGTGTGTGGGAGTGTACACCAGTGAGAGTCAATGTGTGTGGGAGTATACCCCAGTGTGAGTCAGTGTGTGTGGGAGTGTACCCCAGTGAGAGTCAGTGTGTGTGGGAGTGTACCCCAGTGAGAGTCAGTGTGTGTGGGAGTGTACCCCAGTGAGGGTCAGTGTGTGTGGGAGTGTACACCAGTGAGAGTCAATGTGTGTGGGAGTATACCCCAGTGAGAGTCAATGTGTGTGGGAGTATACCCCAGTGAGAGTCAGTGTGTGTGGGACTGTACCCCAGTGAGAGTCAGTGTGTGTGGGAGTGTACCCCAGTGAGAGTCAGTGTGTGTGGGAGTGTACCCCAGTGAGCGTCAGTGTGTGTGGGAGTGTAACCCAGTGAGAGTCAGTCTGTGTGGGACTGTATCCCAGTGAGGGTTAGTGTGTGTGGGAGTGTACACCAGTGAGAGTCAATGTGTGTGGGAGTATACCCCAGTGTGAGTCAGTGTGTGATGGAGTGTACCCCAGTGAGGTTCAGTGTGTGTGTGACTGTACCCCAGTGAGAGTCAGTGTGCGTGGGAGTGTACCCCAGTGAGGGCCAGTGTGTGTGGAACTGTACCCCAGTGAGGGTCAGTGTGTGTGGGACTGTGCCCCAGTGAGTGTCAGTGTGCGTGGGAGTGTACCCCAGTGAGAGTCAGTCTGTGAGGATCTGTACCCCAGTGAGAGTCAGTGTGTGTGGGACTCTACCCCAGTGAGAGTCAGTGTGTGTGGTACTGTATGCCAGTGAAAGTCAGTGTGTGTGGGAGTGTACCCCAGTGAGGGTCAGTGTGTGTTGGCGAGTGTACCCCAGTGAGAGTCAGTGTGTGTGGGAGTGTACCCCAGTGAGGGTCAGTGTGTGTGGGACTGTACTCAAGTGAGAGTCAGTGTGCGTGGGACTGTACCCCAGTGAGAGTCATTGTGTGTGGGACTGTATCCCAGTGAGAGTCAGTGTGTGTGAGGGACTGTACCCTAGTGAGATTCAGTGTGTGTGGGACTGTACCCCAGTGAGAGTCAGTGTGTGTGGGAGTGTACCACAGTGAGGGTCAGTGTGTGTGGGGGTGTACCACAGTGAGAGTCAGTGGGTGTGGGACTGTACCCCAGTGAGAGTCAGTCTGTGTGGGACTGTATCCCAGTGAGAGTTAGTGTGTGTGGGAGTTTCCCCCAGTGTGCGTCAGTGTGTGATGGAGTGTACCAAAGAGAGCGTCAGTGTGTGTGGGACTGTACCCCAGTGAGGTTCAGTGTGTGTGGGACTGTACCATTGTGAGGAGCAGTGTGTGTTGGTCTGTGCCCCAGTGAGAGTCAATGTGTGCGGGACTTTACCACAGTGAGAGTCTGTGTGTGTGCGACTGTACCCCAGTGAGAGTCAGTGTGCGTGGGAGTGTACCCCAGTGAGGGCCAGTGTGTGTGGGACTGTACCCCAGTGAGGGTCAGTGTGTGTGGGACTGTGCCCCAGTGAGTGTCAGTGTGCGTGGGAGTGTACCCCAGTGAGAGTCAGTCTGTGAGGAACTGTACCCCAGTGAGAGTCAGTGTGTGTGGGACTCTACCCCAGTGAGTCAGTGTGTGTGGTACTGTATGCCAGTGAAAGTCAGTGTGTGTGGGAGTGTACCCCAGTGAGGGTCAGTGTGTGTGGGAGTGTACCCCAGTGAGAGTCAGTGTGTGTGGGACTGTTTCCCAGTGAGAGTCAGTGTGTGTGGGACTGTACCCCAGTGAGAGTCAGTGTGTTGGCGAGTGTCTCCCAGTGAGAGTCAGTGTGTGTGGGAGTGTACCCCAGTGAGAGTCAGTGTGTTGGCGAGTGTACCCCAGTGAGAGTCAGTGTGTGTGGGAGTGTACCCCAGTGAGGGTCAGTGTGTGTGGGACTGTACTCCAGTGAGAGTCAGTGTGCGTGGGACTGTACCCCAGTGAGAGTCATTGGGTGTGGGACTGTATCCCAGTGAGAGTCAGTGTGTGTGAGGGACTGTACCCTAGTGAGAGTCAGTGTGTGTACGACTGTACCCCAGTGAGAGTCAGTGTGTGTGGGAGTGTACCCCAGTGGGAGTCAGCGTGTGTGGGAGTGTACCACAGTGAGGGTCAGTGTGTGTGGGGGTGTACCCCAGTGAGCGTCAGTGTGTGTGGGAGTGTAACCCAGTGAGAGTCAGTCTGTGTGGGACTGTATCCCAATGAGGGTTAGTGTGTGTGGGAGTTTCCCCCAGTGTGCGTCAGTGTGTGATGGAGTGTACCAAAGAGAGCGTCAGTGTGTGTGGGACTGTACCCCAGTGAGGTTCAGTGTGTGTGGGACAGTACCATTGTGAGGGGCAGTGTGTGTTGGTCTGTGCCCCAGTGAGAGTCAATGTGTGCGGGACTTTACCACAGTGAGAGTCTGTGTGTGTGCGACTGTACCCCAGTGAGAGTCAGTGTGCGTGGGAGTGTACCCCAGTGAGGGCCAGTGTGTGTGGGACTGTACCCCAGTGAGGGTCAGTGTGTGTGGGACTGTGCCCCAGTGAGTGTCAGTGTGCGTGGGAGTGTACCCCAGTGAGAGTCAGTCTGTGAGGAACTGTACCCCAGTGAGAGTCAGTGTGTGTGGGACTCTACCCCAGTGAGTCAGTGTGTGTGGTACTGTATGCCAGTGAAAGTCAGTGTGTGTGGGAGTGTACCCCAGTGAGGGTCAGTGTGTGTGGGAGTGTACCCCAGTGAGAGTCAGTGTGTGTGGGACTGTTTCCCAGTGAGAGTCAGTGTGTGTGGGACTGTACCCCAGTGAGAGTCAGTGTGTTGGCGAGTGTCTCCCAGTGAGAGTCAGTGTGTGTGGGAGTGTACCCCAGTGAGAGTCAGTGTGTTGGCGAGTGTACCCCAGTGAGAGTCAGTGTGTGTGGGAGTGTACCCCAGTGAGGGTCAGTGTGTGTGGGACTGTACTCCAGTGAGAGTCAGTGTGCGTGGGACTGTACCCCAGTGAGAGTCATTGGGTGTGGGACTGTATCCCAGTGAGAGTCAGTGTGTGTGAGGGACTGTACCCTAGTGAGAGTCAGTGTGTGTACGACTGTACCCCAGTGAGAGTCAGTGTGTGTGGGAGTGTACCCCAGTGGGAGTCAGCGTGTGTGGGAGTGTACCACAGTGAGGGTCAGTGTGTGTGGGGGTGTACCCCAGTGAGCGTCAGTGTGTGTGGGAGTGTAACCCAGTGAGAGTCAGTCTGTGTGGGACTGTATCCCAATGAGGGTTAGTGTGTGTGGGAGTTTCCCCCAGTGTGCGTCAGTGTGTGATGGAGTGTACCAAAGAGAGCGTCAGTGTGTGTGGGACTGTACCCCAGTGAGGTTCAGTGTGTGTGGGACAGTACCATTGTGAGGGGCAGTGTGTGTTGGTCTGTGCCCCAGTGAGAGTCAATGTGTGCGGGACTTTACCACAGTGAGAGTCTGTGTGTGTGCGACTGTACCCCAGTGAGAGTCAGTGTGCGTGGGAGTGTTCCCCAGTGAGGGCCAGTGTGTGTGGGACTGTACCCCAGTGAGGGTCAGTGTGTGTGGGACTGTGCCCCAGTGAGTGTCAGTGTGCGTGGGAGTGTACCCCAGTGAGAGTCAGTCTGTGAGGAACTGTACCCCAGTGAGAGTCAGTGTGTGTGGGACTGTATGCCAGTGAAAGTCAGTGTGTGTGGGAGTGTACCCCAGTGAGGGTCAGTTTGTGTGGGAGTGTACCCCAGTGAGAGTCAGTGTGTTGGCGAGTGTACCCCAGTGAGAGTCAGTGTGTGTGGGACTGTACCCCAGTGAGAGTCAGTGTGTATGGGACTTTACCCCAGTGATGGTCAGTGTGTGTGTGACTGTACCATAGTGAGGTGCAGTGTGTGTTGATCTGTGCCCCAGTGAGAGTCAATGTGTGTGGGACTGTACCACAGTGAGTGTCTGTGTGTGTGCGACTGTACCCCAGTGAGAGTCAGAGTGTGTGGGAGTGTACCCCAGTCAGTGTCAGAGTGCGAGGGACTGTACTTCAGTGAGAGTCTTTGTGTGTTCGACTGTACCCCAGTGAGGGTCAGTGTGTGTGGGAGTATACCTCAGTGAGGGTCAGTGTGTGTAGGACTGTACCCCAGTGAGAGTCAGTGTGTGAGGGACTGTACGCCAGTGAGAGTCAGTGTGTGTGGGGGTGTACCCCAGTGAGAGTCAGTGTGTGTGGGACTGTACCCCACTGTGGGTCAGTGTGTGTGCGATTGTACCCCAGTCATTGTTTGTGGGAGTGTACCCCAGTGAGGGTCAGTATATGTGACACAGTACCCCAGTGAGAGTCAGTGTGTGTGGAAGTGTACCTCAGTGAGGGTCAGTGTGTGTGGGAGTGTACGCCAGTGAGAGTCAGTGTGTGTGGGAGTGTAACCCAGTGAGAGTCAGTGTGTGTGGGACTGTACCCCTGTGAGGGTCAGTGTGTTTGGGACTGCACCCCAGTGAGAATCAGTGTGTGTGGGACTGTACCCCAGTGAGGGTCAGTGTGTGTGGGACTGTAACCCAGTGAGGGCCAGTGTGTGGGAGTGTACCCCAGTGAGAGTCAGTATGTGTGGGTGTGTACCCCAGTGAGAGTCAGTGTGTGTGGGAGTGTACCCCAGTGATGGTCAGTGTGCATGTGACTGTACCCTAGTGAGGGTCAGTGCGTGTGGGACTGCACTTCAGTGAGAGTCTGTGTGTGTGCGACTGTACCCCAGTGAGAGTCAGTGTGTGTGGGACTGTACCACAGTGAGAGTCAGTGTGTGTGGGACTGTACCCCAGTGAGAGTCAGTGTGTGTGGGACTGTACCACAGTGAGGGTCAGTGTGTGTGGGACTGTACCCAGTGGGAGTCAGTGTGTGTGGGAGTGTACCTCAGTGAGAGTCAGTGTGTGTGGGAGTGTACCCCAGTGAGGGTCAGTGTGTGTGTGAGAGTGTAACCCAGTGAGGGTCAGTGTGTGTGGGGGTGTATCCCTGAAAGGGTCAGTGTGTGTGGCAGTGTACCCCTGTGAGAGTGTGTATGTGTGCGAATGTACCCCAATAAGGGGTATGTGAGTGAACCCAAGTGAGAGTCAGTGTGTGTGGGGGTGTATCCCAGTGAGAGTCAGTGTGCATGGGAGTGTACCCCAGTGAGAGTCAGTGCGTGTGGGAGTGTACCCCAGTGAGAGTCAGTGTGTGTGGGAGTGTACCCCAGTGAGAGTCAGTGTGTGTGGGACTGTACCCCAGTGAGAGTCTGTGTGTGTGCAACTGTACCCCAGTGAGAGTCAGTGTGTGTGGGAGTATACCTCAGTGTGAGTCATTGTGTGTGTGGGAGTGTACCCAAGTTAGAGTCAGTGTGTGTGAGAGTGTACACCAGTGTGTGTCAGTGTGTGTGGGAGTGTACCCCAGTGAGGGTGTGTTTCTCGGAGTGTATCCCAGTGAGGGTCAGTGTGTGTGTGAGTGAACCCAAGTGAGAGTCAGTATGTGTGCGAATGTACCCCACTAAGGGTCAGTGTGTGTGCGACTGTACCCCAGTGAGAGTCAGTGTGTGTGTGAGTGTACCCCAGTGAGAGTCAGTGTGTGTGGGAGTGTACCCCAGTGAGTGACAGTGAACGTGGGAGTGTACACCAGTGAGAGTCAGTGTGTGTGGGAGTGTACCCCGGTGAGGGTCAGTGTGCGTGGGAGTGTACCCCAGTGTGAGTCAGTGTGTGAGGGAGTGTACCACAGAGAGCATCAGTGTGTGTGGGACTGTACCCCAGTGAAGGTCAGTGTGTGTGTGACTATACCATAGTGAGATGCAGTGTGTGTTGATCTGTGCCCCAGTGAGAGTCAATGTGTGTGGGACTGTACCACAGTGAGATTCTGTGTGTGTGCGACTGTACCCCAGTTAGAGTCAGAGTGCGTGGGACAGTTCCCCAGAGAGAGTCAGTCTGTGGGGAATTGTACCCCAGTGAGAGTCTGTGTGTGAGTGACTGTACCCCAGTGAGAGTCTGTGTGTGTGAGACTGTACCCCACTGAGAGTCAGTGTGTGAGTGACTGTACCCCAGTGAGAGTCTGTGTGTGTGAGATTGTACCCCAGTGAGAGTCAATGTGTATGGGACTGTACCCAGTGAGAGTCTGTGTGTGTGAGACTGTACCCCAGTGAGAGTCAGTGTGTGTGGGTGTGTATCCCAGTAAGGGTCAGTGTGTGTGAGAGTGTACCCCAGTGAGAGTGTGTATGTGTGCGAATGTACCCCAATAAGGGTCAGTGTGTGTGGGAGTGTACCCCAGTCAGTGTCAGTGTGCGAGGGACTGTACTCCAATGAGAGTCTTTGTGTGCGCGACTGTACCCCAGTGAGAGTCAGTGTATGTGGGAGTGTACCCCAGTGAGGGTCAGTGTGTGTGGGACTGTACCCCAGTGAGGGTCAGTGTGTGTGTGCGACTGTACCCCAGTGAGAGTCAGTGTGTGTGGGAGTGTACCCCAGTGAGAGTCAGTGTGTGTGGGACTGTACCCCAGTGAGAGTCAGTGTGTATGGGAGTGTACCCCAGTGAGAGTCAGTGTGTGTGGGAGTGTACCCCAGTGAGAGTCAGTGTGTGTGCGACTGTACCCCAGTGAGAGTCAGTGTGTGTGGGAGTGTACCCCAGTGATAGTCAGTGTGTGTGGGACTGTACCCCAGTGAGAGTCAGTGTGTGTGGGACTGTACCCCAGTGAGAGTCAGTGTGTATGGGACTGTACCCAGTGAGAGTCCGTGTGTGTGGGAGTGTACCTCAGTGTGAGTCATTGTGTGTGTGGGAGTGTACCCAAGTTAGAGTCAGTGTGTGTGAGAGTGTACACCAGTGTGTGTCAGTGTGTGTGGGAGTGTACCCCAGTGAGGGTGTGTTTCTCGGAGTGTATCCCAGTGAGGGTCAGTGTGTGTGTGAGTGAACCCAAGTGAGAGTCAGTATGTGTGCGAATGTACCCCACTAAGGGTCAGTGTGTGTGCGAGTGTACCCCAGTCAGTGTCAGTGTGCGAGGGACAGTACTCCAGTGAGAGTCTTTGTGTGCGTGACTGTATCCCAGTGAGAGTCAGTGTATGTGGGAGTGTACCCCAGTGAGAGTCAGTGTGTGTGGGAGTGTACCCCAGTGAGGGTCAGTGTGTGTGGGACTGTACCCCAGTGAGGGTCAGTGTGTGTGGGAGTGTACCCCAGTGAGGGTCAGTGTGTGTGGGAGTATACCCCAGTGAGAGTCAGTGTGAGCGGGACTATACCCTAGTGAGAGACAGTGTGTGTGGGACTGTACCCCAGTGAGGGCCAGTGTGTGTGGGACTGTACCCCAGTGAGGGTCAGTGTGTGTGGGACTGTGCCCCAGTGAGTGTCAGTGTGTGTGGGAGTGTTCCCCAGTGAGAGTCAGTGTGTGTGGGAGTGTACCCCAGTGAGAGTCAGTCTGTGAGGGACTGTACCCCAGTGAGAGTCAGTATGTGTGGGAGGGTACCCCAGTGAGGGTCAGTGTGTCAGGGAATGTACCCCAGTGTGAGTCAGTGTGTGTGGGAGTGTACCCCAGTGAGAGTCAGTCTGTGAGCGACTGTGGGTCAGTGTGTGTGGGACTGTACCCAGTGGGAGTCAGTGTGTGTGGGAGTGTACCCCAGTGAGAGTCAGTGTGTATGGGAGTGTACCCCAGTGAGAGTCAGTGTGTGTGGGAGTGTACCCCAGTGAGAGTCAGTGTGTGTGCGACTGTACCCCAGTGAGAGTCAGTGTGTGTGGGAGTGTACCCCAGTGAGAGTCAGTGTGTGTGGGAGTGTACCCCAGTGAGAGTCAGTGTGTGTGGGACTGTACCCCAGTGAGAGTCAGTGTGTATGGGACTGTACCCAGTGAGAGTCCGTGTGTGTGGGAGTGTACCTCAGTGTGAGTCATTGTGTGTGTGGGAGTGTACCCAAGTTAGAGTCAGTGTGTGTGAGAGTGTACACCAGTGTGTGTCAGTGTGTGTGGGAGTGTACCCCAGTGAGGGTGTGTTTCTCGGAGTGTATCCCAGTGAGGGTCAGTGTGTGGGGGTGTATCCCAGTGAGAGTCAGTGTGTGTGGGAGTGTACCCCAGTGAGAGTCAGTGTGTGTGGGAGTGTACCCCAGTGAGAGTCAGTGTGTGTGGGACTGTACCCCAGTGAGAGTCTGTGTGTGTGCAACTGTACCCCAGTGAGAGTCAGTGTGTGTGGGAGTGTACCTCAGTGTGAGTCATTGTGTGTGTGGGAGTGTACCCAAGTTAGAGTCAGTGTGTGTGAGAGTGTACACCAGTGTGTGTCAGTGTGTGTGGGAGTGTACCCCAGTGAGGGTGTGTTTCTCGGAGTGTATCCCAGTGAGGGTCAGTGTGTGTGAGAATGTACCCCAGTGAGAGTCAGTATGTGTGCGAATGTACCCCACTAAGGGTCAGTGTGTGTGCGAGTGTACCCCAGTCAGTGTCAGTGTGCGAGGGACTGTACTCCAGTGAGAGTCTTTGTGTGCGTGACTGTATCCCAGTGAGAGTCAGTGTATGTGGGAGTGTACTCCAGTGAGTGTCAGTGTGTGTGGGACTTTACCCCAGTGATGGTCAGTGTGTGTGTGACTGTACCATAGTGAGGTGCAGTGTGTGTTGATCTGTGCCCCAGTGAGAGTCAATGTGTGTGGGACTGTACCACAGTGAGTGTCTGTGTGTGTGCGACTGTACCCCAGTGAGAGTCAGAGTGTGTGGGAGTGTACCCCAGTCAGTGTCAGAGTGCGAGGGACTGTACTTCAGTGAGAGTCTTTGTGTGTTCGACTGTACCCCAGTGAGGGTCAGTGTGTGTGGGAGTATACCTCAGTGAGGGTCAGTGTGTGTAGGACTGTACCCCAGTGAGAGTCAGTGTGTGAGGGACTGTACGCCAGTGAGAGTCAGTGTGTGTGGGGGTGTACCCCAGTGAGAGTCAGTGTGTGTGGGACTGTACCCCACTGTGGGTCAGTGTGTGTGCGATTGTACCACAGTCATTGTTTGTGGGAGTGTACCCCAGTGAGGGTCAGTATATGTGACACAGTATCCCAGTGAGAGTCAGTGTGTGTGGAAGTGTACCTCAGTGAGGGTCAGTGTGTGTGGGAGTGTACGCCAGTGAGAGTCAGTGTGTGTGGGAGTGTAACCCAGTGAGAGTCAGTGTGTGTGGGACTGTACCCCTGTGAGGGTCAGTGTGTTTGGGACTGCACCCCAGTGAGAATCAGTGTGTGTGGGACTGTACCCCAGTGAGGGTCAGTGTGTGTGGGACTGTAACCCAGTGAGGGCCAGTGTGTGGGAGTGTACCCCAGTGAGAGTCAGTATGTGTGGGTGTGTACCCCAGTGAGAGTCAGTGTGTGTGGGAGTGTACCCCAGTGATGGTCAGTGTGCATGTGACTGTACCCTAGTGAGGGTCAGTGCGTGTGGGACTGCACTTCAGTGAGAGTCTGTGTGTGTGCGACTGTACCCCAGTGAGAGTCAGTGTGTGTGGGACTCTACCACAGTGAGAGTCAGTGTGTGTGGGACTGTACCCCAGTGAGAGTCAGTGTGTGTGGGACTGTACCACAGTGAGGGTCAGTGTGTGTGGGACTGTACCCAGTGGGAGTCAGTGTGTGTGGGAGTGTACCTCAGTGAGAGTCAGTGTGTGTGGGAATGTACCCAAGTGAGGGTCAGTGTGTGTGTGAGAGTGTAACCCAGTGAGGGTCAGTGTGTGTGGGGGTGTATCCCTGAAAGGGTCAGTGTGTGTGGCAGTGTACCCCTGTGAGAGTGTGTATGTGTGCGAATGTACCCCAATAAGGGTCAGTGTGTGTGGGAGTGTACCCCAGTCAGTGTCAGTGTGCGAGGGACTGTACTCCAATGAGAGTCTTTGTGTGCGCGACTGTACCCCAGTGAGAGTCAGTGTATGTGGGAGTGTACCCCAGTGAGGGTCAGTGTGTGTGGGACTGTACCCCAGTGAGGGTTAGTGTGTGTGTGCGACTGTACCCCAGTGAGAGTCAGTGTGTGTGGGAGTGTACCCCAGTGAGAGTCAGTGTGTGTGGGACTGTACCCCAGTGAGAGTCAGTGTGTATGGGAGTGTACCCCAGTGAGAGTCAGTGTGTGTGGGAGTGTACCCCAGTGAGAGTCAGTGTGTGTGCGACTGTACCCCAGTGAGAGTCAGTGTGTGTGGGAGTGTACCCCAGTGAGGGTCAGTGTGTGTGGGAGTGTACCTCAGTGTGAGTCATTGTGTGTGTGGGAGTGTACCCAAGTTAGAGTCAGTGTGTGTGAGAGTGTACACCAGTGTGTGTCAGTGTGTGTGGGAGTGTACCCCAGTGAGGGTGTGTTTCTCGGAGTGTATCCCAGTGAGGGTCAGTGTGTATGTGAGTGAACCCAAGTGAGAGTCAGTGTGTGTGGGAGTGTACCCCAGTGAGAGTCAGTGTGTGTGGGACTGTACCCCAGTGAGAGTCAGTGTGTATGGGAGTGTACCCCAGTGAGAGTCAGTGTGTGTGGGAGTGTACCCCAGTGAGAGTCAGTGTGTGTGCGACTGTACCCCAGTGAGAGTCAGTGTGTGTGGGAGTGTACCCCAGTGAGGGTCAGTGTGTGTGGGAGTGTACCTCAGTGTGAGTCATTGTGTGTGTGGGAGTGTACCCAAGTTAGAGTCAGTGTGTGTGAGAGTGTACACCAGTGTGTGTCAGTGTGTGTGGGAGTGTACCCCAGTGAGGGTGTGTTTCTCGGAGTGTATCCCAGTGAGGGTCAGTGTGTATGTGAGTGAACCCAAGTGAGAGTCAGTGTGTGTGGGGGTGTATCCCAGTGAGAGTCAGTGTGTGTGGGGGTGTACCCCAGTGAGAGTCAGTGCGTGTGGGAGTGTACCCCAGTGAGAGTCAGTGTGTGTGGGAGTATACCCCAGTGAGAGTCAGTGTGTGTGGGACTGTACCCCAGTGAGAGTCTGTGTGTGTGGGAGTGTACCCCAGTGAGAGTCAGTGTGTGTGGGAGTGTACCCCAGTGAGGGTCAGTGTGTGAGGGACTGTACCCTAGTGAGAGTCAGTGTGTCAGGGAATGTACCCCAGTGTGAGTCAGTGTGTGTGGGACTGTACCCAAGTGAGGGTCTGTGCGTGTGGGAATGTACCCCAGTGAGAGTCAGTGTGTGTGGGAGTGTACCCCAGTGAGGGTCAGTGTGTGTGGGACTGTACCCCAGTGAGGGTCAGTGTGTGTGGGACTGTACCCTAGTGAGAGTCAGTGTGTCAGGGAATGTACCCCAGTGTGAGTCAGTGTGTGTGGGACTGTACCCAAGTGAGGGTCTGTGCGTGTGGGAATGTACCCCAGTGAGAGTCAGTGTGTGTGGGAGTGTACCCCAGTGAGGGTCAGTGTGTGTGGGAGTGTACTCCAGTGAGAGTCAGTGTGTGTGGGAGTGTACCCCAGTGAGGGTCAGTGTGTGTGGGACTGTACCCCAGTGAGGGCCAGTGTGTGTGGGAGTGTACCCCAGTGAGGGTCAGTGTGTGTGGGAGTATACCCTAGTGAGAGTCAGTGTGAGCGGGACTATACCCTAGTGAGAGACAGTGTGTGTGGGACTGTACCCCAGTGAGGGCCAGTGTGTGTGGGACTGTACCCCAGTGAGAGTCAGTGTGTGTGGGAGTGTACCCCAGTGAGAGTCAGTCTGTGAGCGACTGTACCGCAGTGACAGTCTGTGTGATTGGGACTGTACCCCAGGGAGGGTCAGTGTGCATGGGAGTGTACCCAGTGAGGGTCAGTGTGTGTGGGACTGTACCCCAGTGAGAATCAGTGCGTGTGGGACTGTACCCCAGTGAGGGTCAGTGCGTGTGTGACTGTTCCCCATAGAGAGTCAGTGTGTGGGGAATTTTACCCCAGTGAGAGTCTGTGTCGTGCGACTGTACCCCAGTGAGAGTCTGTGTGTGTGCAACTGTACCCCAGTGAGAGTCCGTGTGTGTGGGAGTGTACCTCAGTGTGAGTCATTGTGTGTGTGGGAGTGTACCCAAGTTAGAGTCAGTGTGTGTGAGAGTGTACACCAGTGTGTGTCAGTGTGTGTGGGAGTGTACCCCAGTGAGGGTGTGTTTCTCGGAGTGTATCCCAGTGAGGGTCAGTGTGTGTGTGAGTGAACCCAAGTGAGAGTCAGTATGTGTGCGAATGTACCCCACTAAGGGTCAGTGTGTGTGCGAGTGTACCCCAGTCAGTGTCAGTGTGCGAGGGACTGTACTCCAGTGAGAGTCTTTGTGTGCGTGACTGTATCCCAGTGAGAGTCAGTGTATGTGGGAGTGTACTCCAGTGAGTGTCAGTGTGTGTGGGACTTTACCCCAGTGATGGTCAGTGTGTGTGTGACTGTACCATAGTGAGGTGCAGTGTGTGTTGATCTGTGCCCCAGTGAGAGTCAATGTGTGTGGGACTGTACCACAGTGAGTGTCTGTGTGTGTGCGACTGTACCCCAGTGAGAGTCAGAGTGTGTGGGAGTGTACCCCAGTCAGTGTCAGAGTGCGAGGGACTGTACTTCAGTGAGAGTCTTTGTGTGTTCGACTGTACCCCAGTGAGGGTCAGTGTGTGTGGGAGTATACCTCAGTGAGGGTCAGTGTGTGTAGGACTGTACCCCAGAGAGAGTCAGTGTGTGAGGGACTGTACGCCAGTGAGAGTCAGTGTGTGTGGGGGTGTACCCCAGTGAGAGTCAGTGTGTGTGGGACTGTACCCCACTGTGGGTCAGTGTGTGTGCGATTGTACCCCAGTCATTGTTTGTGGGAGTGTACCCCAGTGAGGGTCAGTATATGTGACACAGTACCCCAGTGAGAGTCAGTGTGTGTGGAAGTGTACCTCAGTGAGGGTCAGTGTGTGTGGGAGTGTACGCCAGTGAGAGTCAGTGTGTGTGGGAGTGTAACCCAGTGAGAGTCAGTGTGTGTGGGACTGTACCCCTGTGAGGGTCAGTGTGTTTGGGACTGCACCCCAGTGAGAATCAGTGTGTGTGGGACTGTACCCCAGTGAGGGTCAGTGTGTGTGGGACTGTAACCCAGTGACGGCCAGTGTGTGGGAGTGTACCCCAGTGAGAGTCAGTATGTGTGGGTGTGTACCCCAGTGAGAGTCAGTGTGTGTGGGACTGTACCCCAGTGAGAGTGTGTATGTGTGCGAATGTACCCCAATAAGGGTCAGTGTGTGTGGGAGTGTACCCCAGTGATGGTCAGTGTGCATGTGACTGTACCCTAGTGAGGGTCAGTGCGTGTGGGACTGCACTTCAGTGAGAGTCTGTGTGTGTGCGACTGTACCCCAGTGAGAGTCAGTGTGTGTGGGACTGTATCACAGTGAGAGTCAGTGTGTGTGGGACTGTACCCCAGTGAGAGTCTGTGTGTGTGCAACTGTACCCCAGTGAGAGTCAGTGTGTGTGGGAGTGTACCCCAGTGAGGGTCAGTGTGTGTGGGACTGTACCCCAGTGAGAGTCAGTGTGTGTGGGACTGTACCCCAGTGAGAGTCTGTGTGTGTGCAACTGTACCCCAGTGAGAGTCCGTGTGTGTGGGAGTGTACCTCAGTGTGAGTCATTGTGTGTGTGGGAGTGTACCCAAGTTAGAGTCAGTGTGTGTGAGAGTGTACACCAGTGTGTGTCAGTGTGTGTGGGAGTGTACCCCAGTGAGGGTGTGTTTCTCGGAGTGTATCCCAGTGAGGGTCAGTGTGTGTGTGAGTGAACCCAAGTGAGAGTCAGTATGTGTGCGAATGTACCCCACTAAGGGTCAGTGTGTGTGCGAGTGTACCCCAGTCAGTGTCAGTGTGCGAGGGACTGTACTCCAGTGAGAGTCTTTGTGTGCGTGACTGTATCCCAGTGAGAGTCAGTGTATGTGGGAGTGTACTCCAGTGAGTGTCAGTGTGTGTGGGACTTTACCCCAGTGATGGTCAGTGTGTGTGTGACTGTACCATAGTGAGGTGCAGTGTGTGTTGATCTGTGCCCCAGTGAGAGTCAATGTGTGTGGGACTGTACCACAGTGAGTGTCTGTGTGTGTGCGACTGTACCCCAGTGAGAGTCAGAGTGTGTGGGAGTGTACCCCAGTCAGTGTCAGAGTGCGAGGGACTGTACTTCAGTGAGAGTCTTTGTGTGTTCGACTGTACCCCAGTGAGGGTCAGTGTGTGTGGGAGTATACCTCAGTGAGGGTCAGTGTGTGTAGGACTGTACCCCAGAGAGAGTCAGTGTGTGAGGGACTGTACGCTAGTGAGAGTCAGTGTGTGTGGGGGTGTACCCCAGTGAGAGTCAGTGTGTGTGGGACTGTACCCCACTGTGGGTCAGTGTGTGTGCGATTGTACCCCAGTCATTGTTTGTGGGAGTGTACCCCAGTGAGGGTCAGTATATGTGACACAGTACCCCAGTGAGAGTCAGTGTGTGTGGAAGTGTACCTCAGTGAGGGTCAGTGTGTGTGGGAGTGTTCGCCAGTGAGAGTCAGTGTGTGTGGGAGTGTAACCCAGTGAGAGTCAGTGTGTGTGGGACTGTACCCCTGTGAGGGTCAGTGTGTTTGGGACTGCACCCCAGTGAGAATCAGTGTGTGTGGGACTGTACCCCAGTGAGGGTCAGTGTGTGTGGGACTGTAACCCAGTGACGGCCAGTGTGTGGGAGCGTACCCCAGTGAGAGTCAGTATGTGTGGGTGTGTACCCCAGTGAGAGTCAGTGTGTGTGGGACTGTACCCCAGTGAGAGTGTGTATGTGTGCGAATGTACCCCAATAAGGGTCAGTGTGTGTGGGAGTGTACCCCAGTGATGGTCAGTGTGCATGTGACTGTACCCTAGTGAGGGTCAGTGCGTGTGGGACTGCACTTCAGTGAGAGTCAGTGTGTGTGGGACTGTACCCCAGTGAGAGTCAGTGTGTGTGGGACTGTACCACAGTGAGAGTCAGTGTGTGTGGGACTGTACCCCAGTGAGAGTCAGTGTGTGTGGGACTGTACCACAGTGAGGGTCAGTGTGTGTGGGACTGTACCCAGTGGGAGTCAGTGTGTGTGGGAGTGTACCTCAGTGAGAGTCAGTGTGTGTGGGAGTGTACCCCAGTGAGGGTCAGTGTGTGTGTGAGAGTGTAACCCAGTGAGGGTCAGTGTGTGTGGGGGTGTATCCCTGAAAGGGTCAGTGTGTGTGGCAGTGTACCCCAGTGAGAGTCAGTATGTGTGAGAATGTACCCCACTAAGGGTCAGTGTGTGTGGGAGTGTACCCCAGTGAGAGTGTGTATGTGTGCGAATGTACCCCAATAAGGGTCAGTGTGTGTGGGAGTGTACCCCAGTCAGTGTCAGTGTGCGAGGGACTGTACTCCAATGAGAGTCTTTGTGTGCGCGACTGTACCCCAGTGAGAGTCAGTGTATGTGGGAGTGTACCCCAGTGAGGGTCAGTGTGTGTGGGACTGTACCCCAGTGAGGGTTAGTGTGTGTGTGCGACTGTACCCCAGTGAGAGTCAGTGTGTGTGGGAGTGTACCCCAGTGAGAGTCAGTGTGTGTGGGACTGTACCCCAGTGAGAGTCAGTATGTATGGGAGTGTACCCCAGTGAGAGTCAGTGTGTGTGGGAGTGTACCCCAGTGAGAGTCAGTGTGTGTGCGACTGTACCCCAGTGAGAGTCAGTGTGTGTGGGACTGTACCCCAGTGAGAGTCAGTGTGTGTGGGAGTGTACCCCAGTGAGAGTCAGTGTGTGTGGGAGTGTACCCCAGTGAGAGTCAGTGTGTGTGGGACTGTACCCCAGTGAGAGTCAGTGTGTATGGGACTGTACCCAGTGAGAGTCCGTGTGTGTGGGAGTGTACCTCAGTGTGAGTCATTGTGTGTGTGGGAGTGTACCCAAGTTAGAGTCAGTGTGTGTGAGAGTGTACACCAGTGTGTGTCAGTGTGTGTGGGAGTGTACCCCAGTGAGGGTGTGTTTCTCGGAGTGTATCCCAGTGAGGGTCAGTGTGTGTGGGAGTGTACCCCAGTGAGAGTCAGTGCGTGTGGGAGTGTACCCCAGTGAGAGTCAGTGTGTGTGGGAGTATACCCCAGTGAGAGTCAGTGTGTGTGGGACTGTTTCCCAGTGAGAGTCAATGTGTGTGGGACTGTACCCCAGTGAGAGTCTGTGTGTGTGGGAGTGTACCCCAGTGAGAGTCAGTGTGTGTGGGAGTGTACCCCAGTGAGGGTCAGTGTGTGAGGGACTGTACCCCAGTGAGGGTCAGTGTGTGTGGGACTGTACCCTAGTGAGAGTCAGTGTGTCAGGGAATGTACCCCAGTGTGAGTCAGTGTGTGTGGGACTGTACCCAAGTGAGGGTCTGTGCGTGTGGGAATGTACCCCAGTGAGAGTCAGTGTGTGTGGGAGTGTACCCCAGTGAGGGTCAGTGTGTGTGGGAGTGTACTCCAGTGAGAGTCAGTGTGTGTGGGAGTGTACCCCAGTGAGGGTCAGTGTGTGTGGGACTGTACCCCAGTGAGGGCCAGTGTGTGTGGGAGTGTACCCCAGTGAGGGTCAGTGTGTGTGGGAGTATACCCTAGTGAGAGTCAGTGTGAGCGGGACTATACCCTAGTGAGAGACAGTGTGTGTGGGACTGTACCCCAGTGAGGGCCAGTGTGTGTGGGACTGTACCCCAGTGAGAGTCAGTGTGTGTGGGAGTGTACCCCAGTGAGAGTCAGTCTGTGAGCGACTGTACCGCAGTGACAGTCTGTGTGATTGGGACTGTACCCCAGGGAGGGTCAGTGTGCGTGGGAGTGTACCCAGTGAGGGTCAGTGTGCGTGGGAGTGTACCCCAGTGAGAATCAGTGCGTGTGGGACTGTACCCCAGTGAGGGTCAGAGCGTGTGTGACTGTTCCTCATAGAGAGTCAGTGTGTGGGGAATTTTACCCCAGTGAGTGTCTGTGTCGTGCGACTGTACCCCACTGAGAGTCAGTGTGTGTGGGAGTGTACCCCAGTGAGAGTCAGTGTGTGTGGGACTGTACCCCAGTGAGAGTCTGTGTGTGTGCAACTGTACCCCAGTGAGAGTCAGTGTGTGTGGGAGTGTACCCCAGTGAGGGTCAGTGTGTGTGGGACTGTACCCCAGTGAGAGTCAGTGTGTGTGGGACTGTACCCCAGTGAGAGTCTGTGTGTGTGCAACTGTACCCCAGTGAGAGTCCGTGTGTGTGGGAGTGTACCTCAGTGTGAGTCATTGTGTGTGTGGGAGTGTACCCAAGTTAGAGTCAGTGTGTGTGAGAGTGTACACCAGTGTGTGTCAGTGTGTGTGGGAGTGTACCCCAGTGAGGGTGTGTTTCTCGGAGTGTATCCCAGTGAGGGTCAGTGTGTGTGTGAGTGAACCCAAGTGAGAGTCAGTATGTGTGCGAATGTACCCCACTAAGGGTCAGTGTGTGTGCGAGTGTACCCCAGTCAGTGTCAGTGTGCGAGGGACTGTACTCCAGTGAGAGTCTTTGTGTGCGTGACTGTATCCCAGTGAGAGTCAGTGTATGTGGGAGTGTACTCCAGTGAGTGTCAGTGTGTGTGGGACTTTACCCCAGTGATGGTCAATGTGTGTGTGACTGTACCATAGTGAGGTGCAGTGTGTGTTGATCTGTGCCCCAGTGAGAGTCAATGTGTGTGGGACTGTACCACAGTGAGTGTCTGTGTGTGTGCGACTGTACCCCAGTGAGAGTCAGAGTGTGTGGGAGTGTACCCCAGTCAGTGTCAGAGTGCGAGGGACTGTACTTCAGTGAGAGTCTTTCTGTGTTCGACTGTACCCCAGTGAGGGTCAGTGTGTGTGGGAGTATACCTCAGTGAGAGTCAGTGTGTGTGGGGGTGTACCCCAGTGAGGGTCAGTATATGTGACACAGTACCCCAGTGAGAGTCAGTGTGTGCGGGAGTGTACCTCAGTGAGAGTCAGTGTGTGTGGGAGTGTAACCCAGTGAGAGTCAGTGTGTGTGGGACTGTAACCTAGTGAGAGTCAGTGTGTGTGAGACTGTACCCCAGTGAGGGTCAGTGTGTGGGACTGTACCCCAGTGAGGGTCATTGTGTGTGTGAGACTCTACCCCAGTGAGGGTCAGTGTGTGTGTGACTGTACCCCAGTGAGGGTCAGTGTGTGTGGGACTGTACCCCAGTCAGGGTAAATGTGTGTGGGAGTGTACCCCAGTGAGAGTCAGTGTGTGTGGGAGTGTACCCCAGTGAGGGTCAGTGTGTTTGCGACTGTACCTCAGTGAGAGTCAGTGTGTGTGGGAGTGAACCCTAGTGAGAGTCATTGTTTGTGGGAGTGTACCCCAGTGAGGGTCAGTGTGTGAGGGACTGTAACCCAGTGAGGGTCAGTGTGTGTGGGACTGTACCGCAGTGATAGTCAGCGTATGTGGAAGTGTATTCCAGTGAGGGTACGTGTGTGTGGGACTGTACACAAGTGAGCGTCAGTGTGTGTGGGAGTGTACCGCAGTGAGAGTCAGTGTGTGTGGGATTGTACCCCATTGAGGGTCAGTATGCCTGGGAGTGTACCCCAGTGAGAGTCAGTGTGTGTGGGAGTGTACCCCAGTGAGAGTCAGTGTGTGTGGGATTGTACCCCATTGAGGGTCAGTATGCCTGGGAGTGTACCCCAGTGAGAGTCAGTGTGTGTGGGAGTGTACCCCTGTGAGAGTCAGTGTGTGTGGGAGTAGAGCCCAGTGAGGGTCAGTGTGTGAGGGACTGTCCCCAGTGAGAGTCAGTGTGAGTGGGAGTGAAGCCCAGTGAGAGTCAGTGTGTGTGGGACTGTACCCCATTGTGAGTCAGTGTGTGTGGAAGTGTACCCCAGTGAGAGTCAGTGTGTGTGGGACAGTATCCCAGTGAGAGTCAGTGTGTGAGGGACTGTACCCCAGTGAGAGTCAGTGTGTGTGGGACTGTCCCCCAGTGAGAGTCAGTGTGTGAGGGTCTGTACCCCAGTGTGGGTCAGTGTGTGTGCGACTGTACCTCAGTGAGAGTCAGTGTGTGTGGGAGTGTACCCCAGTGAGAGTCAGTATGTGTGCGAATGTACCCCACTAAGGGTCAGTGTGTGTGGGAGTGTACCCCAGTCAGTGTCAGTGTGCGAGGGACTGTTCTCCAGTGAGAGTCTTTGTGTGCGCAACTGTACTCCAGTGAGTGTCAGTGTGTGTGGGACTGTACCCCAGTGAGAGTCAGTGTGTGTGGGGGTGTACCCCAGTGAGGGTCAGTATATGTGACACAGTACCCCAGTGAGAGTCAGTGTGTGCGGGAGTGTACCTCAGTGAGAGTCAGTGTGTGTGGGAGTGTAACCCAGTGAGAGTCAGTGTGTGTGGGACTGTAACCTAGTGAGAGTCAGTGTGTGTGAGACTGTACCCCAGTGAGGGTCAGTGTGTGGGACTGTACCCCAGTGAGGGTCATTGTGTGTGTGAGACTGTACCCCAGTGAGGGTCAGTGTGTGTGTGACTGTACCCCAGTGAGGGTCAGTGTGTGTGGGACTGTACCCCAGTCAGGGTCAGTGTGTGTGGGAGTGTACCCCAGTGAGAGTCAGTGTGTGTGGGAGTGTACCCCAGTGAGGGTCAGTGTGTTTGCGACTGTACCTCAGTGAGAGTCAGTGTGTGTGGGAGTGAACCCTAGTGAGAGTCATTGTTTGTGGGAGTGTACCCCAGTGAGGGTCAGTGTGTGAGGGACTGTCACCCAGTGAGGGTCAGTGTGTGTGGGACTGTACCGCAGTGAGAGTCAGCGTGTGTGGAAGTGTATTCCAGTGAGGGTACGTGTGTGTGGGACTGTACACAAGTGAGCGTCAGTGTGTGTGGGAGTGTACCGCAGTGAGAGTCAGTGTGTGTGGGATTGTACCCCATTGAGGGTCAGTGTGTGTGGGATTGTACGCCATTGAGGGTCAGTGTGTGTGGGAGTGTACCCCAGTGAGAGTCAGTGTGTGTGGGAGTAGAGCCCAGTGAGGGTCAGTGTGTGAGGGACTGTCCCCAGTGAGAGTCAGTGTGTGTGGGATTGTACCCCATTGAGGGTCAGTATGCCTGGGAGTGTACCCCAGTGAGAGTCAGTGTGTGTGGGATTGTACCCCATTGAGGGTCAGTATGCCTGGGAGTGTACCCCAGTGAGAGTCAGTGTGTGTGGGAGTGTACCCCAGTGAGAGTCAGTGTGTGTGGGATTGTACCCCATTGAGGGTCAGTATGCCTGGGAGTGTACCCCAGTGAGAGTCAGTGTGTGTGGGAGTGTACCCCAGTGAGAGTCAGTGTGCGTGGGAGTAGAGCCCAGTGAGGGTCAGTGTGTGAGGGACTGTCCCCAGTGAGAGTCAGTGTGAGTGGGAGTGAAGCCCAGTGAGAGTCAGTGTGTGTGGGACTGTACCCCATTGTGAGTCAGTGTGTGTGGAAGTGTACCCCAGTGAGAGTCAGTGTGTGTGGGACAGTATCCCAGTGAGAGTCAGTGTGTGAGGGACTGTACCCCAGTGAGGGTCAGTGTGTGTGTGACTGTACCCCAGTGTGGGTCAGTGTTTGTGGAAGTGTACCACAGTGAGGGTCAGTGTGTGTGGGGGTGTACCCTGTGAGAGTCAGTGTGTGTGCGATTGTACCCCAGTGAGGGTCAGTGTGTGTGGGAGTGTACCCCAGTGAGAGTCAGTGTGTGTGGGAGTGTACCCCAGTGAGGGTCAGTGTGTGTGGGAGTGTACCCAGTGAGAGTCAGTGTGTGTGGGAGTGTACCCCAGTGAGGGTCAGTGTGTGTGGGAGTGTACCGCAGTGAGGGCCAGTGTGTGAGGGACTGTACCCCAGTGCGAGTCAGTGTGTGTTGGAGTGTACCCCAGTGAGAGTCAGTGTGTGTGACACTGTACCCCTGTGAGAGTCAGTGTGTGTGGCAGTGTACCCCAGTGAGAGTCAGTGTGTGTGGGACTGTACCCCAGTGAGAGTCAGTGTGTGTAGTTGTGCACCCCAGTGAGTCAGTGTGTGTTGGACTGTTCCCCAGTGAGGGTCAGTGTGTGTGGAACTGCACGCCAATATGGGTCAGTGTGTGTGGGACTGTACCCCAGTGAGAGTCAGTGTGTGTGGGAGTATACCTCAGTGAGAGTCAGTGTGTGTAGGACTGTACCCCAGTGAGAGTCAGTGTGTGAGGGACTGTACCCCAGTGAGAGTCAGTGTGTGTGGGAGTATACCTCAGTGAGAGTCAGTGTGTTTGGGCGTGTACCCCAGTGAGAGTCAGTGTGTGTGGGAGTGTACCCCAGTGAAGGTCAGTGTGTGAAGGACTGTACGCCAGTGAGAGTCAGTGTGTGTGGGAGTGTACTCCAGTGAGGGTCAGTGTGTGTGGGAGTGTACCCCAGTGAGAATCAGTTTGTGTGGGACTGTACCCCAGTGTGGGTCAGTGTGTGTGGGAGTGTACCCCAGTGAGAGTCAGTGTGTGTGGGAGTGTACTCCAGTGAGGGTCAGTGTGTGTGGGAATGTACCCCAGTGAGAATCAGTTTGTGTGGGACTGTACCCCAGTGTGGGTCAGTGTGTGTGGGAGTGTACCCCAGTGAGAGTCAGTGTGTGTGGGAGTGAACCCTAGTGAGAGTCAGTGTGTGTGGGAGTGTACCCCAGTGAGTGTCAGTGTGTGTGGGAGTGTACCCCAGCGAGAGTCTGTGTGTGTGGGAGTGTACCCCAGTGAGAGTCAGTGTGTGGGGGACTCTTCCCCAGTGAGAATCAGTGTGTGTGGGAGTGTACCCCAGTGAAAGTCAGTGTGTGGGGGACTCTTCCCCAGTGAGTGTCAGTGTGTGTGGGAGTGTACCCCAGCGAGAGTCTGTGTGTGTGGGAGTGTACCCCAGTGAGAGTCAGTGTGTGGGGGACTCTTCCCCAGTGAGAATCAGTGTGTGTGGGACTGTACCCCAGTGAAAGTCAGTGTGTGGGGGACTCTTCCCCAGTGAGGGTCAGTGTGTGTGGGACTGTACCCCAGTGAGGGTCAGTGTGTGTGGGAGTGTACCCCAGTGAGAGTCAGTGTGTGAGGGAGTGTACCCCAGTGAGAGTCAGTGTGTGGGGGACTCTTCCCCAGTGAGAGTCAGTGTGTGTGGGAGTGTACCCCAGTGAGAGTCTGTGTGTGTGGGAGTGTACCCCAGTGAGAGTCAGTGTGTGGGGGACTCTTCCCCAGTGAGAGTCAGTGTGTGTGGGAGTGTACCCCAGTGAGAGTCAGTGTGTGTGGGACTCTTCCCCAGTGAGAGTCAGTGTGTGGGGGACTCTTCCCCAGTGAGAGTCAGTGTGTGTGAGGGAGTGTACCCCAGTGAGAGTCAGTGTGTGAGGGTGTGTACCCAGTGAGGGTCAGTGTGTGTAGGACTGTACCCCAGAGAGAGTCAGTGTGTGAGGGACTGTACGCCAGTGAGAGTCAGTGTGTGTGGGGGTGTACCCCAGTGAGAGTCAGTGTGTGTGGGACTGTACCCCACTGTGGGTCAGTGTGTGTGGGACTCTTCCCCAGTGAGAATCAGTGTGTGTGGGAGTGTATCCCAGTGAAAGTCAGTGTGTATGGGAGTGTACCCCAGTGAGAGTCAGTGTGTATGGGAGTGTACCCCAGTGAGAGTCAGTGTGTATGGGAGTGTAACCCAGTGAGGGTCAGTGTGTGTGGGAGTATACCCCAGTGAGGGTCAGTGTGTGTGGGAGTGTACCCCAGTGAGAGTCAGTGTGTATGGGAGTGTACTCCAGTGAGAGTCAGTGTGTGTGTGAGTGTACCCCAGTGAGAGTCAATGTGTGGGAGTATACCCCAGTGAGGGTCAGTGTGTGTGGGAGTGTACCCCAGTGAGAGTCAGTGTGTGCGGGAGTGTACCCCAGTGAGGGTCAGTGTGTGTGGGAGTGTACCCCAGTGAGAGTCAATGTGTGGGAGTGTACCCCAGTGAGAGTCAGTGTGTATGGGAGTGTACCCCAGTGAGAGTCAGTGTGTGTGGGAGTGTACCCCAGTGAGAGTCAGTGTGTGTGGGAGTGTACCCCAGTGAGAGTCAGTGTGTGTGGGAGTGTACCCCAGTGAGAGTCAATGTGTGGGAGTGTACCCCAGTGAGAGTCAAAGGGATACATATGAGTTGAATGAGAATTGCAGTGTTTTGTCTGAATCTGCTCCAAGCTGAGAAAGCAGTGCATTCCTGATTCTTAATCCGAGTGGAATCTGTGTGCAGCTGCCTCACTTCCTCTTGTCCCTTTCCAACTGTGTTGTGGAGTTTCTGACTGGCTAACGGGATCTTTTATGAAGTCTCTGCCAATAGTTCATATCGTTGACATTTAAACAGAGTGAGACAAAACAGAGTGAAAGACTCGACAGCTTGCCTTCCTCAGCATTGAGGGTGAGTCGGGTGGGAAGAATGGGTTAATGAGATGGGCAATGTGAGAGTTTGAGGGGTATCAGAGGAAAGACAGTGTGAATTCAGTGGGGACTGAGCTGCAGACCATTACAGAGACTAAAAAAATCATTAAAAAGACTGATGAATGCCAACTGTTGGAATTCAAACAGGATGATGTGATGTTCCTGCTGTATCAAACTCTGCCTTTGCCTCAGCTCAGCTCCCAGCACCTCGGGAAGGAGTCGTTATCATTGGTGGATTCTTTATCTATGTTCCTCCATTGTACAGGTCAGGTGAATTGGCCATGCTAAATTGCCCGTAGTGTTAGGTGAAGGGGTAAATGTAGGGGTATGGGTGGGTTGCGCTTCGGCGGGTCGGTGTGGACTCATTGGGCCAAAGGGCCTGTTTCCACACTGTAAGTAATCTAATCTAATCTAATCTAATCTAATCAGTACATGGGCGGCGCTGTCTGGTCCCAGCATTTATTGCCCCGTCCCCAGTTGCCCCTTGAGAAGGTGGGGGTGAGCTGCCTTCTTGAACCGCTGCAGTCCATGTGCTGTGGGTAGACCCACAATGCCCTTAGGGAGGGAATTCCAGGATTCTGACCCAGCAACACTGAAGGAACGGCGATATATTTCCAAGTCAGGATGGTGAGGGGCTTGGAGGGGAACTTGGAGGGGGTGGTGTTCCCATGTACCTGCTGCCCTTGTCCTTCTCGATGGAAGTGGTTGTGGGTTTGGAAGGTGCTGTCTGAGGGTCTTTGGTGAGTTTCTGCAGTGCACCTTGTAGCTGGTACACATTGCTGCTACTGAGTGTGGGTGGGGGAGGGAGGGGATGTAGGATTTGAAATCTCTGACCCTCTTTTGTAGCCATTTTGTTTTTATGGCCAGTCCAGTTCATGCTCTGGTCAATAGTAACCTCCAGTAAATGGGTACATTTTGTCCCTTTGGTGATGGTCACAGCCTAACACTTGTGCAGCAAGAATACTGTTTCCCCTTGTCAGCCCAAGCCTGGAGATTGTCCAGATCTTGTTGCATTTGAACATGGACTGCTCCAGTACCTGAGGAGTGGTGAATGGTGCTGAACATTGTGTAATCATCGGGGACCATCCCCACTTCTGACCTTCTGATGGAGGGAAGGTCATTGATGAAGCAGCTGAAGATGGTTGGGTCTAGGACACTCCCCTGAGGGACTCCTGCAGAGATGTCCTGGAGCTGAGATGACTGACCCTCCAACAACCACAACCATCTCCCTCTGTGCCAGGTATGACTCCAACCAGCAGGGGGTTTGCCCCCTGATACCCACTGATACCAGTTTAGCCAGGGCTCCGTGATGCCACACTCGGTCGAATGCAGCCTTGATGTCAAGGGCTGTCCCTCTCCCCTCCCATCTGGAATTCAGCTCTTTTGTCCATGTTTGACCCAAGGCTGTAATGGGGTCAGGAGCTGAGTGACCCTGGGGGAACCCAAACTGGGCGTCACTGAGCAGGTTATTGCTGAGCAGGTGCTGCTTGATAGCTCTGTTACTGACCCCTTCCATCACTTTCCTGATGATCGAGAGGAGACTGATGGGGCGGGAATTGGCCGGGTTGGATCTGTCCTGCTTTTTCTGTCCAGGACATACCTGGGCAATTTTCCACATTGTCGGGGAGATGCCAGTGTTGTAACTGGACTGGAACAGCTTGGCTCGGGGAGAGGCAAGTTCTGGAGCACACGTCTTCAGTGCTATTGCTGGAGTGTTGTCAGGGCCCGCAGCCTTTACAGTATCCAGTACCTCCAGCTGTTTCTTGATATCACGTGGAGTGAATCGAATTGGCTGGAGACTGGTGTCTGTGACGCTGGGGACCACTGGAGGAGGCTGAGATGGATCACCCACTCGGCACGTCTGGCTGAAGGTTGCTGGGAAAGCTTCAGCCTTAACCTTTGCCCTGATGTGCTGGGTCCCTCCATCGTTGAGGGTGGGGAGATTTGTGGAGCCTCCTGCTCCAGTGAGTTGTTTAATTGTCCACCCCCATTCACTACTGGATGTGGCAGGACCGATTCACCAACATGAGGTTAATTTTTGAGGACAGGTTGCACTAAGTTGGTTCTCTTTCGAGAGAAGAGTAGGGAGATGAGGAAAAGGTGTAAGATTTGTTCTCTGGATTGCAGGACTGTCCTGCGAAGAGAGATTGGACAAACTGTGCTTGGATTCTCTTAAATGCTGACAAATGAGAGTTGATCCCATTGAAATTTACAAAATCCTGGGAAGGATAGACAGGAGAGACACAGGGAAGAGGTTTCTCTGCTTGAGGAGTCTGGAACTAAGGGACATAATAGCAAGTGAAATACCACTTAGAATTGAGACCTGAAGAATTTCCTTTCCTGAGAGACTTGTGAACATTTGGAGTTCTCACCCTCAGGGGGCTGTGGAAGCTTGGTGTCTGAATCTGTTTCAGGTTCAGTTTGTTTGATTTCTGACAGCCAGCCAGGTACAGGGTTATGGGGAGCGGGGTGGGTAAAAGGCATTGAATTGTTAGATTATCCATGATTGTATTGAACAGCAGGGCAGGCTCAATGGGCTGAATGGCCTGCTCCTGTTCCTCTGAGTGCGACAGAGAAAGGGAGAAGAGGGAAACAAAGAGATACACTGAAGCAAAGACCTCTTCCATCTGTGCTCCAAAGGCCTGGGTCGGCCTGTTTGTTCATCCTGGACACACTTGGGGAGGGACACACAGATACCCGAGGGGCTGAGGGAGGGGCCGGGAAGGGAGGCCATGTGTTGGAGAGTTTGACACTCTGGGTAACAATGAGGTGAGGGCTGCAAACCCATCTGGTGTGGGGCAGGAAGGGCATGTGCTTGGAGAGTGGGAGATGGGGCCTTAGCCTGGTCAGGGGACCAGGGTGGCATCATCAAAAGGGTTGGAGAGAATTGAAGGGTGAGGTGTTCTTGGCAGAGTCAGGTCTGTCAGCCATGATGAAAAGGTAGAGCAGACTCAATGGGCCGAATGGCCTGATGTATGTTCTTATGGTCTCCTCCTGTCATTGAGAAAACTCTCTTTAACCCCAGTCCCCACTTTGGGATATTTTGAATGGGATACTTGGTTATATTTTGACATTGATATCAGCTTGAGAAGATTTGTGACCCACCCTGCCACCCTCCATATGGTGCACTTAGAGTAACCCACCCTGCCACCCTCCATATGGTGCACTTAGAGTAACCCACCCTGCCACCCTCCATATGGTGCACTTAGAGTAACCCACCCTGCCACCCTCCATATGGTGCACTTAGAGTAACCCACCCTGCCACCCTCTATATTGTGCACTTAGACGGCAATTCAGAGTGTTTGAAAATGACTGGAGGACTCCCACTTGGCAATGAATCACACGGTCTCAGGTAAAGGGACCAACATGTGGCAGAGGGACATCTTTGTGAGTTCACACATCACCTACAGGCTCAGGAATATTGTTGGTGGAATGGGCAGGTTGAGATACATCGGCTGAGACTGGACTATATCAGTACCCAGTCTGTTTCTCACATCAAGGCCACAACATCTAGCAGCAGGAAGAGGCCATTCAGCCCATTGAACGTGCTCTAACATTCAATACCACTATGGCTGACTGTGGGCTTCAATTCCATGTACCTGTCCTTCTCTGTTTCTCTCAGTTCACTATCTGTCTCAGCCTTAAATATATTCAGAAATCAGATGACACCAGATTATAGTCCGACAGGTTTATTTGAAACCACAAGCTTTCAGAGCGCTGCCCCTTTGTCAGGTGACGTGGAGGCAGTCAGGCAGCTGTGTGAGGGGGCAACGCCATGAAAGCTTGTGGTTTCAAATACACCTGTCGGACTATAACCTGGTGTTCTGTGACTTCTGACCTTATCAACCCCAGGCCAATACCGGCAACTCCACATCATGGTTTAAATATATTTGACAATGAATATTCACTCCTGACTGAGGCAGAGAATTCCGAAACCTCACAATCTCTTGTGAGTGAACAAGGCTTTCCTCATTTCAATCCAAAACAATCACACCCTTCTCCTGGACCCCTGCCATGACAACAACAAGACTGCTTTGTCAATGTGCCCCAATCCCCTTCCAATAAAGGCCACCATGCCATCACTTTCCCTGACTGCTTGCTATATTTGCAGCATGCTACCCTCATGTCCTCCTTGTACAGTCACACCCCTCTGAACATCAAGTTACAATGTTTGTATTTTTTAATGTGTATGCTGTTTCGCTATTCTTACAAGCGAAGTGAGTGACCTCACAGACCCTCTGCCTGCCACTTTGATGCCCGTTGACTTTATCTGTCGCTATCTCTTTATAAACTCTTTGTGTCCCTCCCACAGCTTACCCTTCCCTCACTTTGTATCCTCAGCAAGTTTCAATTACCTTAGTCTGACTCTGTCTGTGTCTTTCTTTAATCCCTGGAGCACTCCAGTGCCCCAGCCGGTCAACCTGAGAATACAATCAATGGTTTACAACCCTGGAACAAGAACGTGACCTTCACCCCCTCTTCCCATCCACTCTGCCAGCCGGATGGACGGAAGCTAGTGCATCCATTGGAAGTGAGCTCACATTTCAGTAAATGAGCCAGTGGATTCTCCAGGTTTTCCACATACTCCTTCCTAGGAACAGGGTGGCTTCCCAGGAAGGCCCCAGTGTTTACTGCTCATCAAACACACTCAGATTCCTGTCTGTGTAAAGCCTTCAGACCCAGGCCCACGTTACCATGTGTCTGCTGGCTGCGAAAGAACAGCATCAGCTGATGCTCCAACAAAACCCTGGGTTGTACCTGATTGTAGCTCAGGCCTAGCCCAGCACCACACCCTGGCCACACATCGGAGAGCGTGGTAGTATCCCAGCTCTGGACCAGGGTGTCTAGGTTCAAGGACCAGCTGTTCCAGAGGTGTGTCATATGTTAGGAGAAAGTGAGGACTGCAGATGCTGGAATGTGCTGAAGAAGGGCTTATGCCCGAAACATCGATTCTCCTGCTCCTTGGATGCTGCCTGGCCTGCTGTGTTTTTCCAGCATCACATTTTTCAACTCTGGTCTCCAGCATCTGCAGTCCTCACTTTCTCCTAGTGTGTCATATGTTCTCTGAACAAGTTGATTAGAAAAATACTTATAATACTCACCTTTCAGCAGTAATAACTTGATGGGAAAATGATGTTTAACATCCTATTTACAATCATAGTTGACCCCCTCACCATCGCCACCTAAGGTTTTCTTATAATGGCATAATGGAGTATTCCATCACACTCCTGAGTTGTACCTTGTTGATGGTGGACAGGCTTTGGGGAGTCAGGAGGGGAGTTACTCACTGCAGGATTCCTAACCTCTGACCTGCTCCTGTAGCCACTGTGTTTATGTGGTGAGTCAGGTCAATGGTAACCCCCAGGATGTTGATAGTGGGTGCCTCAGTCACAGTAATGGCATTAAATGTCAAGGGACGGTGGTTAGATTGTCTCTTATTGCTGATGGTCATAGCCTGGCATTTGTGTGGCATGAGTTATTATTTTATGACCCTGATGCACTTGATGTGGAGGTGCCAGTGCTGGACTGGGGTGGACAAGGTCAGAAGTCACATGACACCAGGTTATATTTCAATGGGTTTATTTGAAATCACAAGCTTTCGAAGCGCTGCCCCTTCAAAGCCTGTTGAAGGAGCAGTGCTCTAAAAGCTTGTGATTTCAAATAATCCTATTGGATTATAACCTGGTGTCATGTGACTTCTGACCTTGTCCACCCCAGTCCAACACTGGCACCTGCACACTTCAAGCCTCTTTATAAAGCTCGAGGTAATCTCCATCTGGAGCACTGGGTCACGTTCTGGTCACTGCAGGGGTGACCTATAGAGGTGCATAAAATCATCGGAGGCATGGAAAGGATAAGTAGACAAAGTCTTTTCCCTGGGGTGGGGGGAGTCCAGAACTAGAGGGCATAGGTTTAGCGTGAGAGGGGAAAGATATAAAAGAGACCTAAGGGGCAACTTTTTCACACAGAGGGTGGTATGTGTGTGGAATGAGCTGCCAGAGGAAGTGGTGGAGGCTGGTACAATTGCAACATTTAAGAGGCATTTGGATGGGTATATGAATGGGAAGGGTTTGGAGGGATATGGGCCGGGTGCTGGCAGGTGGGACTTGATTGGGTTGGGATATCTGGTCGGCACGGACGGGTTGGACCGAAGGGTCTGTTTCCGTGCTGTACATCTCTATGACTCTATGACAGCACTTTAGGAAGGAGTGCACCAGGATAGGGATTATTTCTCATTGGAGCTAAGGAGATTGAGGAGAGATTTGATTGAGATGGACAAGTTGTCAATCAGTTTGAATAATGAGGCCAAAGATGCCCTGCTTCCATTAACCAATGGCACGAGCTCTTGGGGCTGTGAGAGAGAACATCTTTACACAACCTAGAACTATGGGAACATCCTCGTGGAAATTAAACTTCCAGGATCAATGGGATGAGGAGCCAATGAAACTGAAGACATAGCACTGGTTAGCACAGATGACAGTCATGGAACTGAAGTGTTCATTCAGAGACCAAGGCAAATGCTCAAGAGTAATGGAATCAACAGTCAATTAATTAAATCTGGAATTGCAAGCTGGTGCCTGTGAGACTATCTGATCTTGTTATAAAAGCCCACCTGATATAATATCCTTCAGGGGAGGAAATCTGCCATCTTTACCTGGCCTGACCTACATGTGGCTGCACCCACAGCGCGTGGTGACTGCTAACTGCCCCTGGGAAATGATTGAGTTCAAGGGGAATTACAGGAGGATAAGAAACGCTGGACTTGCCAGTGACCTCAGTACCTTCCAAACTTCCAGCTCAGCACCGGCCTCATGACCTTCCCTCCTATCCACTCCACCCTCCTCTCTGACCTATCACCTTTACCCCCACCTCCATCCACCTATTGCACTCTCAATTACCTTCCCCCGGCCCCACCCCCCTCCCATTTATCTCTCCACCCCTGAGGCTTCCAGCCTCATTCCTAATGAAGGGCTTTTGTCCAAAACATCGCTTTTCCTGCTCCTCGGATGCTGCCTGACCTGCTGTGCTTTTCCAGCACCACTCTGATCTAGACTCTGATCTCCAGCCTCTTCAGTCCTCACTTTCTCCAAGTGACACACGTGCCTCATGGGCAAATAGACAAGAAGTCTGTGCATGCTGTGCTCCACTCCATTATTCCGTGCTCCTGCAGCATATAATAATTCACAAACTGGACAGGGTGAGGTTCAGAACACTCCCAGACTCACTCTGGAGCCAGGCTGGCTATATCAGGAGCAGGTATTTTCACTGCTCCCGCTCAGGGCAGCAGGGGGTGCTGTCAGATCACATTACACCAGCACAGACACACTCACGCACACAGACACACACACACAGACACACACACACACACAGACACAGACACAGACACACACACACAGACACACACACACACAGACACAGACACACTCATACACAGACACACAGAGCCCACAACACACACAGACACACTCACACACAGACACACACAGCCCACAACACACACAGACACACTCACACACAGACAAACTCACACACAGACACACACTCACACAGACACACACCCCACAACACACACAGACACTCACACACAGACACACTCACACACAGACACACACACAGACCACAACGCACACAGACACACACACACACAGACACACACTCAAACAGACACACACACAGCCCACAACACTCACAGACACACTCACACACAGACACACACTAACACAGATACACACACAGCACACAACACACACAGACACATTCACACGCAGACACACACACACAGACACAGACACAGCCCACAACACACACACAGACACACATGTACAGACATACACACTCACACACACAGACACACACACAGCCCACAACACACACACACAAACACAGACTCACAGACCCAGACACACACACTCACAGGCACACACACACAGTCACAGACACGGACAGACACACACACAGACAGACAGACGCACACGTACAGGCACAGAGAGACTGACACACACACACACACAGACACACACATTCACAGACACGCACACAAACACAGACACACACACAGTCACAGACACAGACATACACACACACAGACAGACAGACGCACACATACAGGCACAGAGAGACAGACAGACACACACACACAGACATAAACACACAATTCTCCCAATTAGAACTCCTAAAAACAAACAATTTTCGAGCAGCAACAGGCCATTCAGTCCCTTGAACCAGCTCTACCAAACAAAAGATCAGATGACCCTTTCTGTTTCCTTCTCATTCTCCCCCTAAATTTGCATTGGGGACATCAAAAACACATTCAACAAATCCATTTTTCATCAATTGCCGAATCCCCCTTCTAGAGTCACTGGTGTTAAGTTATGCCAGACAGTCAGTACTAAGGGAGTGCTGCACTGTCAGAGGGTCAGTGCAGAGGGAGTGCCGCACTGTCAGAGGGTCAGTGCTGAGGGAGTGCCACACTGTCAGAGGGTCAGTGCAGAGGGAGTGCCGCACTGTCAGAGGGTCAGTGCTGAGGGAGTGCTGCACTGTCAGAGGGTCAGTGCTGAGGGAGTGCCGCACTGTCAGAGGGTCAGTGCTGAGGGAGTGCCGCACTGTCAGAGGGTCAGTACTGAGGGAGTGCCGCACTGTCGGAGGGTCAGTACTGAGGGAATGCCACACTGTCAGAGGGTCAGTGCTGAGGGAGTGCCGCACTGTCAGAGGGTCAGTGCTGAGGGAGTGCTGCACTGTCAGAGGGTCAGTGCTGAGGGAGTGCCGCACTGTCAGAGGGTCAGTACTGAGGGAGTGCCGCACTGTCAGAGGGTCAGTACTAAGGCAGTGCCACACTGTCAGAGGGTCAGTGCTGAGGGAGTGCCGCACTGTCAGAGGGTCAGTGCTGAGGGAGTGCCGCACTGTCAGAGGGTCAGTACTGAGGGAGTGCCGCACTGTCGGAGGGTCAGTACTGAGGGAGTGCCACACTGTCAGAGGGTCAGTGCTGAGGGAGTGCCGCACTGTCAGAGGGTCTGTGCTGAGGGAGTGCCGCACTGTCGGAGGATCAGGACTGAGGGAGTGCCGCACTGTCGGAGGGTCAGTACTGAGGGAGTGCCGCACTGTCAGAGGGTCAGTGCTGAGGGAGTGCCACACTGTCAGAGGGTCAGTGCTGAGGGAGTGCCACACTGTCAGAGGGTCAGTACTGAGGGAATGCCGCACTGTCAGGGGGTCAGTACTGAGGGAGTGCCTCACTGTCAGAGGGTCAGTACTGAGGGAGTGCCGCACTGTCAGAGGGTCAGTACTGAGGGAGTGCCTCACTGTCAGAGGGTCAGTACTGAGGGAGTGCCGCACTGTCAGAGGGTCAGTGCTGAGGGAGTGCCGCACTGTCAGAGGGTCAGTGCTGAGGGAGTGCCACACTGTCAGAGGGTCAGTGCTGAGGGAGTGCCACACTGTCAGAGGGTCAGTACTGAGGGAGTGCCGCACTGTCGGAGGGTCAGTACTGAGGGAGTGCCGCACTGTCAGAGGGTCAGTGCTGAGGGAGTGCCGCACTGTCAGAGGGTCAGTACTGAGGGAGTGCCGCACTGTCAGAGGGTCAGTGCTGAGGGAGTGCCGCACTGTCAGAGGGTCAGTGCTGAGGGAGTGCCGCACTGTCAGAGGGTCAGTGCTGAGGGAGTGCCTCACTGTCGGAGGGTCAGTGCTGAGGGAGTGCCGCACTGTCAGAGGGTCAGTACTGAGGGAGTGCCTCACTGTCGGAGGGTCAGTGCTGAGGGAGTGCCACACTGTCAGAGGGTCAGTGCTGAGGGAGTGCCACACGGTCAGAGGGTCAGTGCTGAGGGAGTGCCACACTATCAGAGGGTCTGTGCTGAGGGAGTGCCACACTGTCAGAGGGTCAGTACTGAGGGGGTGCCTCACTGTCGGAGGGTCAGTGCTGAGGGAGTGCCACACTGTCAGAGGGTCAGTGCTGAGGGAGTGCCGCACTGTCAGAGGGTCAGTGCTGAGGGAGTGCCGCACTGTCAGGGAGTCAGTGCTGAGGGAGTGCCACACAGTCAGAGGGTCAGTGCTGAGGGAGTGCCGCACTGTCAGAGGGTCAGTGCTGAGGGAGTGCCACACTGTCGGAGGGTCAGTGCTGAGGGAGGGCCGCACTGTCAGAGGGTCAGTGCTGAGGGAGTGCTGCACTGTCAGAGGGTCAGTGCTGAGGGAGTGCCTCACTGTCGGAGGGTCAGTGCTGAGGGAGTGCCACACTGTCAGAGGGTCAGTGCTGAGCGAGTGCCACACTGTCAGAGGGTCAGTGCTGAGGGAGTGCCACACTGTCGGAGGGTCAGTGCTGAGGGAGGGCCGCACTGTCAGAGGGTCAGTACTGAGGGAGTGCCACACTGTCAGAGGGTCAGTGCAGAGGGAGTGCCGCACTGTCAGAGGGTCAGTGCTGAGGGAGTGCTGCACTGTCAGAGGGTCAGTGCTGAGGGAGTGCCGCACTGTCAGAGGGTCAGTGCTGAGGGAGTGCCGCACTGTCAGAGGGTCAGTACTGAGGGAGTGCCGCACTGTCAGAGGGTCAGTACTGAGGGAGTGCCGCACTGTCAGAGGGTCATGTTGCTGGAGGTTAGAAACTAGGATGAGGTCGGGGAAGGGGAAATGAGGAAGCTGTTGAAATCCACATTGATACCCTGGGGTTGAAGTGTTCCGAGGCGGAAGATGAAGCGTTCTTCTTCCATGCGTCTGGTGGTGAGGGAGCGGCGGTGAAGGAGGCCCAGTACTGAGGGAATGCCACACTGTCAGAGGGTCAGTGCTGAGGGAGTGCAGCACTGTCAGAGGGTCAGTGCTGAGGGAAGGCTGCACTGTCAGAGGGTCAGTGCTGAGGGAGTGCCGCACTGTCAGAGGGTCAGTACTGAGGGAGTGCCGCACTGTCAGAGGGTCAGTACTAAGGCAGTGCCACACTGTCAGAGGGTCAGTGCTGAGGGAGTGCCGCACTGTCAGAGCGTCAGTACTGAGGGAGTGCCACACTGTCAGAGGGTCAGTGCTGAGGGAGTGCCGCACTGTCAGAGGGTCAGTACTAAGGCAGTGCCACACTGTCAGAGGGTCAGTGCTGAGGGAGTGCCGCACTGTCAGAGGGTCAGTGCTGAGGGAGTGCCGCACTGTCAGAGGGTCAGTACTGAGGGAGTGCCACACTGTCAGAGGGTCAGTACTGAGGGAGTGCCGCAATGTCAGAGGGTCAGTGCTGAGGGAGTGCCGCACTGTCAGAGGGTCAGTACTGAGGGAGTGCCGCACTGTCAGAGGGTCAGTGGTGAGGGAGTGCTGCATTTTCAGAGGGTCAGTACTGAGGGAGTGCCACACTGTCAGAGGGTCAGTACTGAGGGAGTGCCGCACTGTCAGAGGGTCAGTGCTGAGGGAGTGCTGCACTTTCAGAGGGTCAGTACTGAGGGAGTGCCGCACTGTCGGAGGGTCAGTACTGAGGGAGTGCCACACTGTCAGAGGGTCAGTACTGAGGGATTGCCGCACTGTCAGGGGGTCAGTGCTGAGGGAGTGCCGCACTGTCAGAGGGTCAGTGCTGAGGGAGTGCCGCACTGTCAGAGTGTCAGTGCTTAGGGAGTGCCTCACTGTCAGAGGGTCAGTACTGAGGGAGTGCCGCACTGTCGGAGGGTCAGTACTGAGGGAGTGCCGCACTGTCGGAGGGTCAGTACTGAGGGAGTGCCGCACTGTCAGAGGGTCAGTGCTGAGGGAGTGCCACACTGTCAGGGGGTCAGTGCTGAGGGAGTGCCACACTGTCAGAGGGTCAGTACTGAGGGAATGCCGCACTGTCAGGGGGTCAGTACTGAGGGAGTGCCTCACTGTCAGAGGGTCAGTACTGAGGGAGTGCCGCACTGTCAGAGGGTCAGTACTGAGGGAGTGCCTCACTGTCAGAGGGTCAGTACTGAGGGAGTGCCGCACTGTCAGAGGGTCAGTGCTGAGGGAGTGCCGCACTGTCAGAGGGTCAGTGCTGAGGGAGTGCCACACTGTCAGAGGGTCAGTGCTGAGGGAGTGCCGCACTGTCAGAGGGTCAGTGCTGAGGGAGTGCCGCACTGTCAGAGGGTCAGTGCTGAGGGAGTGCCGCACTGTCAGAGGGTCAGTGCTGAGGGAGTGCCTCACTGTCAGAGGGTCAGTACTGAGGGAGTGCCGCACTGTCAGAGGGTCAGTGCTGAGGGAGTGCCGCACTGTCAGAGGGTCAGTGCTGAGGGAGTGCCGCACTGTCAGTGGGTCAGTGCTGAGGGAGTGCCGCACTGTCAGTGGGTCAGTGCTGAGGGTGTGCCACACTATCAGAGGGTCAGTGCTGAGGGAGTGCCGCACTGTCAGAGGGTCAGTACTGAGGGAGTGCTGCACTGTCGGAGGGTCAGTGCTGAGGGAGTGCCGCACTGTCAGAGGGTCAGTACTGAGGGAGTGCCGCACTGTCAGAGAGTCAGTACTGAGGGAGTGCTGCACTGTCAGAGGGTCAGTGCTGAGGGAGTGCCGCACTGTCGGAGAGTCAGTGCTGAGGGAGTGCCGCACTGTCAGAGGGTCAGTGCTGAGGGAGTGCCTCACTGTCGGAGGGTCAGTGCTGAGGGAGTGCCGCACTGTCAGAGGGTCAGTACTGAGGGAGTGCCTCACTGTCGGAGGGTCAGTGCTGAGGGAGTGCCACACTGTCAGAGGGTCAGTACTGAGGGAGTGCCGCACTGTCAGAGGGTCAGTACTGAGGGAGTGCCTCACTGTCAGAGGGTCAGTACTGAGGGAGTGCCGCACTGTCAGAGGGTCAGTGCTGAGGGAGTGCCGCACTGTCAGAGGGTCAGTGCTGAGGGAGTGCCGCACTGTCAGAGGGTCAGTGCTGAGGGAGTGCCGCACTGTCAGAGCGTCAGTACTGAGGGAGTGCCACACTGTCAGAGGGTCAGTACTGAGGGAGTGCCGCACTGTCAGAGGGTCAGTGCTGAGGGAGTGCCGCACTGTCAGAGGGTCAGTACTGAGGGAGTGCCGCAATTTCAGAGGGTCAGTACTAAGGCAGTGCCACACTGTCAGAGGGTCAGTGCTGAGGGAGTGCCGCACTGTCAGAGGGTCAGTGCTGAGGGAGTGCCGCACTGTCAGAGGGTCAGTACTGAGGGAGTGCCACACTGTCAGAGGGTCAGTACTGAGGGAGTGCCGCACTGTCAGAGGGTCAGTGCTGAGGGAGTGCCGCACTGTCAGAGGGTCAGTACTGAGGGAGTGCCGCACTGTCAGAGGGTCAGTGGTGAGGGAGTGCTGCACTTTCAGAGGGTCAGAACTGAGGGAGTGCCACACTGTCAGAGGGTCAGTGCTGAGGGAGGGCCGCACTGTCAGAGGGTCAGTACTGAGGGAGTGCCACACTGTCAGAGGGTCAGTACTGAGGGAGTGCCGCACTGTCAGAGGGTCAGTGCTGAGGGAGTGCTGCACTTTCAGAGGGTCAGTACTGAGGGAGTGCCGCACTGTCGGAGGGTCAGTACTGAGGGAGTGCCACACTGTCAGAGGGTCAGTACTGAGGGATTGCCGCACTGTCAGGGGGTCAGTGCTGAGGGAGTGCCGCACTGTCAGAGGGTCAGTGCTGAGGGAATGCCGCACTGTCAGGGGGTCAGTACAGAGGGAGTGCCTCACTGTCAGAGGGTCAGTACTGAGGGAGTGCCGCACTGTCAGAGGGTCAGTACTGAGGGAGTGCCTCACTGTCAGAGGGTCAGTACTGAGGGAGTGCCGCACTGTCAGAGGGTCAGTGCTGAGGGAGTGCCGCACTGTCAGAGGGTCAGTACAGAGGGAGTGCCTCACTGTCAGAGGGTCAGTACTGAGGGAGTGCCGCACTGTCAGAGGGTCAGTACTGAGGGAGTGCCTCACTGTCAGAGGGTCAGTACTGAGGGAGTGCCGCACTGTCAGAGGGTCAGTGCTGAGGGAGTGCCGCACTGTCAGAGGGTCAGTGCTGAGGGAGTGCCACACTTTCAGAGGGTCAGTGCTGAGGGAGTGCCACACTGTCAGAGGGTCAGTACTGAGGGAGTGCCGCACTGTCAGAGGGTCAGTGCTGAGGGAGTGCCGCACTGTCAGAGGGTCAGTGCTGAGGGAGTGCCTCACTGTCAGAGGGTCAGTACTGAGGGAGTGCCGCACTGTCAGAGGGTCAGTGCTGAGGGAGCGCCGCACTGTCAGAGGGTCAGTGCTGAGGGAGTGCCGCACTGTCAGTGGGTCAGTGCTGAGGGAGTGCCGCACTGTCAGTGGGTCAGTGCTGAGGGTGTGCCACACTATCAGAGGGTCAGTGCTGAGGGAGTGCCGCACTGTCAGAGGGTCAGTACTGAGGGAGTGCTGCACTGTCGGAGGGTCAGTGCTGAGGGAGTGCCGCACTGTCAGAGGGTCTGTGCTGAGGGAGTGCCACACTGCCGGAGGGTCAGTGCAGAGGGAGTGCCGCCCTGTCAGAGGGTCAGTACTGAGGGAGTGCCGCACTGTCAGAGAGTCAGTACTGAGGGAGTGCTGCACTGTCAGAGGGTCAGTGCTGAGGGAGTGCCGCACTGTCGGAGAGTCAGTGCTGAGGGAGTGCCGCACTGTCAGAGGGTCAGTGCTGAGGGAGTGCCTCACTGTCGGAGGGTCAGTGCTGAGGGAGTGCCGCACTGTCAGAGGGTCAGTACTGAGGGAGTGCCTCACTGTCGGAGGGTCAGTGCTGAGGGAGTGCCACACTGTCAGAGGGTCAGTACTGAGGGAGTGCCGCACTGTCAGAGGGTCAGTACTGAGGGAGTGCCTCACTGTCAGAGGGTCAGTACTGAGGGAGTGCCGCACTGTCAGAGGGTCAGTGCTGAGGGAGTGCCGCACTGTCAGAGGGTCAGTGCTGAGGGAGTGCCACACTGTCAGAGGGTCAGTGCTGAGGGAGTGCCACACTGTCAGAGGGTCAGTACTGAGGGAGTGCCGCACTGTCAGAGGGTCAGTGCTGAGGGGGTGCCGCACTGTCAGAGGGTCAGTGCTGAGGGAGTGCCTCACTGTCAGAGGGTCAGTACTGAGGGAGTGCCGCACTGTCAGAGGGTCAGTGCTGAGGGGGTGCCGCACTGTCAGAGGGTCAGTGCTGAGGGAGTGCCGCACTGTAAGTGGGTCAGTGCTGAGGGAGTGCCGCACTGTCAGTGGGTCAGTGCTGAGGGAGTGCCACACTATCAAAGGGTCAGTGCTGAGGGAGTGCCGCACTGTCAGAGGGTCAGTACTGAGGGAGTGCTGCACTGTCGGAGGGTCAGTGCTGAGGGAGTGCCGCACTGTCAGAGGGTCTGTGCTGAGGGAGTGCCACACTGCCGGAGGGTCAGTGCAGAGGGAGTGCCGCCCTGTCAGAGGGTCAGTACTGAGGGAGTGCCGCACTGTCAGAGAGTCAGTACTGAGGAAGTGCTGCACTGTCAGAGGGTCAGTGCTGAGGGAGTGCCGCACTGTCGGAGGGTCAGTGCTGAGGGAGTGCCGCACTGTCAGAGGGTCAGTGCTGAGGGAGTGCCTCACTGTCGGAGGGTCAGTGCTGAGGGAGTGCCGCACTGTCAGAGGGTCAGTACTGAGGGAGTTCCTCACTGTCGGAGGGTCAGTGCTGAGGGAGTGCCACACTGTCAGAGGGTCAGTGCTGAGGGAGTGCCGCACTGTCAGAGGGTCAGTGCTGAGGGAGTGCCGCACTGTCAGGGAGTCAGTGCTGAGGGAGTGCCACACAGTCAGAGGGTCAGTGCTGAGGGAGTGCCGCACTGTCAGTGGGTCAGTACTGAGGGAGTGCCGCACTGTCAGAGGGTCAGTGCTGAGGGAGTGCCGCACTGTCAGAGGGTCAGTACTGAGGGAGTGCCGCACTGTCGGAGGGTCAGTGCTGAGGGAGTGCCGCACTGTCGGAAGGTCAGTGCTGAGGGAGTGCCACACTGTCAGGGGGTCAGTACTGAGGGAGTGCCGCACTGTCGGAGGGTCAGTGCTGAGGGAGTGCCGCACTGTCGGAAGGTCAGTGCTGAGGGAGTGCCACACTGTCAGGGGGTCAGTACTGAGGGAGTGCCGCACTGTCGGAGGGTCAGTGCTGAGGGAGTGCCACACTGTCAGAGGGTCAGTACTGAGGGAGTGCCGCACTGTCGGAGGGTCAGTACTGAGGGAGTGCCGCACTGTCGGAGGGTCAGTACTGAGGGAGTGCCGCACTGTCAGAGGGTCAGTATTGAGGGAGTGCCGCACTGTCAGAGGGTCAGTCCTGAAGGAATGCCGCACTGTCAGAGGGTCTGTGCTGAGGGAGTGCCGCACTGTCGGTGGGTCAGTATTGAGGGAGTGCTGCACTGTCAGAGGGTCAGTGCTGAGGGAGTGCCGCACTGTCAGAGGGTCAGTATTGAGGGAGTGCCGCACTGTCAGAGGGTCAGTATTAAGGGAGTGCCGCACTGTCGGAGGATCAGTACTGAGGGAGTGCCGCACTGTCGGAGGGTCAGTGCTGTGGGAGTGCCACACTGTCAGAGGGTCAGTGCTGAGGGAGTGCCACACTGTCAGAGGGTCAGTGCTGAGGGAGTGCCTCACTGTCGGAGGGTCAGAGCTGAGGGAGTGCCGCACTGTCGGAGGGTCAGTGCTGAGGGAGTGCCACACTGTCAGGGGGTCAGTACTGAGGGAGTGCCGCACTGTCAGAGGGTCAGTACTGAGGGAGTGCCACACTGTCAGAGGGTCAGTGCTGAGGGAGTGCCTCACTGTCGGAGGGTCAGTGCTGAGGGAGTGCCGCACTGTCAGAGGGTCAGTACTGAGGGAGTGCCACACTGTCAGAGGGTCAGTGCTGAGGGAGTGCCGCACTGTCAGAGGGTCAGTGCTGAGGGAGTGCCGCACTGTCAGAGGGTCAGTATTAAGGGAGTGCCGCACTGTCAGAGGGTCAGTGCTGAGGGAGTGCCGCACTGTCAGGGGGTCAGTGCTGAGGGAGTGCCACACTGTCAGAGGGTCAGTGCTGAGGGAGTGCCGCACTGTCAGAGGGTCGGTGCTGAGGGAGTGACGCACTGTCAGAGGGTCAGTGCTGAGGGAGTGCCGCACTGAAGGAGGGTCAGTACTGAGGGAGTGCCGCACTGTCAGAGGGTCAGTGCTGAGGGAGTGCCGCACTGTCGGAGGGTCAGTGCTGAGGGAGTGCCACACTGTCAGGGGGTCAGTACAGAGGGAGTGCCGCACTGTCGGAGGGTCAGTGCTGAGGGAGTGCCACACTGTCAGAGGGTCAGTACTGAGGGAGTGCCGCACTGTCGGAGAGTCAGTGCTGAGGGAGTGCCGCACTGTCGGAGGGTCACTACTGAAGGAATGCCGCACTGTCAGAGGGTCATTGCTGAGGGAGTGGGCACTGTCGGTGGGTCAGTATTGAGGGAGTGCTGCACTGTCAGAGGGTCAGTGCTGAGGGAGTGCCGCACTGTCGGAGGGTCAGTGCTGAGGGAGTGCCGCACTGTCGGAGGGTCAGTGCTGAGGGAGTGCCGCACTGTCAGGGAGTCAGTACTGAGGGAGTGCCGCACTGTCAGAGGGTCAGTACTGAGGGAGTGCCACACTGTCAGAGGGTCAGTGCTCAGGGAGTGTCGCACTGTCAGAGGGTCAGTGCTGAGGGAGTGCCGCACTGTCAGAGGGTCAGTGCTGAGGGAGTGCCACACTGTCAGAGGGTCAGTGCTGAGGGAGTGTCGCACTGTCAGAGGGTCAGTGCTGAGGGAGTGCTGCACTGTCAGAGGGTCAGTGCTGAGGGAGTGCCGCACTTTCAGAGGGTCAGTACTGAGGGAGTGCCACACTGTCAGAGGGTCAGTGCTGAGGGAGTGTCGCACTGTCAGAGGGTCAGTGCTGAGGGAGTGCCGCACTGTCAGGGGGTCAGTGCTGAGGGAGTGCCGCACTGTCAGAGGGTCAGTGCTGAGGGAGTGCCGCACTGTCAGGGGGTCAGTGCTGAGGTAGTGCCGCACTGTCGGAGGGTCAGTGCTGAGGGAGTGCCGCACTGTCAGAGGGTCAGTACTGAGGGAGTGCCGCACTGTCGGAGGGTCAGTGCTGAGGGAGTGCCGCACTGTCACAGGGTCAGTGCTGAGGGAGTGCCGCACTGTCAGAGGGTCAGTGCTGAGGGAGTGCCGCACTGTCAGAGGGTCAGTGCTGAGGGAGTGCCGCACTGTCAGGGGGTCAGTGCTGAGGGAGGGCCACACTGTCAGAGGGTCAGTGCTGAGGGAGTGCCGCACTGTCAGAGGGTCAGTGCTGAGGGAGTGCAGCACTGTCAGAGGGTCAGTGCTGAGGGAGTGCCGTACTGTCAGAGGGTCAGTGCTGAGGGAGTGCCACACTGTCAGAGGGTCAGTGCTGAGGGAGTGCCACACTGTCAGAGGGTCAGTGCTGAGGGAGTGCCGCACTGTCAGTGGGTCAGTGCTGAGGGAGAGCCGTACAGTCAGAGGGTCAGTGCTGAGGGAGAGCCGCACTGTCAGAGGGTCAGTGCTGAGGGAGTGCCGTACTGTCAGAGGGTCAGTGCTGAGGGAGTGCCACACTGTCAGAGGGTCAGTGCTGAGGGAGTGCCACACTGTCAGGGGGTCAGTGCTGAGGGAGTGCCGCACCGTCAGAGGGTCAGTGCTGAGGGAGTGCCGCACTGTCAGGAGGTCAGTGCTGAGGGAGTGCCACACTGTCAGAGGGTCAGTGCTGAGGGAGTGCCGCACTGTCAGGGGGTCAGTGCTGAGGGAGTGCCGCACCGTCAGAGGGTCAGTGCTGAGGGAGTGCCGCACTGTCAGGAGGTCAGTGCTGAGGGAGTGCCACACTGTCAGAGGGTCAGTGCAGAGGGAGTGCCGCACTGTCTGAGGGTCAGTGCTGAGGGAGTGCCGCACTGTCAGAGGGTCAGTGCTGAGGGAGTGCCGCACTGTCGGAGGGTCAGTACTGAGGGAGTGCCGCACTGTAAGAGGGTCAGTGCTGAGGGAGTGCCGCACTGTCGGAGGGTCAGTGCTGAGGGAGTGCCACACTGTCAGGGGGTCAGGACTGAGGGAGTGCCGCACTGTCGGAGGTTCAGTGCTGAGGGAGTGCCACACTGTCAGAGGGTCAGTACTGAGGGAGTGTCGCACTGTCGGAGGGTCAGTGCTGAGGGAGTGCCACACTGTCAGGGGGTCAGTACAGAGGGAGTGCCGCACTGTCGGAGGGTCAGTGCTGAGGGAGTGCCACACTGTCAGAGGGTCAGTACTGAGGGAGTGCCGCACTGTCGGAGAGTCAGTGCTGAGGGAGTGCCGCACTGTCGGAGGGTCACTACTGAAGGAATGCCGCACTGTCAGAGGGTCATTGCTGAGGGAGTGGGCACTGTCGGTGGGTCAGTATTGAGGGAGTGCTGCACTGTCAGAGGGTCAGTGCTGAGGGAGTGCCGCACTGTCGGAGGGTCAGTGCTGAGGGAGTGCCGCACTGTCGGAGGGTCAGTGCTGAGGGAGTGCCGCACTGTCAGGGAGTCAGTACTGAGGGAGTGCCGCACTGTCAGAGGGTCAGTACTGAGGGAGTGCCACACTGTCAGAGGGTCAGTGCTCAGGGAGTGTCGCACTGTCAGAGGGTCAGTGCTGAGGGAGTGCCGCACTGTCAGAGGGTCAGTGCTGAGGGAGTGCCACACTGTCAGAGGGTCAGTGCTGAGGGAGTGTCGCACTGTCAGAGGGTCAGTGCTGAGGGAGTGCTGCACTGTCAGAGGGTCAGTGCTGAGGGAGTGCCGCACTTTCAGAGGGTCAGTACTGAGGGAGTGCCACACTGTCAGAGGGTCAGTGCTGAGGGAGTGTCGCACTGTCAGAGGGTCAGTGCTGAGGGAGTGCCGCACTGTCAGGGGGTCAGTGCTGAGGGAGTGCCGCACTGTCAGAGGGTCAGTGCTGAGGGAGTGCCGCACTGTCAGGGGGTCAGTGCTGAGGTAGTGCCGCACTGTCGGAGGGTCAGTGCTGAGGGAGTGCCGCACTGTCAGAGGGTCAGTACTGAGGGAGTGCCGCACTGTCGGAGGGTCAGTGCTGAGGGAGTGCCGCACTGTCACAGGGTCAGTGCTGAGGGAGTGCCGCACTGTCAGAGGGTCAGTGCTGAGGGAGTGCCGCACTGTCAGAGGGTCAGTGCTGAGGGAGTGCCGCACTGTCAGGGGGTCAGTGCTGAGGGAGGGCCACACTGTCAGAGGGTCAGTGCTGAGGGAGTGCCGCACTGTCAGAGGGTCAGTGCTGAGGGAGTGCAGCACTGTCAGAGGGTCAGTGCTGAGGGAGTGCCGTACTGTCAGAGGGTCAGTGCTGAGGGAGTGCCACACTGTCAGAGGGTCAGTGCTGAGGGAGTGCCACACTGTCAGAGGGTCAGTGCTGAGGGAGTGCCGCACTGTCAGAGGGTCAGTGCTGAGGGAGAGCCGTACAGTCAGAGGGTCAGTGCTGAGGGAGTGCCGCACTGTCAGAGGGTCAGTGCTGAGGGAGTGCCGTACTGTCAGAGGGTCAGTGCTGAGGGAGTGCCGTACTGTCAGAGGGTCAGTGCTGAGGGAGTGCCACACTGTCAGAGGGTCAGTGCTGAGGGAGTGCCACACTGTCAGGGGGTCAGTGCTGAGGGAGTGCCGCACCGTCAGAGGGTCAGTGCTGAGGGAGTGCCGCACTGTCAGGAGGTCAGTGCTGAGGGAGTGCCACACTGTCAGAGGGTCAGTGCTGAGGGAGTGCCGCACTGTCAGGGGGTCAGTGCTGAGGGAGTGCCGCACCGTCAGAGGGTCAGTGCTGAGGGAGTGCCGCACTGTCAGGAGGTCAGTGCTGAGGGAGTGCCACACTGTCAGAGGGTCAGTGCTGAGGGAGTGCCGCACTGTCTGAGGGTCAGTGCTGAGGGAGTGCCGCACTGTCAGAGGGTCAGTGCTGAGGGAGTGCCGCACTGTCGGAGGGTCAGTACTGAGGGAGTGCCGCACTGTAAGAGGGTCAGTGCTGAGGGAGTGCCGCACTGTCGGAGGGTCAGTGCTGAGGGAGTGCCACACTGTCAGGGGGTCAGTACTGAGGGAGTGCCGCACTGTCGGAGGTTCAGTGCTGAGGGAGTGCCACACTGTCAGAGGGTCAGTACTGAGGGAGTGTCGCACTGTCAGAGGGTCAGTGCTGAGGGAGTGCCGCACTGTCAGAGGGTCAGTGCTGAGGGAGTGCCGCACTGTCAGAGGGTCAGTACTGAGGGAGTGCCACACTGTCAGAGGGTCAGTGCTGAGGGAGTGTCGCACTGTCAGAGGGTCAGTACTGAGGGAGTGCCGCACTGTCAGGGGGTCAGTGCTGAGGGAGTGCCGCACTGTCAGAGGGTCAGTGCTGAGGGAGTGCCGCACTGTCAGGGGGTCAGTGCTGAGGTAGTGCCGCACTGTCGGAGGGTCAGTGCTGAGGTAGTGCCTCACTGTCAGAGGGTCAGTGCTGAGGGAGTGCCGCACTGTCAGAGGGTCAGTACTGAGGGAGTGCCGCACTGTCGGAGGGTCAGTGCTGAGGGAGTGCCGCACTGTCACAGGGTCAGTGCTGAGGGAGTGCCGCACTGTCAGAGGGTCAGTGCTGAGGGAGTGCCGCACTGTCAGAGGGTCAGTGCTGAGGGAGTGCCGCACTGTCAGGGGGTCAGTGCTGAGGGAGGGCCACACTGTCAGAGGGTCAGTGCTGAGGGAGTGCCGCACTGTCAGAGGGTCAGTGCTGAGGGAGTGCAGCACTGTCAGAGGGTCAGTGCTGAGGGAGTGCCGTACTGTCAGAGGGTCAGTGCTGAGGGAGTGCCACACTGTCAGAGGGTCAGTGCTGAGGGAGTGCCACACTGTCAGAGGGTCAGTGCTGAGGGAGTGCCGCACTGTCAGAGGGTCAGTGCTGAGGGAGAGCCGTACAGTCAGAGGGTCAGTGCTGAGGGAGTGCCGCACTGTCAGAGGGTCAGTGCTGAGGGAGAGCCGTACAGTCAGAGGGTCAGTGCTGAGGGAGTGCCGCACTGTCAGAGGGTCAGTGCTGAGGGAGTGCCGCACTGTCAGAGGGTCAGTGCTGAGGGAGTGCCGTACTGTCAGAGGGTCAGTGCTGAGGGAGTGCCACACTGTCAGAGGGTCAGTGCTGAGGGAGTGCCACACTGTCAGGGGGTCAGTGCTGAGGGAGTGCCGCACTGTCAGAGGGTCAGTGCTGAGGGAGTGCCGTACTGTCAGAGGGTCAGTGCTGAGGGAGTGCCACACTGTCAGAGGGTCAGTGCTGAGGGAGTGCCACACTGTCAGGGGGTCAGTGCTGAGGGAGTGCCGCACCGTCAGAGGGTCAGTGCTGAGGGAGTGCCGCACTGTCAGGAGGTCAGTGCTGAGGGAGTGCCACACTGTCAGAGGGTCAGTGCTGAGGGAGTGCCGCACTGTCAGGGGGTCAGTGCTGAGGGAGTGCCGCACCGTCAGAGGGTCAGTGCTGAGGGAGTGCCGCACTGTCAGGAGGTCAGTGCTGAGGGAGTGCCACACTGTCAGAGGGTCAGTGCTGAGGGAGTGCCGCACTGTCTGAGGGTCAGTGCTGAGGGAGTGCCGCACTGTCAGAGGGTCAGTGCTGAGGGAATGCCGCACTGTCGGAGGGTCAGTACTGAGGGAGTGCCGCACTGTAAGAGGGTCAGTGCTGAGGGAGTGCCGCACTGTCGGAGGGTCAGTGCTGAGGGAGTGCCACACTGTCAGGGGGTCAGTACTGAGGGAGTGCCGCACTGTCGGAGGTTCAGTGCTGAGGGAGTGCCACACTGTCAGAGGGTCAGTACTGAGGGAGTGCCGCATTGTCGGAGGGTCAGTGCTGAGGGAGAGCCGCACTGTCGGAGGGTCAGTGCTGAGGGAGTGCCGCACTGTCGGAGGGTCAGTACTGAGGGTCAGTGCTGATGGAGTGCCGCACTGTCAGAGGGTCACGACTGAAGGATTGCCGCACTGTCGGAGGGTCAGTGCTGAGGGAGTGCCGCACTGTCGGAGGGTCAGTGCTGAGGGAGTGCCACACTGTCAGAGGGTCAGTACTGAGGGAGTGCCGCACTGTCAGGGAGTCAGTACTGAGGGAGTGCCGCACTGTCAGAGGGTCAGTACTGAGGGAGTGCCACACTGTCAGAGGGTCAGTGCTGAGGGAGTGCCGCACTGTCAGAGGGTCAGTGCTGAGGGAGTGCCGCACTGTCAGAGGGTCAGTGCTGAGGGAGTTGCGCACTGTCAGGGGGTCAGTGCTGATGGAGTGCCGCACTGTCAGAGGGTCACGACTGAAGGATTGCCGCACTGTCGGAGGGTCAGTGCTGAGGGAGTGCCGCACTGTCGGAGGGTCAGTGCTGAGGGAGTGCCACACTGTCAGAGGGTCAGTACTGAGGGAGTGCCGCACTGTCAGGGAGTCAGTACTGAGGGAGTGCCGCACTGTCAGAGGGTCAGTGCTGAGGGAGTGCCGCACTGTCAGAGGGTCAGTGCTGAGGGAGTGCCGCACTGTCAGAGGGTCAGTGCTGAGGGAGTGCCGCACTGTCAGAGGCTCAGTGCTGAGGGAGTTGCGCACTGTCAGGGCGTCAGTGCTGAGGGAGTGCCGCACTGTCAGAGGGTCAGTGCTGAGGGAGTGCCGCACTGTCAGAGGGTCAGTGCTGAGGGAGTGCCGCACTGTCAGAGGGTCAGTGCTGAGGGAGTGCCGCACTGTCAGAGGGTCAGTACTGAGGGAGTGCCACACTGTCAGAGGGTCAGTGCTGAGGGAGTGTCGCACTGTCAGAGGGTCAGTGCTGAGGGAGTGCCGCACTGTCAGGGGGTCAGTGCTGAGGGAGTGCCGCACTGTCAGAGGGTCAGTGCTGAGGGAGTGCCGCACTGTCAGGGGGTCAGTGCTGAGGTAGTGCCGCACTGTCGGAGGGTCAGTGCTGAGGGAGTGCCGCACTGTCAGAGGGTCAGTACTGAGGGAGTGCCGCACTGTCGGAGGGTCAGTGCTGAGGGAGTGCCGCACTGTCACAGGGTCAGTGCTGAGGGAGTGCCGCACTGTCAGAGGGTCAGTGCTGAGGGAGTGCCGCACTGTCAGGGGGTCAGTGCTGAGGGAGGGCCACACTGTCAGAGGGTCAGTGCTGAGGGAGTGCCGCACTGTCAGAGGGTCAGTGCTGAGGGAGTGCAGCACTGTCAGAGGGTCAGTGCTGAGGGAGTGCCGTACTGTCAGAGGGTCAGTGCTGAGGGAGTGCCACACTGTCAGAGGGTCAGTGCTGAGGGAGTGCCACACTGTCAGAGGGACAGTGCTGAGGGAGTGCCGCACTGTCATAGGGTCAGTGCTGAGGGAGAGCCGTACAGTCAGAGGGTCAGTGCTGAGGGAGTGCCGCACTGTCAGAGGGTCAGTGCTGAGGGAGTGCCGTACTGTCAGAGGGTCAGTGCTGAGGGAGTGCCGTACTGTCAGAGGGTCAGTGCTGAGGGAGTGCCACACTGTCAGAGGGTCAGTGCTGAGGGAGTGCCACACTGTCAGGGGGTCAGTGCTGAGGGAGTGCCGCACCGTCAGAGGGTCAGTGCTGAGGGAGTGCCGCACTGTCAGGAGGTCAGTGCTGAGGGAGTGCCACACTGTCAGAGGGTCAGTGCTGAGGGAGTGCCGCACTGTCAGGGGGTCAGTGCTGAGGGAGTGCCGCACCGTCAGAGGGTCAGTGCTGAGGGAGTGCCGCACTGTCAGGAGGTCAGTGCTGAGGGAGTGCCACACTGTCAGAGGGTCAGTGCTGAGGGAGTGCCGCACTGTCTGAGGGTCAGTGCTGAGGGAGTGCCGCATTGTCAGAGGGTCAGTGCTGAGGGAGTGCCGCACTGTCGGAGGGTCAGTACTGAGGGAGTGCCGCACTGTAAGAGGGTCAGTGCTGAGGGAGTGCCGCACTGTCGGAGGGTCAGTGCTGAGGGAGTGCCACACTGTCAGAGGGTCAGTACTGAGGGAGTGCCGCACTGTCAGGGAGTCAGTACTGAGGGAGTGCCGCACTGTCAGAGGGTCAGTACTGAGGGAGTGCCACACTGTCAGAGGGTCAGTGCTGAGGGAGTGCCGCACTGTCAGAGGGTCAGTGCTGAGGGAGTGCCGCACTGTCAGAGGGTCAGTGCTGAGGGAGTTGCGCACTGTCAGGGGGTCAGTGCTGATGGAGTGCCGCACTGTCAGAGGGTCACGACTGAAGGATTGCCGCACTGTCGGAGGGTCAGTGCTGAGGGAGTGCCGCACTGTCGGAGGGTCAGTGCTGAGGGAGTGCCACACTGTCAGAGGGTCAGTACTGAGGGAGTGCCGCACTGTCAGGGAGTCAGTACTGAGGGAGTGCCGCACTGTCAGAGGGTCAGTGCTGAGGGAGTGCCGCACTGTCAGAGGGTCAGTGCTGAGGGAGTGCCGCACTGTCAGAGGGTCAGTGCTGAGGGAGTGCCGCACTGTCAGAGGGTCAGTGCTGAGGGAGTTGCGCACTGTCAGGGGGTCAGTGCTGAGGGAGTGCCGCACTGTCAGAGGGTCAGTGCTGAGGGAGTGCCGCACTGTCAGAGGGTCAGTGCTGAGGGAGTGCCGCACTGTCAGAGGGTCAGTGCTGAGGGAGTGCCGCACTGTCAGAGGGTCAGTACTGAGGGAGTGCCACACTGTCAGAGGGTCAGTGCTGAGGGAGTGTCGCACTGTCAGAGGGTCAGTGCTGAGGGAGTGCCGCACTGTCAGGGGGTCAGTGCTGAGGGAGTGCCGCACTGTCAGAGGGTCAGTGCTGAGGGAGTGCCGCACTGTCAGGGGGTCAGTGCTGAGGTAGTGCCGCACTGTCGGAGGGTCAGTGCTGAGGGAGTGCCGCACTGTCAGAGGGTCAGTACTGAGGGAGTGCCGCACTGTCGGAGGGTCAGTGCTGAGGGAGTGCCGCACTGTCACAGGGTCAGTGCTGAGGGAGTGCCGCACTGTCAGAGGGTCAGTGCTGAGGGAGTGCCGCACTGTCAGAGGGTCAGTGCTGAGGGAGTGCCGCACTGTCAGGGGGTCAGTGCTGAGGGAGGGCCACACTGTCAGAGGGTCAGTGCTGAGGGAGTGCCGCACTGTCAGAGGGTCAGTGCTGAGGGAGTGCAGCACTGTCAGAGGGTCAGTGCTGAGGGAGTGCCGTACTGTCAGAGGGTCAGTGCTGAGGGAGTGCCACACTGTCAGAGGGTCAGTGCTGAGGGAGTGCCACACTGTCAGAGGGTCAGTGCTGAGGGAGTGCCGCACTGTCAGAGGGTCAGTGCTGAGGGAGAGCCGTACAGTCAGAGGGTCAGTGCTGAGGGAGTGCCGCACTGTCAGAGGGTCAGTGCTGAGGGAGTGCCGTACTGTCAGAGGGTCAGTGCTGAGGGAGTGCCGTACTGTCAGAGGGTCAGTGCTGAGGGAGTGCCACACTGTCAGAGGGTCAGTGCTGAGGGAGTGCCACACTGTCAGGGGGTCAGTGCTGAGGGAGTGCCTCACTGTCAGAGGGTCAGTGCTGAGGGAGTGCCGTACTGTCAGAGGGTCAGTGCTGAGGGAGTGCCGTACTGTCAGAGGGTCAGTGCTGAGGGAGTGCCACACTGTCAGAGGGTCAGTGCTGAGGGAGTGCCGCACCGTCAGAGGGTCAGTGCTGAGGGAGTGCCGCACTGTCAGGAGGTCAGTGCTGAGGGAGTGCCACACTGTCAGAGGGTCAGTGCTGAGGGAGTGCCGCACTGTCAGGGGGTCAGTGCTGAGGGAGTGCCGCACCGTCAGAGGGTCAGTGCTGAGGGAGTGCCGCACTGTCAGGAGGTCAGTGCTGAGGGAGTGCCACACTGTCAGAGGGTCAGTGCTGAGGGAGTGCCGCACTGTCTGAGGGTCAGTGCTGAGGGAGTGCCGCATTGTCAGAGGGTCAGTGCTGAGGGAGTGCCGCACTGTCGGAGGGTCAGTACTGAGGGAGTGCCGCACTGTAAGAGGGTCAGTGCTGAGGGAGTGCCGCACTGTCGGAGGGTCAGTGCTGAGGGAGTGCCACACTGTCAGGGGGTCAGTACTGAGGGAGTGCCGCACTGTCGGAGGTTCAGTGCTGAGGGAGTGCCACACTGTCAGAGGGTCAGTACTGAGGGAGTGCCGCATTGTCGGAGGGTCAGTGCTGAGGGAGAGCCGCACTGTCGGAGGGTCAGTGCTGAGGGAGTGCCGCACTGTCGGAGGGTCAGTACTGAGGGTCAGTGCTGATGGAGTGCCGCACTGTCAGAGGGTCACGACTGAAGGATTGCCGCACTGTCGGAGGGTCAGTGCTGAGGGAGTGCCGCACTGTCGGAGGGTCAGTGCTGACGGAGTGCCACACTGTCAGAGGGTCAGTACTGAGGGAGTGCCGCACTGTCAGGGAGTCAGTACTGAGGGAGTGCCGCACTGTCAGAGGGTCAGTACTGAGGGAGTGCCGCACTGTCAGGGGGTCAGTGCTGAGGTAGTGCCGCACTGTCGGAGGGTCAGTGCTGAGGGAGTGCCGCACTGTCAGAGGGTCAGTACTGAGGGAGTGCCGCACTGTCGGAGGGTCAGTGCTGAGGGAGTGCCGCACTGTCACAGGGTCAGTGCTGAGGGAGTGCCGCACTGTCAGAGGGTCAGTGCTGAGGGAGTGCCGCACTGTCAGAGGGTCAGTGCTGAGGGAGTGCCGCACTGTCAGGGGGTCAGTGCTGAGGGAGGGCCACACTGTCAGAGGGTCAGTGCTGAGGGAGTGCCGCACTGTCAGAGGGTCAGTGCTGAGGGAGTGCAGCACTGTCAGAGGGTCAGTGCTGAGGGAGTGCCGTACTGTCAGAGGGTCAGTGCTGAGGGAGTGCCACACTGTCAGAGGGTCAGTGCTGAGGGAGTGCCACACTGTCAGAGGGTCAGTGCTGAGGGAGTGCCGCACTGTCAGAGGGTCAGTGCTGAGGGAGAGCCGTACAGTCAGAGGGTCAGTGCTGAGGGAGTGCCGCACTGTCAGAGGGTCAGTGCTGAGGGAGTGCCGTACTGTCAGAGGGTCAGTGCTGAGGGAGTGCCGTACTGTCAGAGGGTCAGTGCTGAGGGAGTGCCACACTGTCAGAGGGTCAGTGCTGAGGGAGTGCCACACTGTCAGGGGGTCAGTGCTGAGGGAGTGCCGCACCGTCAGAGGGTCAGTGCTGAGGGAGTGCCGCACTGTCAGGAGGTCAGTGCTGAGGGAGTGCCACACTGTCAGAGGGTCAGTGCTGAGGGAGTGCCGCACTGTCAGGGGGTCAGTGCTGAGGGAGTGCCGCACCGTCAGAGGGTCAGTGCTGAGGGAGTGCCGCACTGTCAGGAGGTCAGTGCTGAGGGAGTGCCACACTGTCAGAGGGTCAGTGCTGAGGGAGTGCCGCACTGTCTGAGGGTCAGTGCTGAGGGAGTGCCGCATTGTCAGAGGGTCAGTGCTGAGGGAGTGCCGCACTGTCGGAGGGTCAGTACTGAGGGAGTGCCGCACTGTAAGAGGGTCAGTGCTGAGGGAGTGCCGCACTGTCGGAGGGTCAGTGCTGAGGGAGTGCCACACTGTCAGAGGGTCAGTACTGAGGGAGTGCCGCACTGTCAGGGAGTCAGTACTGAGGGAGTGCCGCACTGTCAGAGGGTCAGTACTGAGGGAGTGCCACACTGTCAGAGGGTCAGTGCTGAGGGAGTGCCGCACTGTCAGAGGGTCAGTGCTGAGGGAGTGCCGCACTGTCAGAGGGTCAGTGCTGAGGGAGTTGCGCACTGTCAGGGGGTCAGTGCTGATGGAGTGCCGCACTGTCAGAGGGTCACGACTGAAGGATTGCCGCACTGTCGGAGGGTCAGTGCTGAGGGAGTGCCGCACTGTCGGAGGGTCAGTGCTGAGGGAGTGCCACACTGTCAGAGGGTCAGTACTGAGGGAGTGCCGCACTGTCAGGGAGTCAGTACTGAGGGAGTGCCGCACTGTCAGAGGGTCAGTGCTGAGGGAGTGCCGCACTGTCAGAGGGTCAGTGCTGAGGGAGTGCCGCACTGTCAGAGGGTCAGTGCTGAGGGAGTGCCGCACTGTCAGAGGGTCAGTGCTGAGGGAGTTGCGCACTGTCAGGGGGTCAGTGCTGAGGGAGTGCCGCACTGTCAGAGGGTCAGTGCTGAGGGAGTGCCGCACTGTCAGAGGGTCAGTGCTGAGGGAGTGCCGCACTGTCAGAGGGTCAGTGCTGAGGGAGTGCCGCACTGTCAGAGGGTCAGTACTGAGGGAGTGCCACACTGTCAGAGGGTCAGTGCTGAGGGAGTGTCGCACTGTCAGAGGGTCAGTGCTGAGGGAGTGCCGCACTGTCAGGGGGTCAGTGCTGAGGGAGTGCCGCACTGTCAGAGGGTCAGTGCTGAGGGAGTGCCGCACTGTCAGGGGGTCAGTGCTGAGGTAGTGCCGCACTGTCGGAGGGTCAGTGCTGAGGGAGTGCCGCACTGTCAGAGGGTCAGTACTGAGGGAGTGCCGCACTGTCGGAGGGTCAGTGCTGAGGGAGTGCCGCACTGTCACAGGGTCAGTGCTGAGGGAGTGCCGCACTGTCAGAGGGTCAGTGCTGAGGGAGTGCCGCACTGTCAGAGGGTCAGTGCTGAGGGAGTGCCGCACTGTCAGGGGGTCAGTGCTGAGGGAGGGCCACACTGTCAGAGGGTCAGTGCTGAGGGAGTGCCGCACTGTCAGAGGGTCAGTGCTGAGGGAGTGCAGCACTGTCAGAGGGTCAGTGCTGAGGGAGTGCCGTACTGTCAGAGGGTCAGTGCTGAGGGAGTGCCACACTGTCAGAGGGTCAGTGCTGAGGGAGTGCCACACTGTCAGAGGGTCAGTGCTGAGGGAGTGCCGCACTGTCAGAGGGTCAGTGCTGAGGGAGAGCCGTACAGTCAGAGGGTCAGTGCTGAGGGAGTGCCGCACTGTCAGAGGGTCAGTGCTGAGGGAGTGCCGTACTGTCAGAGGGTCAGTGCTGAGGGAGTGCCGTACTGTCAGAGGGTCAGTGCTGAGGGAGTGCCACACTGTCAGAGGGTCAGTGCTGAGGGAGTGCCACACTGTCAGGGGGTCAGTGCTGAGGGAGTGCCGCACCGTCAGAGGGTCAGTGCTGAGGGAGTGCCGCACTGTCAGGAGGTCAGTGCTGAGGGAGTGCCACACTGTCAGAGGGTCAGTGCTGAGGGAGTGCCGCACTGTCAGGGGGTCAGTGCTGAGGGAGTGCCGCACCGTCAGAGGGTCAGTGCTGAGGGAGTGCCGCACTGTCAGGAGGTCAGTGCTGAGGGAGTGCCACACTGTCAGAGGGTCAGTGCTGAGGGAGTGCCGCACTGTCTGAGGGTCAGTGCTGAGGGAGTGCCGCATTGTCAGAGGGTCAGTGCTGAGGGAGTGCCGCACTGTCGGAGGGTCAGTACTGAGGGAGTGCCGCACTGTAAGAGGGTCAGTGCTGAGGGAGTGCCGCACTGTCGGAGGGTCAGTGCTGAGGGAGTGCCACACTGTCAGGGGGTCAGTACTGAGGGAGTGCCGCACTGTCGGAGGTTCAGTGCTGAGGGAGTGCCACACTGTCAGAGGGTCAGTACTGAGGGAGTGCCGCATTGTCGGAGGGTCAGTGCTGAGGGAGAGCCGCACTGTCGGAGGGTCAGTGCTGAGGGAGTGCCGCACTGTCGGAGGGTCAGTACTGAGGGTCAGTGCTGATGGAGTGCCGCACTGTCAGAGGGTCACGACTGAAGGATTGCCGCACTGTCGGAGGGTCAGTGCTGAGGGAGTGCCGCACTGTCGGAGGGTCAGTGCTGACGGAGTGCCACACTGTCAGAGGGTCAGTACTGAGGGAGTGCCGCACTGTCAGGGAGTCAGTACTGAGGGAGTGCCGCACTGTCAGAGGGTCAGTACTGAGGGAGTGCCACACTGTCAGAGGGTCAGTGCTGAGGGAGTGCCGCACTGTCAGAGGGTCAGTGCTGAGGGAGTGCCGCACTGTCAGAGGGTCAGTGCTGAGGGAGTTGCGCACTGTCAGGGGGTCAGTGCTGAGGGAGTGCCGCACTGTCAGAGGGTCAGTGCTGAGGGAGTGCCGCACTGTCAGGGGATCAGTACTGAGGGAGTGCCGCACTGTCAGAGGGTCAGTGCTGAGGGAGTGCCGCACTGTCAGGGGGTCAGTGCTGAGGGAGTGCCACACTGTCAGAGGGTCAGTGCTGAGGGAGTGCCGCATTGTCAGAGGGTCAGTGCTGAGGGAGTGCCGCACTGTCAGTGGGTCAGTACTGAGGGAGTGCCGCACTGTCGGAGGGTCAGTGCTGAGGGAGTGCCGCACTGTCACAGGGTCAGTGCTGAGGGAGTGCTGCACTGTCAGAGGGTCAGTATTGAGGGAGTGCCGCACGGTCAGAGGGTCAGTGCTGAGGGAGTGCCGCACTGTCAGGGGGTCAGTGCTGAGGGAGTGCCACACTCTCAGAGGGTCAGTGCTGAGGGAGTGCCGCACTGTCAGAGGGTCAGTGCTGAGGGAGTGCCGCACTGTCAGAGGGTCAGTGCTGAGTGAGTGCCGTACTGTCAGAGGGTCAGTGCTGAGGGAGTGCCACACTGTCAGAGGGTCAGTGCTGAGGGAGTGCCGCATTGTCAGAGGGTCAGTGCTGAGGGAGTGCCGCACTGTCAGAGGGTCAGTGCTGAGGGAGTGCCGTACAGTCAGAGGGTCAGTGCTGAGGGAGTGCCGCACTGTCAGATGGTCAGTGCTGAGGGAGTGCCGTACTGTCAGAGGGTCAGTGCTGAGGGAGTGCCGCACTGTCAGAGGGTCAGTGCTGAGGGTGTGCCGTACTGTCAGAGGGTCAGTGCTGAGGGAGTGCCGCACTGTCAGAGGGTCAGTGCTGAGGGAGTGCCACACTGTCAGAGGGTCAGTGCTGAGGGAGTGCCGCACTGTCAGAGGGTCAGTGCTGAGGGAGTGCCGCACTGTCGGAGGGTCAGTGCTGAGGGAGTGCCGCACTGTCAGAGGGTCAGTATTGAGGAAGTGCCGCACTGTCAGAGGGTCAGTGCTGAGGGAGTGCCGCACTGTCAGAGGGTCAGTGCTGAGGGTGTGCCGTACTGTCAGAGGGTCAGTGCTGAGGGAGTGCCGCACTGTCGGAGGGTCAGTGCTGAGGGTGTGCCGTACTGTCAGAGGGTCAGTGCTGAGGGAGTGCCACACTGTCAGAGGGTCAGTGCTGAGGGAGTGCCACACTGTCAGAGGGTCAGTGCTGAGGGAGTGCCGCGCTGTCAGAGGGTCAGTGCTGAGGGTGTGCCGTACTGTCAGAGGGTCAGTGCTGAGGGAGTGCCACACTGTCAGAGGGTCAGTGCTGAGGGAGTGCCACACTGTCAGAGGGTCAGTGCTGAGGGAGTGCCGCGCTGTCAGAGGGTCAGTGCTGAGGGAGTGCCGCACTGTCAGAGGGTCAGTGCTGAGGGAGTGCCGCACTGTCAGAGGGTCAGTGCTGAGTGAGTGCCGTACTGTCAGAGGGTCAGTGCTGAGGGAGTGCCACACTGTCAGAGGGTCAGTGCTGAGGGAGTGCCGCGCTGTCAGAGGGTCAGTGCTGAGGGAGTGCCGCACTGTCAGAGGGTCAGTGCTGAGGGAGTGCCGCACTGTCAGAGGGTCAGTGCTGAGTGAGTGCCGTACTGTCAGAGGGTCAGTGCTGAGGGAGTGCCACACTGTCAGAGGGTCAGTGCTGAGGGAGTGCCGCACTGTCAGAGTGTCAGTGCTGAGGGAGTGCCGCACTGTCAGAGGGTCAGTGCTGAGGGAGTGCCGTACAGTCAGAGGGTCAGTGCTGAGGGAGTGCCGCACTGTCAGATGGTCAGTGCTGAGGGAGTGCCGTACTGTCAGAGGGTCAGTGCTGAGGGAGTGCCGCACTGTCAGAGGGTCAGTGCTGAGGGTGTGCCGTACTGTCAGAGGGTCAGTGCTGAGGGAGTGCCGCACTGTCAGAGGGTCAGTGCTGAGGGAGTGCCACACTGTCAGAGGGTAGTGCTGAGGGAGTGCCGCACTGTCAGAGGGTCAGTGCTGAGGGAGTGCCGCACTGTCGGAGGGTCAGTGCTGAGGGAGTGCCGCACTGTCAGAGGGTCAGTGCTGAGGGAGTGCCTCACTGTCAGAGGGTCAGTGCTGAGGGAGTGCCGCACTGTCGGAGGGTCAGTGCTGAGGGAGTGCCGCACTGTCGGAGGGTCAGTGCTGAGGGAGTGCCGCACTGTTGGAGGGTCAGTGCTGAGGGAGTGCCGCACTGTCGGAGGGTCAGTGCTGAGGGAGTGCCGCACTGTCAGAGGGTCAGTACTGAGGGAGTGCCGCACAGTCAGAGGGTCAGTGCTGACGGAGTGCCGCACTGTCGGAGGGTCAGTGCTGAGGGAGTGCCGCACTGTCAGAGGGTCAGTACTGAGAGAGTGCCGCACTGTCAGAGGGTCAGTGCTGAGGGAGTGCCGCACTGTCAGAGGGTCAGTGCTGAGGGAGTGCCGCACTGTCAGAGGGTCAGTGCTGAGGGAGTGCCGCACTGTCAGAGGGTCAGTGCTGAGGGAGTGCCGCACTGTCAGAGGGTCAGTATTGAGGAAGTGCCGCACTGTCAGAGGGTCAGTGCTGAGGGAGTGCCGCACTGTCAGGGGGTCAGTACCGAGGGAGTGCAGCACGGTCGGAGGGTCAGTGCTGAGGGAGTTCCACACTGTCAGAGGGTCAGTACTGAGGGAGTGCCGCACTGTCGGAGGGTCAGTGCTGAGGGAGTGCTGCACTGTCAGAGGGTCAGTGCTGAGGGAGTGCCGCACTGTCAGAGGGTCAGTATTGAGGAAGTGCCGCACTGTCAGAGGGTCAGTGCTGAGGGAGTGCCGCACTGTCAGAGGGTCAGTACTGAGGGAGTGCCGCACTGTCAGAGGGTCAGTACTGAGGGAGTGCCGCACTGTCAGAGGGTCAGTACTGAGGGAGTGCCACAATGTCAGAGGGTCAGTGCTGAGGGAGTGCCGCACTGTCGGAGGGTCAGTGCTGAGGGAGTGCCGCACTGTCAGAGGGTCACTACTGAAGGAATGCCGCACTGTCAGAGGGTCATTGCTGAGGGAGTGGGCACTGTCGGTGGGTCAGTATTGAGGGAGTGCTGCACTGTCAGAGGGTCAGTGCTGAGGGAGTGCCGTACTGTCAGAGGGTAAGTGCTGAGGGAGTGCCACACTGTCAGAGGGTCAGTGCTGAGGGAGTGCCACACTGTCAGAGGGTCAGTGCTGAGGGAGTGCCGCACTGTCAGGGGGTCAGTGCTGAGGGAGTGCCGCACCGTCAGAGGGTCAGTGCTGAGGGAGTGCCGCACTGTCAGGAGGTCAGTGCTGAGGGAGTGCCGCACTGTTGGAGGGTCAGTGCTGAGGGAGTGCCGCACTGTCGGAGGGTCAGTGCTGAGGGAGTGCCGCACTGTCAGAGGGTCAGTACTGAGGGAGTGCCGCACAGTCAGAGGGTCAGTGCTGACGGAGTGCCGCACTGTCGGAGGGTCAGTGCTGAGGGAGTGCCGCACTGTCAGAGGGTCAGTACTGAGGGAGTGCCGCACTGTCAGAGGGTCAGTGCTGAGGGAGTGCCGCACTGTCAGAGGGTCAGTGCTGAGGGAGTGCCGCACTGTCAGAGGGTCAGTGCTGAGGGAGTGCCGCACTGTCAGAGGGTCAGTGCTGAGGGAGTGCCGCACTGTCAGAGGGTCAGTATTGAGGAAGTGCCGCACTGTCAGAGGGTCAGTGCTGAGGGAGTGCCGCACTGTCAGGGGGTCAGTACTGAGGGAGTGCAGCACTGTCGGAGGGTCAGTGCTGAGGGAGTGCCACACTGTCAGAGGGTCAGTACTGAGGGAGTGCCGCACTGTCGGAGGGTCAGTGCTGAGGGAGTGCTGCACTGTCAGAGGGTCAGTGCTGAGGGAGTGCCGCACTGTCAGAGGGTCAGTATTGAGGAAGTGCCGCACTGTCAGAGGGTCAGTGCTGAGGGAGTGCCGCACTGTCAGAGGGTCAGTACTGAGGGAGTGCCGCACTGTCAGAGGGTCAGTACTGAGGGAGTGCCGCACTGTCAGAGGGTCAGTACTGAGGGAGTGCCACACTGTCAGAGGGTCAGTGCTGAGGGAGTGCCGCACTGTCGGAGGGTCAGTGCTGAGGGAGTGCCGCACTGTCAGAGGGTCACTACTGAAGGAATGCCGCACTGTCAGAGGGTCATTGCTGAGGGAGTGGGCACTGTCGGTGGGTCAGTATTGAGGGAGTGCCGTACTGTCAGAGGGTCAGTGCTGAGGGAGTGCCGTACTGTCAGAGGGTCAGTGCTGAGGGAGTGCCACACTGTCAGAGGGTCAGTGCTGAGGGAGTGCCACACTGTCAGAGGGTCAGTGCTGAGGGAGAGCCGCACTGTCAGGGGGTCAGTGCTGAGGGAGTGCCGCACCGTCAGAGGGTCAGTGCTGAGGGAGTGCCGCACTGTCAGGAGGTCAGTGCTGAGGGAGTGCCACACTGTCAGAGGGTCAGTGCTGAGGGAGTGCCGCACTGTCAGAGGGTCAGTGCTGAGGGAGTGCCGCACTGTCAGAGGGTCAGTGCTGAGGGAGTGCCGCACTGTCGGAGGGTCAGTACTGAGGGAGTGCCGCACTGTCAGAGGGTCAGTGCTGAGGGAGTGCCGCACTGTCGGAGGGTCAGTGCTGAGGGAGTGCCACACTGTCAGGGGGTCAGTACTGAGGGAGTGCCGCACTGTCGGAGGGTCAGTGCTGAGGGAGTGCCACACTGTCAGAGGGTCAGTACTGAGGGAGTGCCGCACTGTCGGAGGGTCAGTGCTGAGGGAGAGCCGCACTGTCGGAGGGTCAGTGCTGAGGGAGTGCCGCACTGTCGGAGGGTCAGTACTGAGGGAGTGCCGCACTGTCGGAGGGTCAGTGCTGAGGGAGTGCCGCACTGTCAGAGGGTCAGTATTGAGGGAGTGCCGCACTGTCAGAGGGTCACTACTGAAGGAATGCCGCACTGTCAGAGGGTCATTGCTGAGGGAGTGGGCACTGTCAGAGGGTCAGTATTGAGGGAGTGCCGCACTGTCAGAGGGTCAGTATTAAGGGAGTGCCGCACTGTCGGAGGATCAGTACTGAGGGAGTGCCGCACTGTCGGAGGGTCAGTGCTGAGGGAGTGCCACACTGTCAGAGGGTCAGCACTGAGGGAGTGCCGCACTGTCAGGGAGTCAGGACTGAGGGAGTGCCGCACTGTCAGAGGGTCAGTACTGAGGGAGTGCCACACTGTCAGAGGGTCAGTGCTGAGGGAGTGCCGCACTGTCAGAGGGTCAGTGCTGAGGGAGTGCCGCACTGTCAGAGGGTCAGTGCTGAGGGAGTGCCGCACTGTCAGGTGGTCAGTGCTGAGGGAGTGCCGCACTGTCAGAGGGTCAGTGCTGAGGGAGTGCCGCACTGTCAGGGGGTCAGTGCTGAGGGAGTGCCGCACTGTCAGAGGGTCAGTGCTGAGGGAGTGCCGCACTGTCAGGGGGTCAGTGCTGAGGGAGTGCCACACTGTCAGAGGGTCAGTGCTGAGGGAGTGCCGCACTGTCGGAGGGTCAGTGCTGAGGGAGTGCCGCACTGTCGGAGGGTCTGTGCTGAGGGAGTGCCGCACTGTCAGAGGGTCAGTGCTGAGGGAGTGCCGCACTGTCGGAGGGTCAGTGCTGAGGGAGTGCCGCACTGTCAGAGGGTCAGTACTGAGGGAGTGCCGCACTGTCAGAGGGTCAGTGCTGAGGGAGTGCCGCACTGTCAGGGGGTCAGTGCTGAGGGAGTGCCGCACTGTCAGAGGGTCAGTGCTGAGGGAGTGCCGCACTGTCAGAGGGTCAGTGCTGAGGGAGTGCCGCACTGTCAGAGGGTCAGTATTGAGGTAGTGCCGCACTGTCAGAGGGTGAGTGCTGAGGGAGTGCCGCACTGTCAGGGGGTCAGTACTGAGGGAGTGCAGCACTGTCGGAGGGTCAGTGCTGAGGGAGTACCGCACTGTCGGAGGGTCATTGCTGAGGGAGTGCCACACTGTCAGAGGGTCAGTACTGAGGGAGTGCCGCACTGTCGGAGGGTCAGTGCTGAGGGAGTGCCACACTGTCAGGGGGTCAGTGCTGAGGGAGTGCCGCACTGTCAGAGGGTCAGTGCTGAGGGAGTGCCGCACTGTCAGAGGGTCAGTGCTGAGGGAGTGCCGTACAGTCAGAGGGGCAGTGCTGAGGGAGTGCCGCACTGTCAGAGGGTCAGTGCTGAGGGAGTGCCGTACTGTCAGAGGGTCAGTGCTGAGGGAGAGCCGCACTGTCAGAGGGTCAGTGCTGAGGGTGTGCCGTACTGTCAGAGGGTCAGTGCTGAGGGAGTGCCACACTGTCAGAGGGTCAGAGCTGAGGGAGTGCCACACTGTCAGAGGGTCAGTACTGAGGGAGTGCCACACTGTCAGAGGGTCAGTGCTGAGGGAGTGCCGCACTGTCAGAGGGTCAGTGCTGAGGGAGTGCCACACTGTCGGAGGGTCAGTGCTGAGGGAGTGCCTCACTGTCAGAGGGTCAGTGCTGAGGGAGTGCCGCACTGTCGGAGGGTCAGTGCTGAGGGAGTGCCGCACTGTCAGAGGGTCAGTGCTGAGGGAGTGCCGTACTGTCAGAGGGTCAGTGCTGAGGGAGTGCCGCACTGTCAGAGGGTCAGTGCTGAGGGAGTGCCGCACTGTCAGGGGGTCAGTGCTGAGGGAGTGCCGCACTGTCAGAGGGTCAGTGCTGAGGGAGTGCCGCACTGTCAGAGGGTCAGTGCTGAGGGAGTGCCGCACTGTCAGAGGGTCAGTATTGAGGTAGTGCCGCACTGTCAGAGGGTGAGTGCTGAGGGAGTGCCGCACTGTCAGGGGGTCAGTACTGAGGGAGTGCAGCACTGTCGGAGGGTCAGTGCTGAGGGAGTACCGCACTGTCGGAGGGTCATTGCTGAGGGAGTGCCACACTGTCAGAGGGTCAGTACTGAGGGAGTGCCGCACTGTCGGAGGGTCAGTGCTGAGGGAGTGCCACACTGTCAGGGCGTCAGTGCTGAGGGAGTGCCGCACTGTCAGAGGGTCAGTGCTGAGGGAGTGCCGCACTGTCAGAGGGTCAGTGCTGAGGGAGTGCCGCACTGTCAGAGGGTCAGTGCTGAGTGAGTGCCGTACTGTCAGAGGGTCAGTGCTGAGGGAGTGCCGTACTGTCAGAGGGTCAGTGCTGAGGGAGTGCCACACTGTCAGAGGGTCAGTGCTGAGGGAGTGCCGCACTGTCAGAGGGTCAGTGCTGAGTGAGTGCCGTACTGTCAGAGGGTCAGTGCTGAGGGAGTGCCACACTGTCAGAGGGTCAGTGCTGAGGGAGTGCCGCACTGTCAGAGGGTCAGTGCTGAGGGAGTGCCGCACTGTCAGAGGGTCAGTGCTGAGGGAGTGCCGCACTGTCAGAGGGTCAGTGCTGAGTGAGTGCCGTACTGTCAGAGGGTCAGTGCTGAGGGAGTGCCACACTGTCAGAGGGTCAGTGCTGAGGGAGTGCCGCACTGTCAGAGGGTCAGTGCTGAGGGAGTGCCGCACTGTCAGAGGGTCAGTGCTGAGGGAGTGCCGTACAGTCAGAGGGGCAGTGCTGAGGGAGTGCCGCACTGTCAGAGGGTCAGTGCTGAGGGTGTGCCGTACTGTCAGAGGGTCAGTGCTGAGGGAGTGCCACACTGTCAGAGGGTCAGAGCTGAGGGAGTGCCACACTGTCAGAGGGTCAGTGCTGAGGGAGTGCCGCACTGTCAGAGGGTCAGTGCTGAGGGAGTGCCACACTGTCGGAGGGTCAGTGCTGAGGGAGTGCCTCACTGTCAGAGGGTCAGTGCTGAGGAAGTGCCGCACTGTCGGAGGGTCAGTGCTGAGGGAGTGCCGCACTGTCGGAGGGTCAGTGCTGAGGGAGTGCCGCACTGTCGGAGGGTCTGTGCTGAGGGAGTGCCGCACTGTCAGAGGGTCAGTGCTGAGGGAGTGCCGCACTGTCGGAGGGTCAGTGCTGAGGGAGTGCCGCACTGTCAGAGGGTCAGTACTGTGGGAGTGCCGCACTGTCAGAGGGTCAGTGCTGAGGGAGTGCCGCACTGTCAGGGGGTCAGTGCTGAGGGAGTGCCGCACTGTCAGAGGGTCAGTGCTGAGGGAGTGCCGCACTGTCAGAGGGTCAGTGCTGAGGGAGTGCCGCACTGTCAGAGGGTCAGTATTGAGGTAGTGCCGCACTGTCAGAGGGTGAGTGCTGAGGGAGTGCCGCACTGTCAGGGGGTCAGTACTGAGGGAGTGCAGCACTGTCGGAGGGTCAGTGCTGAGGGAGTACCGCACTGTCGGAGGGTCATTGCTGAGGGAGTGCCACACTGTCAGAGGGTCAGTACTGAGGGAGTGCCGCACTGTCGGAGGGTCAGTGCTGAGGGAGTGCCACACTGTCAGGGGGTCAGTGCTGAGGGAGTGCCGCACTGTCAGAGGGTCAGTGCTGAGGGAGTGCCGCACTGTCAGAGGGTCAGTGCTGAGGGAGTGCCGTACAGTCAGAGGGGCAGTGCTGAGGGAGTGCCGCACTGTCAGAGGGTCAGTGCTGAGGGAGTGCCGTACTGTCAGAGGGTCAGTGCTGAGGGAGAGCCGCACTGTCAGAGGGTCAGTGCTGAGGGTGTGCCGTACTGTCAGAGGGTCAGTGCTGAGGGAGTGCCACACTGTCAGAGGGTCAGAGCTGAGGGAGTGCCACACTGTCAGAGGGTCAGTACTGAGGGAGTGCCACACTGTCAGAGGGTCAGTGCTGAGGGAGTGCCGCACTGTCAGAGGGTCAGTGCTGAGGGAGTGCCACACTGTCGGAGGGTCAGTGCTGAGGGAGTGCCTCACTGTCAGAGGGTCAGTGCTGAGGGAGTGCCGCACTGTCGGAGGGTCAGTGCTGAGGGAGTGCCGCACTGTCAGAGGGTCAGTGCTGAGGGAGTGCCGTACTGTCAGAGGGTCAGTGCTGAGGGAGTGCCGCACTGTCAGAGGGTCAGTGCAGAGGGAGTGCCGCACTGTCAGAGGGTCAGTGCTGAGGGTGTGCCGTACTGTCAGAGGGTCTGTGCTGAGGGAGTGCCACACTGTCAGAGGGTCAGAGCTGAGGGAGTGCCACACTGTCAGAGGGTCAGTGCTGAGTGAGTGCCGTACTGTCAGAGGGTCAGTGCTGAGGGAGTGCCACACTGTCAGAGGGTCAGTGCTGAGGGAGTGCCGCACTGTCAGAGGGTCAGTGCTGAGGGAGTGCCGCACTGTCAGAGGGTCAGTGCTGAGGGAGTGCCGCACTGTCAGAGGGTCAGTGCTGAGTGAGTGCCGTACTGTCAGAGGGTCAGTGCTGAGGGAGTGCCACACTGTCAGAGGGTCAGTGCTGAGGGAGTGCCGCACTGTCAGAGGGTCAGTGCTGAGGGAGTGCCGCACTGTCAGAGGGTCAGTGCTGAGGGAGTGCCGTACAGTCAGAGGGGCAGTGCTGAGGGAGTGCCGCACTGTCAGAGGGTCAGTGCTGAGGGAGTGCCGCACTGTCAGAGGGTCAGTATTGAGGAAGTGCCGCACTGTCAGAGGGTGAGTGCTGAGGGAGTGCCGCACTGTCAGGGGGTCAGTACTGAGGGAGTGCAGCACTGTCGGAGGGTCAGTGCTGAGGGAGTACCGCACTGTCGGAGGGTCATTGCTGAGGGAGTGCCACACTGTCAGAGGGTCAGTACTGAGGGAGTGCCGCACTGTCGGAGGGTCAGTGCTGAGGGAGTGCTGCACTGTCAGAGGGTCAGTGCTGAGGGAGTGCCGCACTGTCAGAGGGTCAGTATTGAGGAAGTGCCGCACTGTCAGAGGGTCAGTGCTGAGGGAGTGCCGCACTGTCTGAGGGTCAGTACTGAGGGAGTGCCGCACTGTCAGAGGGTCAGTACTGAGGGAGTGCCGCACTGTCAGAGGGTCAGTGCTGAGGGAGTGCCACACTGTCAGAGGGTCAGTGCAGAGGGAGTGCTGCACTGTCAGAGGGTCAGTGCTGAGGGAGTGCCGCACTGTCAGAGGGTCAGTGCTGAGGGAGTGCCGCACTGTCAGAGGGTCATTACTGAGGGAGTGCCGCACTGTCGGAGGGTCAGTACTGAGGGAATGCCACACTGTCAGAGGGTCAGTGCTGAGGGAGTGCCGCACTGTCAGAGGGTCAGTGCTGAGATAGTGCCGCACTGTCGGAGGGTCAGTGCTGAGGGAGTGCCGCGCTGTCAGAGGGTCACTACTGAAGGAATCCCGCACAGTCAGAGGGTCATTGCTGAGGGAGTGGGCACTGTCGGTGGGTCAGTGTTGAGGGAGTGCTGCACTGTCAGAGGGTCAGTGCTGAGGGAGTGCCGCACTGTCAGAGGGTCAGTATTGAGGGAGTGCCGCACTGTCAGAGGGTCAGTATTAAGGGAGTGCCGCACTGTCGGAGGATCAGTACTGAGGGAGTGCCGCACTGTCGGAGGGTCAGTGCTGAGGGAGTGCCGCACTGTCAGAAGTTCATTGCTGAGGGAGTGGGCACTGTCGGTGGGTCAGTATTGAGGGAGTGCTGCACTGTCAGAGGGTCAGTATTGAGGGAGTGCCGCACTTTCAGAGGGTCAGTATTAAGGGAGTGCCGCACTGTCGGAGGATCAGTGCTGAGAGAGTGCCACACTGTCAGAGGGTCAGTACTGAGGGAGTGCCGCACTGTCGGAGGGTCAGTGCTGAGAGAGTGCCACACTGTCAGAGGGTCAGTACTGAGGGAGTGCCGCACTGTCAGGGAGTCAGTACTGAGGGAGTGCCGCACTGTCAGAGGGTCAGTGCTGAGGGAGTGCCGCACTGTCAGAGGGTCAGTACTGAGGGAGTGCCGCACTGTCAGAGGGTCAGTACTGAGGGTGTGCCGCACTGTCAGAGGGTCAGTACTGAGGGAGTGCCGCACTGTCAGAGGGTCAGTGCTGAGGGAGTGCCGCACTGTCGGAGGGTCAGTGCTGAGGGAGTGCCGCGCTGTCAGAGGGTCACTACTGAAGGAATGCCGCACTGTCAGAGGGTCATTGCTGAGGGGGTGGGCACTGTCGGTGGGTCAGTGCTGAGGGAGTTCCGCACTGTCAGAGAGTCAATATTGAGGGAGTGCCGCACTGTCAGAGGGTCAGTATTAAGGGAGTGCCGCACTGTCGGAGGATCAGTACTGAGGGAGTGCCGCACTGTCGGAGGGTCAGTGCTGAGGGAGTGCCGCACTGTCGGAGGGTCAGTGCTGAGGGAGTGCCACACTGTCAGAGGGTCAGTATTGAGGGAGTGCTGCACTGTCAGAGGGTCAGTGCTGAGGGAGTGCCGCACTGTCAGAGGGTCAGTATTGAGGGAGTGCCGCACTGTCAGAGGGTCAGTATTAAGGGAGTGCCGCACTGTCGGAGGATCAGTACTGAGGGAGTGCCGCACTGTCGGAGGGTCAGTGCTGAGGGAGTGCCGCACTGTCAGAAGTTCATTGCTGAGGGAGTGGGCACTGTCGGTGGGTCAGTATTGAGGGAGTGCCGCACTTTCAGAGGGTCAGTATTAAGGGAGTGCCGCACTGTCGGAGGATCAGTGCTGAGAGAGTGCCACACTGTCAGAGGGTCAGTACTGAGGGAGTGCCGCACTGTCGGAGGGTCAGTGCTGAGAGAATGCCACACTGTCAGAGGGTCAGTACTGAGGGAGTGCCGCACTGTCAGGGAGTCAGTACTGAGGGAGTGCCGCACTGTCAGAGGGTCAGTGCTGAGGGAGTGCCGCACTGTCAGAGGGTCAGTACTGAGGGAGTGCCGCACTGTCAGAGGGTCAGTACTGAGGGAGTGCCGCACTGTCAGAGGGTCAGTACTGAGGGAGTGCCGCACTGTCAGAGGGTCAGTGCTGAGGTAGTGCCGCACTGTCGGAGGGTCAGTGCTGAGGGAGTGCCGCGCTGTCAGAGGGTCACTACTGAAGGAATGCCGCACTGTCAGAGGGTCATTGCTGAGGGGGTGGGCACTGTCGGTGGGTCAGTGCTGAGGGAGTTCCGCACTGTCAGAGAGTCAGTATTGAGGGAGTGCCGCACTGTCAGAGGGTCAGTATTAAGGGAGTGCCGCACTGTCGGAGGATCAGTACTGAGGGAGTGCCGCACTGTCGGAGGGTCAGTGCTGAGGGAGTGCCGCACTGTCGGAGGGTCAGTGCTGAGGGAGTGCCACACTGTCAGAGGGTCAGTATTGAGGGAGTGCTGCACTGTCAGAGGGTCAGTGCTGAGGGAGTGCCGCACTGTCACAGGGTCAGTGCTGAGGGAGTGCTGCACTGTCAGAGGGTCAGTGCTGAGGGAGTGCCGCACTGTCAGAGGGTCAGTGCTGAGTGAGTGCCGTACTGTCAGAGGGTCAGTGCTGAGGGAGTGCCGCACTGTCAGAGGGTCAGTGCTGAGGGAGTGCCGCACTGTCAGAGGGTCAGTGCTGAGGGAGTGCCGCACTGTCAGAGGGTCAGTGTTGAGGGAGTGGGCACTGTCAGAGGGTCAGTGCTGAGGGAGTGCCGCACTGTCAGAGGGTCAGTGCTGAGGGAGTGCCGCACTGTCGGAGGGTCAGTGCTGAGTGAGTGCCGTACTGTCAGAGGGTCAGTGCTGAGGGAGTGCCACACTGTCAGAGGGTCAGTACTGAGGGAGTGCCGCACTGTCGGAGGGTCAGTGCTGAGGGAGTGCCACACTGTCAGGGGGTCAGTGCTGAGGGAGTGCCGCACTGTCAGAGGGTCAGTGCTGAGGGAGTGCCGCACTGTCAGAGGGTCAGTGCTGAGGGAGTGCCGTACAGTCAGAGGGGCAGTGCTGAGGGAGTGCTGCACTGTCAGAGGGTCAGTGCTGAGGGAGTGCCGCACTGTCAGAGGGTCAGTATTGAGGGAGTGCCGCACTGTCAGAGGGTCAGTATTAAGGGAGTGCCGCACTGTCGGAGGATCAGTACTGAGGGAGTGCCGCACTGTCGGAGGGTCAGTGCTGAGGGAGTGCCGCACTGTCAGAAGTTCATTGCTGAGGGAGTGGGCACTGTCGGTGGGTCAGTATTGAGGGAGTGCTGCACTGTCAGAGGGTCAGTATTGAGGGAGTGCCGCACTTTCAGAGGGTCAGTATTAAGGGAGTGCCGCACTGTCGGAGGATCAGTGCTGAGAGAGTGCCACACTGTCAGAGGGTCAGTACTGAGGGAGTGCCGCACTGTCGGAGGGTCAGTGCTGAGAGAGTGCCACACTGTCAGAGGGTCAGTACTGAGGGAGTGCCGCACTGTCAGGGAGTCAGTACTGAGGGAGTGCCGCACTGTCAGAGGGTCAGTGCTGAGGGAGTGCCGCACTGTCAGAGGGTCAGTACTGAGGGAGTGCCGCACTGTCAGAGGGTCAGTACTGAGGGTGTGCCGCACTGTCAGAGGGTCAGTACTGAGGGAGTGCCGCACTGTCAGAGGGTCAGTGCTGAGGGAGTGCCGCACTGTCGGAGGGTCAGTGCTGAGGGAGTGCCGCGCTGTCAGAGGGTCACTACTGAAGGAATGCCGCACTGTCAGAGGGTCATTGCTGAGGGGGTGGGCACTGTCGGTGGGTCAGTGCTGAGGGAGTTCCGCACTGTCAGAGAGTCAATATTGAGGGAGTGCCGCACTGTCAGAGGGTCAGTATTAAGGGAGTGCCGCACTGTCGGAGGATCAGTACTGAGGGAGTGCCGCACTGTCGGAGGGTCAGTGCTGAGGGAGTGCCGCACTGTCGGAGGGTCAGTGCTGAGGGAGTGCCACACTGTCAGAGGGTCAGTATTGAGGGAGTGCTGCACTGTCAGAGGGTCAGTGCTGAGGGAGTGCCGCACTGTCAGAGGGTCAGTATTGAGGGAGTGCCGCACTGTCAGAGGGTCAGTATTAAGGGAGTGCCGCACTGTCGGAGGATCAGTACTGAGGGAGTGCCGCACTGTCGGAGGGTCAGTGCTGAGGGAGTGCCGCACTGTCAGAAATTCATTGCTGAGGGAGTGGGCACTGTCGGTGGGTCAGTATTGAGGGAGTGCCGCACTTTCAGAGGGTCAGTATTAAGGGAGTGCCGCACTGTCGGAGGATCAGTGCTGAGAGAGTGCCACACTGTCAGAGGGTCAGTACTGAGGGAGTGCCGCACTGTCGGAGGGTCAGTGCTGAGAGAATGCCACACTGTCAGAGGGTCAGTACTGAGGGAGTGCCGCACTGTCAGGGAGTCAGTACTGAGGGAGTGCCGCACTGTCAGAGGGTCAGTGCTGAGGGAGTGCCGCACTGTCAGAGGGTCAGTACTGAGGGAGTGCCGCACTGTCAGAGGGTCAGTACTGAGGGAGTGCCGCACTGTCAGAGGGTCAGTACTGAGGGAGTGCCGCACTGTCAGAGGGTCAGTGCTGAGGGAGTGCCGCACTGTCGGAGGGTCAGTGCTGAGGGAGTGCCGCGCTGTCAGAGGGTCACTACTGAAGGAATGCCGCACTGTCAGAGGGTCATTGCTGAGGGGGTGGGCACTGTCGGTGGGTCAGTGCTGAGGGAGTTCCGCACTGTCAGAGAGTCAGTATTGAGGGAGTGCCGCACTGTCAGAGGGTCAGTATTAAGGGAGTGCCGCACTGTCGGAGGATCAGTACTGAGGGAGTGCCGCACTGTCGGAGGGTCAGTGCTGAGGGAGTGCCGCACTGTCGGAGGGTCAGTGCTGAGGGAGTGCCACACTGTCAGAGGGTCAGTATTGAGGGAGTGCTGCACTGTCAGAGGGTCAGTGCTGAGGGAGTGCCGCACTGTCACAGGGTCAGTGCTGAGGGAGTGCTGCACTGTCAGAGGGTCAGTGCTGAGGGAGTGCCGCACTGTCAGAGGGTCAGTGCTGAGTGAGTGCCGTACTGTCAGAGGGTCAGTGCTGAGGGAGTGCCGCACTGTCAGAGGGTCAGTGCTGAGGGAGTGCCGCACTGTCAGAGGGTCAGTGCTGAGGGAGTGCCGCACTGTCAGAGGGTCAGTGTTGAGGGAGTGGGCACTGTCAGAGGGTCAGTGCTGAGGGAGTGCCGCACTGTCAGAGGGTCAGTGCTGAGGGAGTGCCGCACTGTCGGAGGGTCAGTGCTGAGTGAGTGCCGTACTGTCAGAGGGTCAGTGCTGAGGGAGTGCCACACTGTCAGAGGGTCAGTACTGAGGGAGTGCCGCACTGTCGGAGGGTCAGTGCTGAGGGAGTGCCACACTGTCAGGGGGTCAGTGCTGAGGGAGTGCCGCACTGTCAGAGGGTCAGTGCTGAGGGAGTGCCGCACTGTCAGAGGGTCAGTGCTGAGGGAGTGCCGTACAGTCAGAGGGGCAGTGCTGAGGGAGTGCCGCACTGTCAGAGGGTCAGTGCTGAGGGAGTGCCGTACTGTCAGAGGGTCAGTGCTGAGGGAGAGCCGCACTGTCAGAGGGTCAGTGCTGAGGGTGTGCCGTACTGTCAGAGGGTCAGTGCTGAGGGAGTGCCACACTGTCAGAGGGTCAGAGCTGAGGGAGTGCCACACTGTCAGAGGGTCAGTACTGAGGGAGTGCCACACTGTCAGAGGGTCAGTGCTGAGGGAGTGCCGCACTGTCAGAGGGTCAGTGCTGAGGGAGTGCCACACTGTCGGAGGGTCAGTGCTGAGGGAGTGCCTCACTGTCAGAGGGTCAGTGCTGAGGGAGTGCCGCACTGTCGGAGGGTCAGTGCTGAGGGAGTGCCGCACTGTCAGAGGGTCAGTGCTGAGGGAGTGCCGTACTGTCAGAGGGTCAGTGCTGAGGGAGTGCCGCACTGTCAGAGGGTCAGTGCTGAGGGTGTGCCGTACTGTCAGAGGGTCAGTGCTGAGGGAGTGCCACACTGTCAGAGGGTCAGAGCTGAGGGAGTGCCACACTGTCAGAGGGTCAGTGCTGAGTGAGTGCCGTACTGTCAGAGGGTCAGTGCTGAGGGAGTGCCACACTGTCAGAGGGTCAGTGCTGAGGGAGTGCCGCACTGTCAGGGGGTCAGTGCTGAGGGAGTGCCGCACTGTCAGAGGGTCAGTGCTGAGGGAGTGCCGCACTGTCAGAGGGTCAGTGCTGAGTGAGTGCCGTACTGTCAGAGGGTCAGTGCTGAGGGAGTGCCGCACTGTCAGAGGGTCAGTGCTGAGGGAGTGCCGCACTGTCAGAGGGTCAGTGCTGAGGGAGTGCCTCACTGTCAGAGGGTCAGTGCTGAGGGAGTGCCGCACTGTCAGAGGGTCAGTGCTGAGGGAGTGCCGTACAGTCAGAGGGGCAGTGCTGAGGGAGTGCCGCACTGTCAGAGGGTCAGTGCTGAGGGAGTGCCGCACTGTCAGAGGGTCAGTGCTGAGGGAGTGCCGCACTGTCAGAGGGTCAGTATTGAGGAAGTGCCGCACTGTCAGAGGGTGAGTGCTGAGGGAGTGCCGCACTGTCAGGGGGTCAGTACTGAGGGAGTGCAGCACTGTCGGAGGGTCAGTGCTGAGGGAGTACCGCACTGTCGGAGGGTCATTGCTGAGGGAGTGCCACACTGTCAGAGGGTCAGTACTGAGGGAGTGCCGCACTGTCGGAGGGTCAGTGCTGAGGGAGTGCTGCACTGTCAGAGGGTCAGTGCTGAGGGAGTGCCGCACTGTCAGAGGGTCAGTATTGAGGAAGTGCCGCACTGTCAGAGGGTCAGTGCTGAGGGAGTGCCGCACTGTCTGAGGGTCAGTACTGAGGGAGTGCCGCACTGTCAGAGGGTCAGTACTGAGGGAGTGCCGCACTGTCAGAGGGTCAGTACTGAGGGAGTGCCGCACTGTCAGAGGGTCAGTGCTGAGGGAGTGCCACACTGTCAGAGGGTCAGTGCAGAGGGAGTGCCGCACTGTCAGAGGGTCAGTGCTGAGGGAGTGCTGCACTGTCAGAGGGTCAGTGCTGAGGGAGTGCCGCACTGTCAGAGGGTCAGTGCTGAGGGAGTGCCGCACTGTCAGAGGGTCAGTACTGAGGGAGTGCCGCACTGTCGGAGGGTCAGTACTGAGGGAATGCCACACTGTCAGAGGGTCAGTGCTGAGGGAGTGCCGCACTGTCAGAGGGTCAGTGCTGAGATAGTGCCGCACTGTCGGAGGGTCAGTGCTGAGGGAGTGCCGCGCTGTCAGAGGGTCACTACTGAAGGAATGCCGCACAGTCAGAGGGTCATTGCTGAGGGAGTGGGCACTGTCGGTGGGTCAGTGTTGAGGGAGTGCTGCACTGTCAGAGGGTCAGTGCTGAGGGAGTGCCGCACTGTCAGAGGGTCAGTATTGAGGGAGTGCCGCACTGTCAGAGGGTCAGTATTAAGGGAGTGCCGCACTGTCGGAGGATCAGTACTGAGGGAGTGCCGCACTGTCGGAGGGTCAGTGCTGAGGGAGTGCCGCACTGTCAGAAGTTCATTGCTGAGGGAGTGGGCACTGTCGGTGGGTCAGTATTGAGGGAGTGCTGCACTGTCAGAGGGTCAGTATTGAGGGAGTGCCGCACTTTCAGAGGGTCAGTATTAAGGGAGTGCCGCACTGTCGGAGGATCAGTGCTGAGAGAGTGCCACACTGTCAGAGGGTCAGTACTGAGGGAGTGCCGCACTGTCGGAGGGTCAGTGCTGAGAGAGTGCCACACTGTCAGAGGGTCAGTACTGAGGGAGTGCCGCACTGTCAGGGAGTCAGTACTGAGGGAGTGCCGCACTGTCAGAGGGTCAGTGCTGAGGGAGTGCCGCACTGTCAGAGGGTCAGTACTGAGGGAGTGCCGCACTGTCAGAGGGTCAGTACTGAGGGTGTGCCGCACTGTCAGAGGGTCAGTACTGAGGGAGTGCCGCACTGTCAGAGGGTCAGTGCTGAGGGAGTGCCGCACTGTCGGAGGGTCAGTGCTGAGGGAGTGCCGCGCTGTCAGAGGGTCACTACTGAAGGAATGCCGCACTGTCAGAGGGTCATTGCTGAGGGGGTGGGCACTGTCGGTGGGTCAGTGCTGAGGGAGTTCCGCACTGTCAGAGAGTCAATATTGAGGGAGTGCCGCACTGTCAGAGGGTCAGTATTAAGGGAGTGCCGCACTGTCGGAGGATCAGTACTGAGGGAGTGCCGCACTGTCGGAGGGTCAGTGCTGAGGGAGTGCCGCACTGTCGGAGGGTCAGTGCTGAGGGAGTGCCACACTGTCAGAGGGTCAGTATTGAGGGAGTGCTGCACTGTCAGAGGGTCAGTGCTGAGGGAGTGCCGCACTGTCAGAGGGTCAGTATTGAGGGAGTGCCGCACTGTCAGAGGGTCAGTATTAAGGGAGTGCCGCACTGTCGGAGGATCAGTACTGAGGGAGTGCCGCACTGTCGGAGGGTCAGTGCTGAGGGAGTGCCGCACTGTCAGAAGTTCATTGCTGAGGGAGTGGGCACTGTCGGTGGGTCAGTATTGAGGGAGTGCCGCACTTTCAGAGGGTCAGTATTAAGGGAGTGCCGCACTGTCGGAGGATCAGTGCTGAGAGAGTGCCACACTGTCAGAGGGTCAGTACTGAGGGAGTGCCGCACTGTCGGAGGGTCAGTGCTGAGAGAATGCCACACTGTCAGAGGGTCAGTACTGAGGGAGTGCCGCACTGTCAGGGAGTCAGTACTGAGGGAGTGCCGCACTGTCAGAGGGTCAGTGCTGAGGGAGTGCCGCACTGTCAGAGGGTCAGTACTGAGGGAGTGCCGCACTGTCAGAGGGTCAGTACTGAGGGAGTGCCGCACTGTCAGAGGGTCAGTACTGAGGGAGTGCCGCACTGTCAGAGGGTCAGTGCTGAGGGAGTGCCGCACTGTCGGAGGGTCAGTGCTGAGGGAGTGCCGCGCTGTCAGAGGGTCACTACTGAAGGAATGCCGCACTGTCAGAGGGTCATTGCTGAGGGGGTGGGCACTGTCGGTGGGTCAGTGCTGAGGGAGTTCCGCACTGTCAGAGAGTCAGTATTGAGGGAGTGCCGCACTGTCAGAGGGTCAGTATTAAGGGAGTGCCGCACTGTCGGAGGATCAGTACTGAGGGAGTGCCGCACTGTCGGAGGGTCAGTGCTGAGGGAGTGCCGCACTGTCGGAGGGTCAGTGCTGAGGGAGTGCCACACTGTCAGAGGGTCAGTATTGAGGGAGTGCTGCACTGTCAGACGGTCAGTGCTGAGGGAGTGCCGCACTGTCAGAGGGTCAGTATTAAGGGAGTGCCGCACTGTCGGAGGATCAGTACTGAGGGAGTGCCGCACTGTCGGAGGGTCAGTGCTGAGGGAGTGCCGCACTGTCGGAGGGTCAGTGCTGAGGGAGTGCCACACTGTCAGAGGGTCAGTAATGAGGGAGTGCCGCACTGTCAGGGAGTCAGTACTGAGGGAGTGCCGCACTGTCAGAGGGTCAGTGCTGAGGGAGTGCCGCACTGTCAGAGGGTCAGTGCTGAGGGAGTGCCGCACTGTCAGGGGGTCAGTGCTGAGGGAGTGCCGCACTGTCAGGGGGTCAGTGCTGAGGGAGTGCCGCACTGTCAGAGGGTCAGTGCTGAGGGAGTGCCGCACTGTCAGAGGGTCAGTACTGAGGGAGTGCCGCACTGTCGGAGGGTCAGTGCTGAGGGAGTGCCGCACTGTCACAGGGTCAGTGCTGAGGGAGTGCCGCACTGTCAAAGGGTCAGTGCTGAGGGAGTGCCGCACTGTCAGAGGGTCAGTGCTGAGGGAGTGCCGCACTGGCAGGGGGTCAGTGCTGAGGGAGTGCCACACTGTCAGAGGGTCAGTGCTGAGGGAGTGCCGCACTGTCAGAGGGTCATTGCTGAGGGAGTGCCGTACTGTCAGAGGGTCAGTGCTGAGGGAGTGCCACACTGTCAGAGGGTCAGTGCTGAGGGAGTGCCGCACTGTCAGAGGTTCAGTGCTGAGGGAGTGCCGTACAGTCAGAGGGTCAGTGCTGAGGGAGTGCCGCACTGTCAGAGGGTCAGTGCTGAGGGAGTGCCGTACTGTCAGAGGGTCAGTGCTGAGGGAGTGCCGCACTGTCAGGGGGTCAGTGCTGGGGGAGTGCCGCACTGTCAGAGGGTCAGTGCTGAGGGAGTGCCGCACTGTCAGGGGGTCAGTGCTGAGGGAGTGCCACACTGTCAGAGGGTCAGTGCTGAGGGAGTGCCGCACTGTCAGAGGGTCAGCGCTGAGGGAGTGCCGCACTGTCAGAGGGTCAGTGCTGAGGGAGTGCCGCACTGTCGGAGGTTCAGTACTGAGGGATTGCTGCACTGTCAGAGGGTCAGTGCTGAGGGAGTGCCGCACTGTCGGAGGGTCAGTGCTGAGGGAGTGCCACACTGTCGGAGGGTCAGTCCTGAGGGAGTGCAGCACTGTCGGAGGGTCAGTGCTGAGGGAGTGCCACACTGTCAGAGGGTCAGTACTGAGGGAGTGCCGCACTGTCGGAGGGTCAGTGCTGAGGGAGTGCCGCACTGTCACAGGGTCAGTGCTGAGGGAGTGCCGCACTGTCAGAGGGTCAGTGCTGAGGGAGTGCCGCACTGTCAGAGGGTCAGTGCTGAGGGAGTGCCGCACTGTCAGGGGGTCAGTGCTGAGGGAGTGCCACACTGTCAGAGGGTCAGTCCTGAGGGAGTGCCGCACTGTCGGAGGGTCAGTGCTGAGGGAGTGCCGCACTGTCACAGGGTCAGTGCTGAGGGAGTGCCGCACTGTCAGAGGGTCAGTGCTGAGGGAGTGCCGCACTGTCAGAGGGTCAGTGCTGAGGGAGTGCCGCACTGTCAGGGGGTCAGTGCTGAGGGAGTGCCACACTGTCAGAGGGTCAGTGCTGAGGGAGTGCCGCTCTGTCAGAGGGTCAGTGCTGAGGGAGTGCCGTACTGTCAGAGGGTCAGTGCTGAGGGAGTGCCACACTGTCAGAGGGTCAGTGCTGAGGGAGTGCCGCACTGTCAGAGGGTCAGTGCTGAGGGAGTGCCGCACTGTCAGAGGGTCAGTGCTGAGGGAGTGCCGCACTGTCAGAGGGTCAGTGCTGAGGGAGTGCCGTACTGTCGGAGGGTCAGTGCTGAGGGAGTGCCACACTGTCAGAGGGTCAGTGCTGAGGGAGTGCCGCACTGTCAGAGGGTCAGTGCTGAGGGAGTGCCGCACTGTCAGAGGGTCAGTGCTGAGGGAGTGCCGTACAGTCAGAGGGGCAGTGCTGAGGGAGTGCCGCACTGTCAGAGGGTCAGTGCTGAGGGAGTGCCGCACTGTCAGAGGGTCAGTGCTGAGGGAGTACCGCACTGTCGGAGGGTCATTGCTGAGGGAGTGCCACACTGTCAGAGGGTCAGTACTGAGGGAGTGCCGCACTGTCGGAGGGTCAGTGCTGAGGGAGTGCCACACTGTCAGGGGGTCAGTGCTGAGGGAGTGCCGCACTGTCAGAGGGTCAGTGCTGAGGGAGTGCCGCACTGTCGGAGGGTCAGTGCTGAGGGAGTACCGCACTGTCGGAGGGTCATTGCTGAGGGAGTGCCACACTGTCAGAGGGTCAGTACAGAGGGAGTGCCGCACTGTCAGAGGGTCAGTGCTGAGGGAGTGCCGTACAGTCAGAGGGGCAGTGCTGAGGGAGTGCCGCACTGTCAGAGGGTCAGTGCTGAGGGAGTGCCGTACTGTCAGAGGGTCAGTGCTGAGGGAGTGCCGCACTGTCAGAGGGTCAGTGCTGAGGGTGTGCCGTACTGTCAGAGGGTCAGTGCTGAGGGAGTGCCACACTGTCAGAGGGTCAGAGCTGAGGGAGTGCCACACTGTCAGAGGGTCAGTACTGAGGGAGTGCCGCACTGTCGGAGGGTCAGTGCTGAGGGAGTGCCGCACTGTCGGAGGGTCAGTGCTGAGGGAGTGCCGCACTGTCGGAGGGTCAGTGCTGAGGGAGTGCCGCACTGTCAGAGGGTCAGTGCTGAGGGAGTGCCGCACTGTCGGAGGGTCAGTGCTGACGGAGTGCCGCACTGTCAGAGGGTCAGTACTGAGGGAGTGCCGCACTGTCAGAGGGTCAGTACTGAGGGAGTGCCGCACTGTCAGAGGGTCAGTACTGAGGGAGTGCCGCACTGTCAGAGGGTCAGTGCTGAGGGAGTGCCGCACTGTCGGAGGGTCAGTGCTGAGGGAGTGCCGCGCTGTCAGAGGGTCACTACTGAAGGAATGCCGCATTGTCAGAGGGTCATTGCTGAGGGAGTGGGCACTGTCGGTGGGTCAGTATTGAGGGAGTGCTGCACTGTCAGAGGGTCAGTGCTGAGGGAGTTCCGCACTGTCAGAGGGTCAGTATTAAGGGAGTGCCGCACTGTCGGAGGATCAGTAGTGAGGGAGTGCCGCACTGTCGGAGGGTCAGTGCTGAGGGAGTGCCGCACTGTCGGAGGGTCAGTGCTGAGGGAGTGCCACACTGTCAGAGGGTCAGTATTGAGGGAGTGCTGCACTGTCAGAGGGTCAGTGCTGAGGGAGTGCCGCACTGTCAGAGGGTCAGTATTAAGGGAGTGCCGCACTGTCGGAGGATCAGTACTGAGGGAGTGCCGCACTGTCGGAGGGTCAGTGCTGAGGGAGTGCCGCACTGTCGGAGGGTCAGTGCTGAGGGAGTGCCACACTGTCAGAGGGTCAGTAATGAGGGAGTGCCGCACTGTCAGGGAGTCAGTACTGAGGGAGTGCCGCACTGTCAGAGGGTCAGTGCTGAGGGAGTGCCGCACTGTCAGAGGGTCAGTGCTGAGGGAGTGCCGCGCTGTCAGGGGGTCAGTGCTGAGGGAGTGCCGCACTGTCAGGGGGTCAGTGCTGAGGGAGTGCCGCACTGTCAGAGGGTCAGTGCTGAGGGAGTGCCGCACTGTCAGAGGGTCAGTACTGAGGGAGTGCCGCACTGTCGGAGGGTCAGTGCTGAGGGAGTGCGGCACTGTCACAGGGTCAGTGCTGAGGGAGTGCCGCACTGTCAAAGGGTCAGTGCTGAGGGAGTGCCGCACTGTCAGAGGGTCAGTGCTGAGGGAGTGCCGCACTGTCAGGGAGTCAGTGCTGAGGGAGTGCCACACTGTCAGAGGGTCAGTGCTGAGGGAGTGCCGCACTGTCAGAGGGTCATTGCTGAGGGAGTGCCGTACTGTCAGAGGGTCAGTGCTGAGGGAGTGCCACACTGTCAGAGGGTCAGTGCTGAGGGAGTGCCGCACTGTCAGAGGGTCTGTGCTGAGGGAGTGCCGCACTGTCAGAGGGTCAGTGCTGAGGGAGTGCCGCACTGTCAGAGGGTCAGTACTGAGGGAGTGCCGCACTGTCAGAGGGTCAGTGCTGAGGGAGTGCCACACTGTCAGAGGGTCAGTGCTGAGGGAGTGCCGCACTGTCAGAGGGTCAGTGCTGAGGGAGAGCCGCACTGTCAGGGAGTCAGTGCTGAGGGAGTGCCGCACTGTCAGAGGGTCAGTGCTGAGGGAGTGCTGTACAGTCAGAGGGTCAGTGCTGAGGGAGTGCCGCACTGTCAGAGGGTCAGTGCTGAGGGAGTGCCGCACTGTCAGAGGGTCAGTGCTGAGGGAGTGCTGTACAGTCAGAGGGTCAGTGCTGAGGGAGTGCCGCACTGTCAGAGGGTCAGTGCTGAGGGAGTGCCGTACTGTCAGAGGGTCAGTGCTGAGGGAGTGCCGCACTGTCAGGGGGTCAGTGCTGAGGGAGTGCCGCACTGTCAGAGGGTCAGTGCTGAGGGAGTGCCGCACTGTCAGGGGGTCAGTGCTGAGGGAGTGCCACACTGTCAGAGGGTCAGTGCTGAGGGAGTGCCGCACTGTCAGAGGGTCAGTGCTGAGGGAGTGCCGCACTGTCAGAGGGTCAGTGCTGAGGGAGTGCCGCACTGTCGGAGGTTCAGTACTGAGGGATTGCTGCACTGTCAGAGGGTCAGTGCTGAGGGAGTGCCGCACTGTCGGAGGGTCAGTGCTGAGGGAGTGCCACACTGTCGGAGGGTCAGTACTGAGGGAGTGCAGCACTGTCGGATGGTCAGTGCTGAGGGAGTGCCACACTGTCAGAGGGTCAGTACTGAGGGAGTGCCGCACTGTCGGAGGGTCAGTGCTGAGGGAGTGCCGCACTGTCACAGGGTCAGTGCTGAGGGAGTGCCGCACTGTCAGAGGGTCAGTGCTGAGGGAGTGCCGCACTGTCAGAGGGTCAGTGCTGAGGGAGTGCCGCACTGTCAGGGGGTCAGTGCTGAGGGAGTGCCACACTGTCAGAGGGTCAGTCCTGAGGGAGTGCCGCACTGTCGGAGGGTCAGTGCGGAGGGAGTGCCGCACTGTCACAGGGTCAGTGCTGAGGGAGTGCCGCACTGTCAGAGGGTCAGTGCTGAGGGAGTGCCGCACTGTCAGAGGGTCAGTGCTGAGGGAGTGCCGCACTGTCAGGGGGTCAGTGCTGAGGGAGTGCCACACTGTCAGAGGGTCAGTGCTGAGGGAGTGCCGCACTGTCAGAGGGTCAGTGCTGAGGGAGTGCCGTACTGTCAGAGGGTCAGTGCTGAGGGAGTGCCACACTGTCAGAGGGTCAGTGCTGAGGGAGTGCCGCACTGTCAGAGGGTCAGTGCTGAGGGAGTGCCGCACAGTCAGAGGGTCAGTGCTGAGGGAGTGCCGCACTATCAGAGGGTCAGTGCTGAGGGAGTGCCGTACTGTCAGAGGGTCAGTGCTGAGGGAGTGCCGCACTGTCAGAGGGTCAGTGCTGAGGGAGTGCCGTACTGTCAGAGGGTCAGTGCTGAGGGAGTGCCGCACTGTCAGGGGGTCAGTGCTGAGGGAGTGCCGCACTGTCAGAGGGTCAGTGCTGAGGGAGTGCCACACTGTCAGGGAGTCAGTGCTGAGGGAGTGCCACACTGTCAGAGGGTCAGTGCTGAGGGAGTGCCGCACTGTCAGAGGGTCAGTGCTGAGGGAGTGCCGCACTGTCAGGGGGTCAGTACTGAGGGAGTGCAGCACTGTCGGAGGGTCAGTGCTGAGTGAGTGCCACACTGTCAGAGGGTCAGTACTGAGGGAGTGCCGCACTGTCGGAGGGTCAGTGCTGAGGGAGTGCCGCACTGTCGGAGGGTCAGTGCTGAGGGAGTGCCGCACTGTCGGAGGGTCAGTACTGAGGGAGTGCCGCACTGTCGGAGGGTCAGTGCTGAGGGAGTGCTGCACTGTCAGAGGGTCAGTATTGAGGGAGTGCCGCACTGTCAGAGGGTCACTACTGAAGGAATGCCGCACTGTCAGAGGGTCATTACTGAGGGAGTGGGCACTGTCGGAGGGTCAGTGCTGAGGGAGTGCTGCACTGTCAGAGGGTCAGTGCTGAGGGAGTGCCGCACTGTCAGAGGGTCAGCATTGAGGGAGTGCCGCACTGTCAGAGGGTCAGTATTAAGGGAGTGCCGCACTGTGGAAGGATCAGTACTGAGGGAGTGCCGCACTGTCGGAGGGTCAGTGCTGAGGGAGTGCCGCACTGTCGGAGGGTCAGTGCTGAGGGAGTGCCGCACTGTCAGAGGGTCAGTGCTGAGGGAGTGCCGCACTGTCAGAGGGTCAGTGCTGAGGGAGTGCCGCACTGTCAGAGGGTCAGTACTGAGGGAGTGCCGCACTGTCAGAGGGTCAGTGCTGAGAGAGTGTCGCACTGTCAGAGGGTCAGTGCTGAGGGAGTGCCGCACTGTCAGAGGGTCAGTGCTGAGGGAGTGCCGCACTGTCAGAGGGTCAGTACTGAGGGAGTGCCGCACTGTCAGAGGGTCAGTACTGAGGGAGTGCCGCACTGTCAGAGGGTCAGTGCTGAGAGAGTGTCGCACTGTCAGAGGGTCAGTGCTGAGGGAGTGCCGCACTGTCAGAGGGTCAGTGCTGAGGGAGTGCCGCACTGTCAGAGGGTCAGTGCTGAGGGAGTGCCGCAATGTCAGAGGGTCAGTGCTGAGGGAGTGCCACACTGTCGGAGGGTCAGTCCTGAGGGAGTGCCGCACTGTCGGAGGGTCAGTACTGAGGGAGTGCTGCACTGTCAGAGGGTCAGTACTGAGGGAGTGCCGCACTGTCAGAGGGTCAGTACTGAGGGAGTTCCGCACTGTCAGAGGGTCAGTACTGAGGGAGTGCCGCACTGTCAGAGGGTCAGTGCTGAGGGAGTGCCGCACTGTCAGAGGGTCAGTACTGAGGGAGTGCCGCACTGTCAGAGGGTCAGTACTGAGGGAGTGCCGCACTGTCAGAGGGTCAGTACTGAGGGAGTGCCACACTGTCAGAGGGTCAGTACTGAGGGAGTGCCGCACTGTCAGAGGGTCAGTGCTGAGGGAGTGCCGCACTGTCAGAGAGTCAGTGCTGAGGGAGTGCCGCACTGTCAGAGGTTCAGTACTGAGGGAGTGCCGCACTGTCTGAGGGTCAGTGCTGAGGGAGTGCCACACTGTCAGAGGGTCAGTGCTGAGGGAGTGCCGCACTGTCAGAGGGTCAGTGCTGAGGGAGTGCCACACTGTCAGAGGGTCAGTACTGAGGGAGTGCCGCAATGTCAGAGGGTCAGTGCTGAGGGAGTGCCACACTGTCGGAGGGTCAGTACTGAGGGAGTGCCGCACTGTCGGAGGGTCAGTACTGAGGGAGTGCCGCACTGTCAGAGGGTCAGTGCTGAGGGAGTGCCACACTGTCAGAGGGTCAGTACTGAGGGAGTACCGCACTGTCAGCGGGTCAGTGCTGAGGGAGTGCCACACTGTCAGAGGGTCAGTACTGAGGGAGTGCCGCACTGTCAGAGGGTCAGTACTGAGGGAGTGCCGCACTGTCAGAGGGTCAGTACTGAGGGAGTGCCGCACTGTCAGAGGGTCAGTACTGAGGGAGTGCCGCACTGTCAGAGGGTCAGTACTGAGGGAGTGCCGCACTGTCAGAGGGTCAGTACTGAGGGAGTGCCGCACTGTCAGAGGGTCAGTGCTGAGGGAGTGCTGCACTGTCAGAGGGTCAGTACTGAGGGAGTGCCGCACTGTCAGAGGGTCAGTACTGAGGGAGTGCCGCACTGTCAGAGGATCAGTACTGAGGGAGTGCCGCACTGTCAGAGGGTCAGTACTGAGGGAGTGCCACACTGTCAGAGGGTCAGTGCTGAGGGAGTGCAGCACTGTGGGAAATGCTGCTTTTTGACTGAAATTTGAGTTGAGGTCCCACCTGCTTTTCCAGGAGTTCATGAAACATCGTGTGGGATCAGTTTGAAGTCGGGCAAGGAGATCAGTGAAGCTTCTTGCATACTTTTTATCCCAACATTAACATCACAGGAACCAATCCCCTCATCAGTATCACATTGTAGCTCATGGGATCTTGCTGTGCATAAATTACCTCGCCCATTTCCTACTTGCAACTACAACTCATTTCAGGCGCGTGTGTTCTGCAGCATTCTGCGATGTGCTGAAGTTGTCAGTGGCGCTACATCAATGCAAGTCATTTTGTCTGTTTGTGCCCAGGCCCAGGCGAATGTGACTGACTCTCTATTCATCTCTTGACCCGCCCTGTGAGGGAACGGGGACCACATTCCCACCTTGGCATTTGCAACCAGAATCCTTGGGAAAGCAAGCACCAAAATCCGAAACTGGAGCTGTTTGTGAACAATGTTCTGGCCCCTGTCTCTCAGCCCTCCCCCACACTGTGCCTAGATCTGAGTCAGGTCAAAGCCAGGGCAACTGCCTTCCCACCCCCCCACCCCCCACCACACATCTCCCCCACACACACAGTTCAGGGCGTGAGGGTGGAATCTCGCTCGGTTTATTTCTGATCTGCTCTGTGTCGGTGTGGGCAGGATTTGGAGGGAAGGAGAGAGAGAGAGAGAGAGAAAGAACCGCAGAGTGGGAGGAAAGAGATTGAGAGAAGGGAGAGAGTGTTAGAATCTTTGTGTGACAGAGATAGACAGAGAGAGAGAGGGGGAGAGAGAGGGAATGAGTCTGTGCCCATTTGTGAATACGGTTTTAATTAGGAATAAGGAGAGTCTGGCTGCTCCAATGTAATCACTGTGTGTTGTGCCGAGCTGGCCCCTGTACTCGAGCCTGTGTCATCTTTGATCCATTGTTGAGCCTCAGATTGGGCAGCTGTGCAAACATAGCTCTCAGATACCAGCAGTTGGTGGAAGATTTCAGAGCCACTCAGAAACTACACACGGCCCACAAGAAAAGCCCCACTGTGCAGAACAGAAATACACGGCATACAGAGCCCAGGACACAAAGCGGCACTATCAGGCAGCACCTCCCTGTCACTGCAGCCAGCTCACCAACATATCCCCTGTCCTTCACCTGAAATCATTATCTGTCCCCACTCCCAGCCAGCAACCCGACACAGTGCCTGAGTGCAGTCCCACTGCACACCGGGTTCAGGGAGTCTGCACCCTCTCCTGTGGGAACAGCAACTCCATCACAGAACCAAACACCATCTCAGCGAGAAACTAAACTCAGCTCCTGAGAGGCAGCAGGCACTTTCACCTGATCATGGCCCTTTCACACAGTTCTCACAGTCTGTACACTGCACTGGGAACCTCACACTGTTCACATTTCATTGAGACAGTGCAGAGGGAGTTTTACTCTGTATCTAACACCGTGCTGTCCCTGTCCTGGGAGTGTTTGATGGGGACAGTGTAGAGGGAGCTTTACTCTGTATCTAACCCCGTGCTGTCTCTGTCCTGGGAGTGTTTGATGGGGGACAGTGTAGAGGGAGATTTACTCTGTATCTAACCCTGTGCTGTCCCTGTGCTGTGAGTGTTTGATGGGGATAGTGTAGAGGGAACTTTACTCTGTATCTAACCCCATGCTGTCTCTGTCCTGGGAGTGTTTGATAGAGACAGTGCAGAGGGAGCTTTACTCTGTATTTAACCCCGTGCTGTCCTTGTCCTGGGAGGGTTTAGATAAGATTAGATTCCCTACAGTGTGGAAACAGGCCCTTCGGCCCAACCAGTCCACACCGACCCTCCGAAAAGTAACCCACCCAGACCCATTTCCCTTGGCTAATGCACCTAACACTACGGGCAATTTAGCGTGGCCAATTCACCTGACCTGCACATCTTTGGACTGTGGGAGGAAACCGGAGCACCCGGAGGAAACCCACGCAGACACGGGGAGAACGTGCAAACTCCACACAGTCAATCGCCTGAGGCGGGAATTGAACCCGGGTCTCTGGCGCTGTGAGGCAGCAGTGCTAACCACTGTGCCACCGTTCAATGTTTTTATTTTCTTTACTTCGATTGGTAGGGGGCTGCTATAGTTTTAAAAGCGAATGACCCTGGAGCTCATTGTGTGTTGTATTTACTCTGCTGCTTTGTTCAGCTCAGTTGGGGGGAGGGGGGTGGGGATGTGGAATGAGTGATGTGAGCACATGCAGGTCTGCCCGGAGACAGAATGCTGATTGGTTTGTGCAATCAGGACCAAATGTGCAGACTATGAGTCATCAGCATGGCAACAACTCTCTGATTGGCTATTGAGCAGCTGGATGTAAGGCGTGTGACCAATACAGACAGAGATATCTCCAGACTGCACCAGAGAAAGGCTAGTTCTCTCTCTGTCCCTGTGTTTCTATCTCTTTCTCTCTCTCTCTGTCTCTCTCTCTCTTTCTCCCCACCCTCTGTCGCTCTCTGTCTTTCACTGTCTGTCTGTCTCTCTGTGTTTCTCTCTCTCTCCCCCTCTCTGTTGTTTTCTCTCTCTCTCTCTGTGTCTCTCTCTTTCTGTGTCTCTGAGCAGTGAATTAACCAAACCCAGAGGATAGCTCACCTGTGTCTTCAGCAAATAACTGGAAAGTTCTGGAAAAAAGAATTCACAGAACACACTATGGGAGGCAAAATGGAAGCCTCTTCAAATATTGCTGACTGGTGCAATTGAATGTTACTTCCCATCTGGCAGATGGAGTTAATGTGGATAAGTGTGAGGTTATCCATTTTGGCCGGAAAAACAGAAGGGCAAATTATTATTGAAATGGGAAGCAGATTCAGTGAGTGTCCGTGCAGAGGGATCGGGGTGTCCTTGTGCATGAATCTCAGAAAGTGGGTATGCAGGGGCAGTGTATAATAAGACAAGCAAATGGAGTCATGGCATTTACTGTAAAAGGGGGAGATTATAAAAGTAAAGGAGTGTGATTACAATTATATCAGATGTTGGTGAGCCCACACCGAGGGGACTGTCAGGTTTGTTCTCCTTACGTGAGGAAGGATGTGATGGCACTGGAGGCAGTTTGGAGGAGGGTCACCGGCTTGATCCCAGGGATGAAAGGGCTGTCACACAGGGAGCGGGTGGATAACTTGGGCTTGTACTCACTGGGGTTCAGAAGAATAAGGGGGAGCTGATTGAGGGATATAAAACGCTAAAGGTGGAGGTTAAATAGATGTTCCTCCTTGTAGGACAGTCTCCAACAAGAGATCACAGAAATAGAATGGGAGGAGGGAGGTTCAAACAGAGACGGGGAGAACCAGTTTCTCTCAGAGGGTCGGGAATCTGTGGAACTCACGGTCCCAGAGGGCAGGGGAGGCAGAATCAGGAACAGATTCAAGAAAGGAATCAATAAGTTTCTGATGGAACACGAGATAATGGGCTGTGGGTGGGAGAGTGGAGCTGGGACCAGGGAAAGATCAGCTATGATCATGTTAGATGGCAGAACGGGCTCAAAGGGCTGAATGGCCTCCTCCCACTCTGAATCCAAATGTTCCTTGAAGTAACTCCCCAGGGGCCAGTATCCTGTCACCAGGTCCCCCTTTATTTACAGGGGGAGAGTCCTTGACCCTGTTCCAGCTCAGAGTGAGCAGAACCTCTGACCCTCCTGGTTATATCTGTCAGCCAGGGCTCCCTGATTGGACCAGGTAACAGCCCCAATCAGGGAACTCATTCTATGAGGTCCACTTGGCTGACCTTGCTACCATGGCAACATTGCCATGTTCCTGTGTTCTCCAATTTCTTTCCTCCTACTCCTAACACCAACTGGTATATGACATGTTCAGAGCGTACATATGTACTCCTATTGAGAGGGGGTTGGTGGTATTCTGCCAATATCAATGAACTAGTCATCCCGAAGCTCAGAGCTCACCTTAGCAATGGCTGGAGTTTAAATTCAATTCAAGAATCTGGAATTGAAAGATACCCATGAAATGATCATTGATTGTTGCATGAAACTATCAGATTTTCCAATGTATCAGAGTTGGATCATACATTTCTATTCCTGATTGTGGACTGGAACAGGGAAATGGGCTGGTTTAAAAACCAAGGATTATTGAAGGATTGGACACTTTGTAAAAGCAATTTCTCTGCCCATCATTGTAAGTGATGGTTATACAGCTGCTGATTCAAGCAGTGGCAGATAATTTGCAGTTGAGCTGGAGCGAGAGGTGTGTACAAAAGGCAATTTAGCAAGAGGCTGATTAGTCAATGCGTTAGCAACAATGATACGATTGGCTCCCAGGGAGCTGGACAGCCTGTGGCTGTTACCAACATGGAGAGAATAATAGAATCCCTACAGTGTGGGAACAGGTCCTTCAGCCCAACAAGTCCATACCGACCCTCCGAAGAGTTACCCCCCCAGACACATTTCCCTACCCTATATTTACCCTTGATTAATGCATCTGACCTACACATCCCTGAACACTATGGATAATTTAGCATGGCAAATCCACCCTAACCTGCACATCTTTGGACTGTGGGAGGATACCGGAGTACCCGGAGGAAACCCACGCAGACACGGGGAGAACGTGCAAACTCCACACAGTCAGTCACCTAAGGGTGAAATCGAATCTGAGTCCCTGGCACTGTGAGGCAGCAGTGCTAACTACTGAGCCACCGTGCCACCCCTTTCAGTCATCAGATATCTACAAGCTCAAGAGTTCTCTGCAGAATTAAAACATTTGACACCTGCAGGACACCAGTTTATTTTCCCTTCAGCAGCTGCTGTAAGCCATGTCTTTGAATAAATAAGTCAGATGTCACTTATACATGTGAACCCGCTACCCTGGGTCTCCTCCAAACCCTAGTGGAAGCATCTGGAGAAGGAAGACAGAGATCAGGATAAGAATCACCTCAATGGATTCTGTGAACAGAAACCCACTCAGTTGCTTTTTTAGACTTTTCCTCTGCTCAAAACCCTGCTGTTTTTCTCCCTGTCTGTGCGCGTGCGTGCATGTATGTGTGTGTGTCTGTGCTTGTGTGTGTGTGTCTGTGAGTGCGTGCATGTTTGTGCATGTGTGTGTGTCTGTGTGCGTGTTTGTGTGTGTGCATGCATTGTTTTGCGTGTGTGTGTGAGTGTGTGTATGTGTGCATGTTTGTGTGTGTGCGTGTTTGTACGTTTGTGTGTACGTGTGTGTCTGTGTGTGCATGCATGAGTGTGTGTGTCTGTGTGTGTGCGTGTGTGTGCACGTGTGCGTGTTTGTGTGTATGTGAGTGTGTGTCAGTTTATAAGGGGATTAGAGTTGTAACTAGTGGAATTATATACTGGTGCTTCATAATTGTCTACTTGTAGGGAGTCTATTTACCTGTAATAAATAGTGATTCTCATAAAGAACTAAAAATGTGGTCTGTACTTTCCATCAGCCTGGGTCTGAAAGTCAAGTAAATTATAAATTCTACTTAATTTTTGAAATCTCCAACTTCTGTGAAGAGTCCAAGGAAAGCAGAGCTTGGTTTCCAGCACGTTAACCCCGTGCGGTTCACTCTCTGATCTGTGCTGACAGTCACTGACTATGGAGCACAGATTGAGATAAACAGGGAGAGGTTTAATGAACATAATGTCAATGTCATTTCCACCTACCTTTCTCGCTACTCCCACTGCAATGTAGCACTTGGCACCTGGATTCACAATCTCCACCTCAAAGTAGTGGCTCCTGGTGCTCAGGGGCAACTTCGCCTGTGCAAGTCCCACATCCATAATACTTTTCCCTTTGCCAGCATACTCAAGCACCTAGAGAGAGAGGGAGAGACACACACACACACAGATAGACACATACATACACACAGACAGACACACACACATACACACAGGCACAGAGAGAGAGACACACACACACACAAACGGACACACAGAAAGATGTGCACATGCACACACACACAAACACAGACACACACACACAAACACAGACAGACAGACACACAGGCACAGTGAGAGACACACACACAAACACAGACACACAGAAAGACACACACACACACACACACACAGACATGATTTGGACACACACATACACACAGATAGAGAGACACACACACACACAGACAGAGAGTCAGTATTATTGACTTGTTCTCACTGAGAGTTAAAACACACAAACTGAAAGAGAGAAATACCTGAGCCAGAGGTTTAATCTCCATCAACAATTAAAACGTGATCTCCCACAGGGTTATCTGGTTCCTCACTCTCCCCTACTCCCCCTTCACTCTCCCTCACCCTCCCCTCACCATCCCTCAATTACATCTAACTCTCCCTCACTCTCCCTCATTCTCTCTCACTCCCCCTCACTCTCACTCCCTCCACTCTCACTCCTCCCTTATCCCCCCTCACTCTCACCTCACTCTCCCCACACACTCACTCACTCCCCCTCTCTCCAACTCCCCCTCCCCCTCCTCCCTTGTCTTCACTCCCCCTCCCTCCCCCTCTAACCCCAACACTCTGCCTCCTTCCCCCCACACTCCCCTTCTTCCTCCTCGCTCTCCCTCACTACCCCCCTCCCCCTCACTCCCCTCCCTCACAACCCCTCCCCTCACTCCTCTCCCTCCCGCACTCTCCCTCATTCCCCTCCCCTCCCTCCCTCCCCTAAACTCCCCTCCCTTCCCTCACACCCCTCCCTCCCCCTCACACCCCCTCATTCCCCCTCCCCTCCCTTCCCCCACCCCTCATTGCTTTAGATAATCCAAGAGTCAGTGAATATTCCCAACTCCATTCACTGTGTCCACACATTTCTGCAAGTTCCTTGTCTCTACCTCCTAGTGTTTATTTAAGAATTAGTCCTCATTATCCTCAACTCAGCACCAGTGTGAAACTATCTTTCCATATGTATCTTTAATTGCCTCCTCTGAACTTAATCCAGAGGGAAAGGCACTGAGCTTGATTTTTTTGTGACATTTCCAATTTCCAAATCCCTCATACAGAAACTGTGAGGCTCCATTCCAAGCCCCTGGTCATTGAGGAACATTTCTTTCTGATTCACCTTCTTGCCGATGTCACCAGGATCCGTGACTCGGTCCTTCGGATCCTGGGTACTCCCTCGCTGATTAGCTGCAACTGATCGCTACCTTCCATATACCCCAGCATTATCTAACTGCGCTGTCCCTCATGCTCACTCAGAGATCCATTCAATTTGTGTCCACTCTTTAGATGTCTCAGCTCGAATCTCAACAAGTAACCCCAAGAATCTCTTTGCTACGTTTCCCCGAGGGAAAGACCTCAGTGGTGGCATGGTAGTGACAATAGTCTCAGGGACAATGGGTTCAAATCCCATCCCAGGAATCAATCTGGCATTAAGAAATGGCTGAATATTAGCCACCACTGTCAAATGTCACTGAAAACCAATATGTTTCTGGGAAGGAAATCCACGCTTTTTAACTGGGCTGGCCTACAGCAATGCAGTTGACTCTGCAATGGTTCGGATTCACTCAGTTGCGTCAATCGTTACAAAGTCTCAAAGGAATGAAACCAGACGGACCACCCAGGACCTAGGCTCCGGAAAAGACAATGGCAGAAACAGCCCCCTCATAGAGTCGTAGAGATGGACAGCACGGAAACAGACCCTTCGGTCCAACTCGTCCATGCCAACCAGATATCCCAATCTGAACTAGTCCCATTTGCCAACACTTGGCCCATATCCCTCCAAACCCTTCCTATTCATATACCCATCCAGATGCCTTTTAAATGTTGTCATTGTACCAGCCTCCACCACTTCCTCTGGCAGCTCATTCCATACACGTTCCACCCTCTGTGTGAGGTGCCCCTAAGGTCTTTTTTATATCTTTCCCCTGGTGTCTTTACAATCTGTCCCACATTTCACCTCCATCCTGTACTCACAAACTGGATGTTTGAAGGCTGGTACAATGTCTAACCTGCCTCAGCCAAGAGGAGACAGTGAGGACTCCCCCACCCCAGGGAAAAGACCTATTTACCCTATCCATGCCCCTCATGATTATATGAACCTCTGTAAGGTCACCCCTCACCTCTGACGCTCCAGGGAAAACAGCCCCAGCCTGTTCAGCCTCTCCCTGTAGCTCAGACCCTCCAACCCTGGCAACATCCTTGTAAATCTTCTCTGAACCCTTTCAAGTTTCAATACATTCTTCCGATAGGAAGGAGACCAGAATTGCACCCAATATTCCAACAGTGGCCTAACCAATGTCCTGTACAGCCACAACATGACCTCCCAACTCCAGTACTCAATACGCTGACCAATAAAGGAAAGCATACCAAATGCCTTCTTCACTATCCTATCTACCTGCGACTCCACTTTCAAGGAGCTATGAACCTGCACTCCAAGATCTCTTTGTTCAGCAGCACTCCCTAGGACCTTACCATTAAGTGTATAAGTCCTGCTAAGATTTGCTGTTCCAAAATGCAGCACCTCACATTTATCTAAATTAAACTCCATCTGCCACTTCTGAGCCCATTGGCCCAATTGGTCCAGATCCTGTTGTAATCTGAGGTAACCCTCTTCGCTGTCCACTACACCTCCAATTTTGGTGCCATCTGCAAATTTACTAACTGTATCTCTTATGCTCGCATCCAAATCATTTATGTAAATGATGAAAAGCAGTGGACCCAGCACCGATCCTTGTGGCACTCCACAGGTCACAGGCCTCCAGTCTGAAAAAATCCCTCCACCACCACCCTCAGTCTTCTACCTTCAAGTCAATTTTATATTCAATTGGCTAGCTCTCCTCGATCCCATGTGAACTAGACCTGGTAACCAGTCTACCCTGCAGACCTTTGTCGAATACTTTGCTGAAGTCCATGTAGACAATATCTCCCACACTGCCTTCATCAATCTCTCTGCTACCTCTGGGCCAAGTGGAAGTGAGAAGTCACGGCTTGTGAGTGTTGTGGAGGTAGTGTATTACTTGGATGAGGACAGTCCTGATGAAGGGTTTGTGTCCGAAACGTCGATTCTCCTGCCCCTCGGATGCTGCCTGACCTGCTGTGCTTTTCCAGTATCTCAACACTCTCAACTCTGATCTCCAGCATCTGCAGTCTGCATTTGTCTCCTCTTGACTGAAGCAGGTTGGATGTCCAGTTTGTGAGTACAGGATGGAGGTGGAAAGTGGGACAGATTAAAAAGACGCCAGGGTAGCCATTGCTGAGGCTGTTGTTGAAAGAGGAGATGCAGGAAATAGACAGACAGGCAGAGAGGCAGAGATCAAATCGAGACGCAGAAATTGCAGATGGTGCAGCACGTGTCGATGTAATCTCGCGACATTTGTATGTACTGGCAGTCCTTGCTGGCCCCACAGGAGGAACTCAGGCAATGAGAATGGATCGATTCAAGACAGAGTCTTCAACTGAAATGTTCCAACAGGCAGCTGCGAGTGACTCCCAGGGAATCACATCCTCCGTTTGTATAGCACGGCTGGTATGTGCCTGCATCAGACGGTGATGATTCTCCAGAAGATCCTCCATTCTCACAGCAAACCCTTCCGCCTCTCTGGGTAATCCGAGCACCTTCCTTCCTCTTGCACATCCTGGAATATTCCAAGTTAAAAATCCCACAACGCCAGGTTATAGCCCAACAGGTTTAATTAGAAGCACTAGCTTTCCGAGCGCTGCTCCTTCATCAGGTGGTTGTCCTCTTGGACTCACGCTCCGAAAGCCAGTGCTTCCAAATAAACCTGTTGGACTATAACCTGGTGTTGTGTGATTTTTAACTTTGCACACCCCGATCCAACACCGACGTCTCCACATCCTGGAATATTCCAGGCCTCGCCCTCGTCAAAGTCCCTCACGCACTGAAGCACCTGATCTGGACAGCACACCAGAACGCAAAAATGCTAAAAGGACTGTCCGGCAGAGCTGGGTCAGACTGGGCCAGGCAACACAAATCAGCTTCAGATGCTGAACGGTCTGAACCAATGGCTGGCCGTGCTACAATCACAGCCATCACTCCCGGGTCACAGAGTGGAGAAGGAGCCAAGTCTACAGCCCCTTGTCCCTCAGAATTGACCGACAGTGCTTGGGCCTGGAATGGAGAGCTGTGTGGTTTCTGAAGGGGAAAGACATGAATAGAGGTAGCAGCAAATCCGTGTACGCATGCTGCTCTTGTTGTTGTCACAAACCAGTTACCCACAGCAGCTGTGGCAGCTGATTGGTTGAGTTAGTTGACGAATCTCACTGGCCAGTCATTTGGCACTTTGGTAGCTACAGGATGGTGCCCTGTTGTGCTGAGGGGAATTTAGTGGCAGACACACAGGCCTCTGCACTGTCAGGGCCCTGTCTGTATGAGGGTGGATAAGGACGTCATGGTGATCAAATGTGTTGCTGCTCACAATCCAACACCTCAGGTCCTCAGCTAATTCTTAGAAAGAGCGAGTGGCAAAGGTTTTAAACAGCACAACAAATCTGACAGCTACCGGGAGAGGTGTGAGCTGATCAGCGTCTACAACTCAGGGACAATCCTTTGGGTGTGTGCGATTTCCTGTGGTGCTGCTTGTCTGATGTGACTAAGTAGCTCAGTCTTTGGCACTGCACGCAGCTGAGGAGGTGTGCCCTTCCTGCCCCCTCATCACTGGCCTCCTTGTGCCCTTCTCCTGCCCAGGCCTTTGCTGCTGAAGGTGTGGCTCTTCATAGACCTAGTAGCGGAGAATTAGGCTCCCAGTGCCAACTGGTGTCTTGGATATAATCAGCTCCAGTCACAGTGATGTCTGAAACGTCTCTCGTATGTTTTCATGATGCCAGAGTCACCATTCTCCAAGACCTTGAGACAACCAGTGACACCCAGGTACCAATGGCAGGGTGTACCTCCTACCCCTACTCCCTCTTATAGGGCCCTTGCAGCTGATGGTGGAACCATGGCTGCATTCCCATGATGCCCTTGGTCTGTCCCCACTCCAGTCAGCAGCACATGGTCACATGGTCCCCTGCCAAAACCTTGACCTTACTGACAATGAGCTGAAGAAGGTTAATTGGCCTGTCTGACCCTGCAGTGTCCTCACTAACATCTGGGAGCCTGTCTGAGCCTGCAGTGTCCTCACTAACATCTGGGAGCCTGTCTGAGCCTGCAGTGTCCTCACTAACATCTGGGGGCCTGTCTGACCCTGCAGTGTCCTCACTAACATCTGGGGACCTGTATGAGCCTGCAGTGTCCTCACTAACATCTGGGGGCCTGTCTGACCCTGCAGTGTCCTCACTAACATCTGGGGACCTGTCTGAGCCTGCAGTGTCCTCACTAACATCTGGGAGCCTGTCTGAGCCTGCAGTGTCCTCACTAACATCTGGGGACCTGTCTGAGCCTGCAGTGTCCTCACTAACATCTGGGGGCCTGTCTGACCCTGCAGTGTCCTCACTAACATCTGGGGACCTGTCTGAGCCTGCAGTGTCCTCACTAACATCTGGGGACCTGTCTGAGCCTGCAGTGTCCTCACTAACATCTGGGAGCCTGTCTGAGCCTGCAGTGTCCTCACTAACATCTGGGGGCCTGTCTGACCCTGCAGTGTCCTCACTAACATCTGGGGACCTGTCTGAGCCTGCAGTGTCCTCACTAACATCTGGGGGCCTGTCTGACCCTGCAGTGTCCTCACTAACATCTGGGGGCCTGTCTGACCCTGCAGTGTCCTCACTAACATCTGGGGGCCTGTCTGACCCTGCAGTGTCCTCACTAACATCTGGGGGCCTGTCTGACCCTGCAGTGTCCTCACTAACATCTGGGGGCCTGTCTGACCCTGCAGTGTCCTCACTAACATCTGGGGACCTGTCTGACCCTGCAGTGTCCTCACTAACATCTGGGAGCCTGTCTGAGCCTGCAGTGTCCTCACTAACATCTGGGGGCCTGTCTGACCCTGCAGTGTCCTCACTAACATCTGGGGACCTGTCTGAGCCTGCAGTGTCCTCACTAACATCTGGGGGCCTGTCTGACCCTGCAGTGTCCTCACTAACATCTGGGGGCCTGTCTGACCCTGCAGTGTCCTCACTAACATCTGGGGGCCTGTCTGACCCTGCAGTGTCCTCACTAACATCTGGGGGCCTGTCTGAGCCTGCAGTGTCCTCACTAACATCTGGGGGCCTGTCTGAGCCTGCAGTGCCCTCACTAACATCTGGGGGCCTGTCTGACCCTGCAGTGTCCTCACTAACATCTGGGGGCCTGTCTGACCCTGCAGTGTCCTCACTAACATCTGGGGGCCTGCCTGACCCTGCAGTGTCCTCACTAACATCTGGGGGCCTGTCTGACCCTGCAGTGTCCTCACTAACATCTGGGGGCCTGTCTGAGCCTGCAGTGTCCTCACTAACATCTGGGGGCCTGTCTGAGCCTGCAGTGTCCTCACTAACATCTGGGGGCCTGTCTGACCCTGCAGTGTCCTCACTAACATCTGGGGGCCTGTCTGAGCCTGCAGTGTCCTCACTAACATCTGGGGGCCTGCCTGACCCTGCAGTGTCCTCACTAACATCAGGGGGTCTGTCTGACCCTGCAGTGTCCTCACTAACATCTGGGAGCCTGTCTGACCCTGCAGTGTCCTCACTAACATCTGGGGGCCTGTCTGAGCCTGCAGTGTCCCCACTAACATCTGGGAGCCTGTCTGACCCTGCAGTGTCCTCACTAACATCTGGGGGCCTGTCTGACCCTGCAGTGTCCTCACTAACATCTGGGGGCCTGTCTGAGCCTGCAGTGTCCTCACTAACATCTGGGGGCCTGTCTGAGCCTGCAGTGTCCTCACTAACATCTGGGAGCCTGTCTGAGCCTGCAGTGTCCTCACTAACATCTGGGGGCTAGCGCCAACATTGGGAGAGCTGACTCACTGACTCATCCAGCAACAGCCTGATATAGTCATACACACAGAATTCTACCTTACAGACAATATCCCAGACCTCAACATCACCATTCCTGGATATGTCCTGTCCCAACAGCAGGACAGACCCAGCAGAGGGGGTGGCACAGTGGGATACAATCAGGAGGGAGTCGTCTTGGGAGTCCTCAACATTGAATAGAATTAGAATCAGAATTAGAATATTAGGTTTAGAATTAGAATATCCTTTATTGCCACATGTACTTCAGTACAGGAGTATTAGGAATACAGTGAAAGGTTTTAGCAATGGCTACCTTTAATGGTGCCATCTTAGGTACAAGTGCCTAGGTACAACCCTTACTGAGTAAAAAACAAGCCTTGTTACAATGTAAAAAAGATTTTAGATTAGCATGAAACAGTGGAAAAGTCCAATGTTGTAATAAATGACCATGAGCACTGAATCTCCAGTCCATGCCTGCAGGGGCCCCAGGGGACAAGGCCACATTACCTCCACTCTCTGTTCCACCGCAGGACTCAGCCCACACACTCCACTCCCACCTGGGCTCTAGCCATGACCCATTCCCTTGACCCCACTCTGCAGGCAGGGCAAGGCAGTCAATCATTGTTGGTTGGGGCAGGGGGGTTTCTAGGGAGAGGAGAAAATAAAGAAAGAGAAAGGAAAAGGGACTGGCGAGCAGAGGAGCTCTGAATGGAGTGTCTGACTGCCGCCATCTTGAGGCATTGAGGAGATCCATTGTCCCCAGGCTCTCGATGGTAAACCCTGTATCTCTACCCACGCCCCATGGTTCCTCTTACTATTCACACCAACTGATGCCCCTCTACCCACCCTTCCTGCCTGGTTCTCCATAACCCCTTGACTGACATATTACCAACTCCCACCTTCACACCCCTACCCTTCACCTTCACACCCACTCCCCCAGGATTCACACTGGGTAAACCTCAGGACTCAAGCAGCGATGAAATAATTACGACATTCAATACATTTATTTGTCTATTGCAGGCTTTACTCTTTCATTTAAAAAATATTACTGCTTTTAAACACTTTCACCTCCAGAAAGACACTTAACCAGCTTTCATTCAACTGCACAATTTCGTATAACAAGCATTTCAGTTGTCAGAAACAAAAGCAGAAATTGCTGGAAAAACTCATCATCTGTGGAGAGAAATCAGAGTTAACATTTCAGGACAATTGACCTTTCCTCAGAACTGATGGGAGCTTGTTACAAATTGTTTTTTTATGCAAATGATAGGGTGGTGGGAGGAGGTGGGGAGTGAACGATGGGTGGGGATAGAGCCCAATGAGGCCGGATGAACAGTTGGACAGAAACAGGAGTGAGTCACAGCCAGCCTGGGAGAACCAATGTATTAATCAACCTAAACACGCTTCCAGCTGATCAATATCCATCTGTGAACTCTGTATCTCCTCATTACAACCTGCTTTCCCACCTATTTCAGTATCATTCATAAAGATTACTATGTTACCCTCTGTCCCAGTTTGCAGATCAGTTATTGAGATTGGAGGTAGTTAAGGCCTGAGTTCCAAACCCTGTGACATCCCATCAGTTACAGGTCACCATCCAGAGCAGGATCCCTGTAACTGGACCCTCTGCTTTCCCTCAGTCACCAATCCTCAATCCAAGCCAATCCTCTACCCTTAACTCCCTGGGATCTAACCTGCTAGATCAGCCTTTTATGCAACACCTTGTCAAATACCTTTTGTAAGTTTAGATATATCATGGGTTGGGGGAACTAGAGGGCATAGGTTTAGGATGAGAGGGGAAAGATATAAAAGAGACCTAAGGGGCAACTTTTTCACTCAGTCAGTGGTACATATATGGAATAAGCTGCCAGAGAAAGTAGTGGAGGCTGGTACAATTATAGCAGTTAAAAGGCATCTGGATGGGTATATGAATAGGAATTGGAGAGATATGGGCCAGATGCTGGCAGGTGGGACGAGATTGGGTTGGGATATCTGGCCGGCATGGACGGGTTGGACCGAAGGGTCTGTTTCCAAGCTGTACATCTCTATGACTCTAAATCCACTGGATCCACCAAAATACTGAATGGCCTCACAACCTCTTAACATTCACCCGTACCTGTGTTTTTCACTGTGCCTCGGTACACGTGACAATAAATTCAATTCAATTCAATCCCCATTACCCACCTTACTGGTTACATCCTCAAAGAACTCCACCAGGTTTGTCAAGCCTGACTTGCCCTGGCACTGTATAATTCAGCTTTGTTTTCCCAAGTGTTCAGGCATCTCCTGCTTTATGATTGACTTCATCAACCTCCTCACTCTCCAGGATAAACTAACTGCTCGAGAGTTTCTCACCTTTTGCCTAGCTCCTTTTTTGAATAAGGGTGACACATTAGCATCCAATCCCTTCCCACACTCTGGGCCAGTGACACCCACTCTGGGCTGAGGACCCCACACACTGGGCGGATGACCCCACACACTGGGCGGATGACCCCACACACTGGGCTAAGGACCCCACACACTGGGCTGAGGACCCCACACACTGGGCTGAGGACACCAAACACTGGGCTGAGGACCCCACACACTGAGCTGAGGACACCACACTCTGGGCTGAGGACCCCACACACTGGGCTGAGGACACCACACACTGGGCTGAGGACCCCACACACTGAGCTGAGGACCCCACACTCTGGGCTGAGGACCCCACACACTGGGCGGTTGACCCCACACACTGGGCGGATGACCCCACACACTGGGCGGATGACCCCACACACTGGGCTGAGGACCCCACACACTGGGCTGAGGACCCCACACACTGGGCGGATGACCCCACACACTGGGATGAGGACCCCACACACTGGGCCGATGACCCCACACACTGGGCGGATGACCCCACACACTGGGCGGATGACCCCACACACTGGGCCGAGGACCCCACACACTGGGCCGATGGCCCCACACACTGGGTCGATGACCCCACACACTGGGCCGAGGACCCCACACACTGGGCTGAGGACCCCACACACTGGGTCGATGACCCCACACACTGGGCTGAGGACCCCACACACTGGGTCGATGACCCCACACACTGGGCGGATGACCCCACACACTGGGCTGAGGACCCCACACACTGGGCCGATGCCCCACACACTGGGCTGAGGACTCCACACACTGGGCCGATGACCCCACACAATGGGCCGATGACCCCACACACTGGGCGGATGACCCCACACACTGAGCTGAGGACACCACACTCTGGGCTGAGGACCCCACACACTGGGCTGAGGACCCCACACACTGGGCTGAGGACCCCACACACTGGGCGGATGACCCCACACACTGGGATGAGGACCCCACACACTGGGCCGATGACCCCACACACTGGGCGGATGACCCCACACACTGGGCCGATGACCCCACACACTGGGCCGAGGACCCCACACACTGGGCCGATGACCCCACACACTGGGCTGAGGACCCCACACACTGGGTCGATGACCCCACACACTGGGCTGAGGACCCCACACACTGGGTCGATGACCCCACACACTGGGTGGATGACCCCACACACTGGGCTGAGGACCCCACACACTGGGCCGATGACCCCACACACTGGGCGGATGACCCCACACACTGAGCTGAGGACACCACACTCTGGGCTGAGGACCCCACATACTGGGCTGAGGACACCACACACTGGGCTGAGGACCCCACACACTGGGCCGATGACCCCACACACTGGGCTGAGGACACCAAACCAGGAGGTCACCATGCCTGGGTAGAAGCAGATGCGCTCTGGCTGGAGCGTTATACTCTGCTGCCATCTTGGCCATCTTTGGACAATCTTAAATAACACATTCACTATTTCCTCTGCCACCTCCTTTAATACCCGTGGCCCCAACCGGCCCCAGGGACATAGCTACCTATAATCTCATTATTTACTTAATGCCTCCTCCCTAGTTATAATACATTCACCAAGTTCCTCTGTAGTAACTGCAGTTTTTGGGAAGAAATTACTATCTGAAAACAGAGACAATGTTGACGTTAGTGGATCTGCTGATTCGGAGTTTCCCACTATTTCCTCACCCCTTTCACTGTTCTCTTCCTGTTTATATACTCACAGAAGCTTTTGGTATCAGTGCTTATGTTTTATTTTGCTAGTTTCCTTTCGTAGTTCATCTTATATCCTTTTGTTTTAATAATCCGTTGCTGAGGTTTAAAGTTCTCCCAGTCCTCCAGAGTTCCACTAAGGTTTGGAGTATATGTCCTCATTTTTGTCTTTATGTTATCCTTGACCCCTTGTTAATCAAACATCAGTTTTCACCTTTTTACAATTCCTCCTCTGCTCAGGAATATACTTTAACTGAGAGGTATTTGGTATCTCCCTCAGCATTTCCCCTGTTCTTCAACTGTCCTGCCTTTTAATATCTTTGCCCAGTCCACTCGGACTGATTCCTTCCTCAGGCCTGTTTAACCATCTTTGCCCAACACAAAAGGCTCCCTGTCTTTACTCTTTTGATCCGAGTTTGAAACTCCAGCATATTGCGGTTGTTGCTTTCAAGAGGATCCTTAACTTCACAATCCTTCCTCGATACATAATCCCAAATCGAGAGTACAAAGTTAAAAATCACACAACACCAGGTTATAGTCCAACAGGTTTATTTGGAAACACTAGCTTTCGGAGCGATGCTCCTTCATCAGGTGGTTGTGGAGTATAATATCTCCATGTGATGAAGGGGCAGCGCTCCGAAAGCTAGTGCTTCCAATTAAACCTGTTGGACTATAACCTGGTGTTGTGTGATTTTTAACTTTGTCCCCCCCCCCCCCCCCCCCCAGTCCCACACTGGCATCTCCAAACCAAATCTAAAGTAGTCAGTTCTCCAGTTGGTTTCCATGGCATGTTGCTCCCTCATTTACTCTCTGGATCTTTCTTTGAGGCTACGCTTGCCAAGTTGATTAATCCCATCAACTGGTATGTTCAAATCACCTATAATTATCATGGTGCCCTTCTCACAAGTCCTCGTTATCTCCTAGAAACCATCAGGCTTATATCAACAGACAGAGTGAAATAGCAAACAAAGTTTTTTAGGACATTTTATAACTAAGCAAGCAGGAGTAAGCTACTTCCTTTCCTTGTTTCCTGTTCCACTGGTCACAGCAAAAAGTTTGAATTTAAAAAGAGGTGGGATATTTCCAATGTTTGATCTCAAACTGAACAGTATTAGATCCTTGTCAGACTGAGCCCCTTAGTGACAAATAAGGAACTAGTTTATTGCGAGCAAAATGTTCTCAAAGAAAAATACAATGAACAAAAGGTTTAAACTATACAAATATTTTTATTAGGTAAAAACAATGACTGCAGATGCTGGAAACCAGATTCTGGATCAGTGGTGCTGGAAGATCACAGCAATTCAGGCAGCATCCGAGGAGCTTCGAAATCGACGTTTCGGGCAAAAGCCCTTCATCAGGAATAAAGCGAGAGGGGGCTTTTGCCCGAAACATTGATTTCGCTGCTCCTTGGATGCTGCCTGAATTGCTGTGCTCTTCCAGCACCACTAATCCAAAATATTTTTATTACCTTCTTGAAAACAGATACACTCACAGACACAGACACAGACACATTCCTACACACACAGACACACAGACAGACACACACAGACACTGCTACACACACAGACACACACACACTCCTACACACACAGATACAGACACACAGACACACATGCACACACACTCCTACACACACACAGACACACATGCACACACTCCTACACACACACAGACACACATGCACACACACACATTCCTACACACACAGACACACAGACACACACACAGACACACACAGACACTGCTACACACACAGACACACACACACTCCTACACATACACAGACACACATGCACACACTCCTACACGCACACATACACACATGCACACACACACACTCCTACACACACAGATGCACACACGTACACAGACACTCCTACACACACACAGACACACATGCACACATTCCTACACACACAGACACACACACATGCACACAGACACACACAGACACTCCTACACACACAGACGCACACACACACTCCTACTCACACAGACACAGACACACACTCCTACACACAGAGACACAGACACACACACACACCTACACGCACACATACACACATGCACACACACACACTCCTACACACGCATGCATACACACACAGATGCACACACATACACAGACATTCCTACACACACACAGACACACATGCACACATACACACGCTCCTACACACACATGCACACGCGCACACACAGACACACACACACTCCTACACACACACGCGCACACACACACAGACACACACACACATACACACACACACATACACAGACACTCCTACACACACACAGACACACGTACACACATACACACACTCCTACACGCACACACACACACACGCAGACACACGCAGACACACACACACGCTCCTGCACACACAGACACACTCCTACATGCACACACACACTCCTACATGCACACACACGCGTGCACACACACATGCACACTCACACACTCCTACACACACACACACACACACTCCAACACCAGAAAAAACCCCTAAAATTTGACTGTGTTATCGTAAAAGTACTGTTCACAAGGGACAGTTACATTCAGGAAAAAACGAATTATGCAGATTGTCAAAAGTGTTGGTTTGCAGAGAAATGCAACCAGTCAGCACTGGGATTTCTTCCTGGTTCAGGCTGGGTCTTTTCACCTGGAGATAGAGACGGTAGCTTCCATAATTTTTAATAATTCTTGTGAAGCAGCAATGAAAACATCCCTTTAAGAACCATCCACTTGTCGTGATGGGGTCTTCCAGTTGGTTTTCAACTCTCAGATTTTAACAAGAGGATTTTTTAGAGAGAGAGAGAGAGAGAGAGAGAGGACCATGGATCTTGTTCCTGAGCAAGATATTTCTGAAGTTGTGACCGTAAATCCAGTAATTTTAGTACACTTACAAACTGGGTCAGCTGACCTCCTGGGCAACCCTGCAGCCTCAGCTATTCCAGTTGGAGCAGGTTGTCTCCTTTACAAAAGGTAACATGGTGCAACCAGATCATCTCCACTTTCGGGAAAGTCCACGGTGTGTCCACTCAATGAAATTCTAAATGAATGTCTCAGCTAACGCATCTTTACAAGACACTCTGGACAAGTTACTTTGAAAGATTTAAAGGGTAAGACTTTTTAAATGCCTTAGCAGCTGCTTTGACAGGTGTTTTTGACAGGTCCTTACGACAATTTTGACAATTCCTCTTAAAAATTGCTTCTGACATTTTTAGTAGTTGACTTTGACAGGTCCTCTGGCAGTTCCAATCAGCTTGACAGTAAGGAACTGATGGAAGGTGAGGACTGCAGACGCTGGGGATCAGAGTTGAGAGTGTGGTGCTGGAAAAGCACAGCAGGTCAGGCAGCATCCGAGGAGCAGGAAATCTACGTTTCGGGCATAAGCTCTTTAATTATGCTCGAAACGTCGATTCTCCTGCTCCTCGGGTGCTGCCTGACCTGCTGTGCTTTTCCAGTAATGAACTGATGCACATTTTACGCATATTCATGCCTACTTTTAACAGTTCCAACTTCCCCTGGCGTCGAGCTCCTTATCTCCCCTAAATGTGCCCTGGGAATAGAGCATGTTGCCTCTCCAAAGGAGCATCTGCTTACCCAACAACACGCTCAGGACATGTCTCCCATAAACCTGCATACCCCTCAGCTACCAAAACCTAAACTAACCGAGTGGACGCCACTGATCATTTGCATGTGAAGCTGCCTCTGTTCTCGGAGAACGCATGGACTGCCCTCATCCACACTCCCGTGAAAATAGGGGATGTTGTGTTTTGGGGATGGGAGGTGCAGTCTCCAGAATGACCTGGTATTCTCACCCAGGGCAGAACGGCTCCCCATCACCTGGAGAAATGGAGACAAATGCCTTGGGCAACGAGTGTACTGTGAAAAACCTGTGAGGTTCTGGGAAAGCAGGAGATTCTGTCAGGGGTAAGAAGCTGTTAAGTTCCCTCTGGTGCACAGAGGGAATTAGATATCCTCATACATAACTCACCGAAAGCTAAAATGCTACCATTCTGCCCACTGGGCCTGTGCCAGCTCATTGATAGAGTTTTCCTACAGTCCATCATCACTCTGTGTGCACACTGCCCGAGCAATAGAATAATTCCTCCTTTTCTTTAAATCTGTTAAAAGCCTTCATTAATCTTCCGAAAGTGTGGGGCCCAGAACTGAACACAATCCTCCAGCTGGGGCCTCAGTGGTGATTTATAAAGGGTTTTGTGTAACTGCTTTGTTTGTTTGAAATCTAATCCACTATTAATAAGGCCCGAAATCCTCAGTACATTTTACACATTAGCTCATCCCATCACCTTTCATATTGTGTGTACAGTTAGCTCACCCTCGCACTCCCCCAGGTCTCTCTGCTCCAACAGCCTCTTTAACGTCACACTGTTTAGATTAGATTAGATTACATTACAGTACAGTGTAGAAACAGGCCCTTCAGCCCAACGAGTCCACACCGACCCGCCGAAGCGCAACCCACCCATACCCCTACATTTGCCCCTTACCTAACACTACGGGCAATTTAGCATGGCCAATTCACCTGACCTGCACATCTTTGGACAGTGGGAGGAAACCGGAGCACCCGGAGGAAACCCACGCAGACACGGGGAGAATGTGCAAACTCCACACAGTCAGTCGCCTGAGGCGAGAACTGAACCCGGGTCTCAGGCGCTGTGAGGCAGCAGTGCTAACCACTGTGCCACCGCGCCGCCCACAATGTTTAGCTCCCACTACCTATTGTGATTTTTTTTTTGTCGTGAAGCTGATGACAGTTTCTGAACAATTCATTACCTGGACGCTGGAATATGGGCATCTGCTCCTCTGACAAGCCATTGAAACAGTGTTCAATTGAACCTGAAATTTGGGGTGCAGGGGATACTCTCTAGAAATCTTTATTCAGTCATGTGGGTGTCGGTTAGCTATGTTGGCTGGATGGCTGGTTCGCAATGCACAGTGATACCAACAGCATGTTTAATTCCCGCCCCAGCTAGGGTTCCCTGTGGTGTGATGACCCTCAGGTTAAACCACCACCAGTCGACTCTCTCTCTCTCTCTCTCTCTCTCTCTCTCCAATGAGAGAGGAGCCCTAGGGTCTGGTCACACCATAGTGACTTTACTGGCCTGGCCAGCATTTATAGAGTCATAGAGATAGACAGCACAGAAACAGACCCTTCGGTCCAACTCGTCCATGCTGACCAGATATGCTAGCCTGCCAGCAATCGACCCATATCCCTCCAAACCCTTCCTATTCATATACCCATCCAGATGCCTCTTAAATGTTGCAATTGTACCAGCCTTCACCACTTCCTCTGGCAGCTCATTCCAAACACGTACCACCCTCTGCGTGAAAATGTTGCCCCTTAGGTCTCTTTCATATCTTTCCCCTCTCACCCTAAACCTATTCCCTCTAGTTCTGGATTCCCCCACCCCAGGGAAAAGACCCTGTCTATTTATCCTATCCATGCCCCTCATAATTTTAGAAACCTCCATAAGGTCACCCCTGACCTGGGGTTAGTGGGCAAACAGGACTCGGGGTGAGGATGCAGACGGTAGCGCTCTCCCTGTCGGTCTCTGTATTTAGGATGCAGTCTGATTAGATTCCCTACAGTGTGGAAACAGGCCCTTCGGCCCAACTAGTCCACACCGACCCGCCGAAGCGCAACCCACCCAGACCAATTTCCCCTCTGACTAATATACCTAACACTACGGGCAATTTAGCATGGCCAATTCACCTAACCTGCACATCTTTGGATTGTGGGAGGAAACCGGAGCACCCGGAGGAAACCCACGCAGACACAGGGAGAACGTGCAAACTCCACACAGACAGTCGCCTGAGGCGGGAATTGAACCCGGGTCTCTGGCGCTGTGAGGCAGCAGTGCTAACCTCCTGACTGAGAACTTGTAATGCATTCACAGAATTCCAAGTCTAATGTTGATCCTGTGCTCAAGTGGAATTCCGTCTCTGTTTTTCTCAAATTCATGGACATACAGATCACATGTCAGCACGTAAACCCTCAGCTGGATGTTTGGGAAGATTCAGATTATCTGCTTCATTCCGATGAGTCTCGAATCTGCTCTGTGCGATAGCTCTGAAAGGACTAGATAGTGACGGGCTGAGAATCTCCATCCCATTTTCACATATTTCAAAAATAAAAATCTGTCTTCAGTGAAAGTGACCATGAAACTGCTGGATTATCATAAAAAACCCAGCCAGAACCAGAGGATAAGGGCTAAATCTTTTCTGTCTGAGATGGGCAGCACAGTGGTTAGCACTGCTGCCTCACAGCGCCAGGGACCCGGGTTCGATTCCAGCCTCGGGCAACTGTCTGTGTGGAGTTTGCACATTCTCCCCATGTCTGTGTGGGTTTCCTCCCACAGTCCAAAGATGTGCAGGTTAGGTGAATTGGCCATGCTAAATTGCCCGTAGTGTTAGGTGCATTAGTCAGGGGTAAATGTAGGGGAATGGGTCTGGGTGGGTTACTCTTCTGAGGGTCAGTGTGGACTTGTTGGACCGAATGGCCTGTTTCCATACTGTAGGGAATCTAATCAAAATGTCTTCCCCCGGAGAGTGGGGAGCCTGTGGCATTCTCTACTATAGGAAGGGGTGGAGGCCAAAACATTCAGTGTTTTCAAGAAGCAGGTTGATATAGTTATAGAGTCTTAGAGGTGTACAGCACAGAAACAGACCCTTTGGTCCAACCCGTCCATGCCCTCTCAGAGATAAAGAAATCAAAGGGGATGGGGGAGAAAGCAGGAACAGGGGACTGAATTCGATGATCAGCCAGGATCATATTGAAGGGCTGAATGGCCTCCTCCTGCTGCTCTTCTCTATGTTTTTATGTTTCCATCTTGTTCATTCGTGTAACTAAGGGGAGGTCTGCCTGCTAGTACAGGCACAGTGGGCTCAATAGCCTCCTCTCTCCTGTAATAATTCAGGGTTTGTATGGGGCTCCAGTCCCACACCAAACTGGTCAACTCTGAATTACCCTCTAACCCTCCAAACAAGGGATTTGTAATGAGCCCATTAAAACCTCCCTCAGGGACATTGTGGGTCTACCCACAGCACGTGGACTGCAGCGGTTCGAGGAGGCAGCTCACCCCCACCTTCTCAAGGGGCAACTAGGGACGGGCAGTAAATACTGGGCCCAACCAGTGACACCAACATTCTGAAAATGTGAACCTTGTCGCTACTTCAAAACCCAGCACCCTTTCCAGCAGCACATTCCAGGTCCCACCAATTTGCAGCAGATTCATAATTCCCTGGGAATTTTGTCATAATTTACAAATTAGTTACTGACTCTCCGGCCGCTCCAGACAACTTACCCCAGATTATTTTATCACAACTCCTCATAAATTTCAAACAGCTCCCCTTAACCCATTCAGGTCTGAAGAAGAGTCCCAGGACCTGAAACATTTAATTCTGTTTTTCTCCTCACAGATGCTGCCGGACCTGCTGAGTTTCTCCAGCACTTCCCGTTTTTGTTTCCGAATGTGTTTTACTCTCCCCCTAACCTCCTCTACTCTCAAAAGCAGGATCCCCTGTTTTTCCAATCCCTCCACATATCCTTGGAATGGAAGCTATGAGGGTGAGAGACATTCTTGATACATCTTGCATCGATCTGGGACTTGCTATGATGGGCCAAATGGCCTATAGCAATGACCACATTCTGGGTTTTAAACCTAATAATTATTGAATGAGAAATGGTCTGGTGGGATTTAATTTAACTCTGCACAGAAGATAAATATGTGCAATTAAGCAGCTTCCAAGTAACTTCAACAAATCCTCAGAATAATCAAATTGTGGATCATAAATTTCACACACTATTTTTAGCAATGCAGCAGATGTTGTTAATTGAAGGGAGAGCAGACTTCTTGCTGTGCTATTTTCTTTCTGCTTTTCTCCTGTGATGTCCTTTCAAACTAAACAGTGTGGTTCTGACTTTCTGACAAATCCAAATCACAGGAATGAAAGAGAATTCGTTTCTTTCAGGTGCAGAAGGGTTATACTTGGCTGGATTCACTGCTCTTGATCTCTCCACATACCTGCAGTTGTGGAGCTGCCTCTCAGGCACAGTATCCTTGGCCACTCTCTCTCTCTGTCTCCCACCTTCTCACTATCTCTCTCAAGTAAAACTGATTCTTAGCCTTCTGTCATTCAGATGTTCAAACATTCAGATGTTTTACACACATGCATCAGTTTTAACAACTTGAATGAATGGTCTTCCTTTCCTGCACAACAGGCCTGAGGTGCTACCGGTAGGTTCAAGAGGGGCTGAATGGCCTTCTCCTGCTTATAAGCACAAATATCTTTATCTGCTCCTCATTTATATCACCAGTATTTTTTTTTTAACCAGAGGAAGCTCAATTACAAAATAAGTTGTTTTTAATTCAAATTGTAAAAAAAGCATTGACTGAATTATTTACAATTCGATGTTCCTGGAGCCACTCAGACTCCATCTTAATAGAGTCACAACGTCTGTATTTTCCCCAATTGTAAGGGAAAGATTCCTGGCAGGAGACAGAAACCAGCTGGAGGAGTGTTTGAAACCACAGCCAGTCTCTCACGTTTCAATTAGGACCCAGCTCTGACGATCTCTCAGTCTATGTGCCTCATGTGTGCAAGGAGAGAACTGGTCTGATACTCAGTCATCATTCCACCCATCCACCAGTAAAATACTTCCTACAGTTCAGCCAACAACTTCACCCCATCACCCAGCCTCACATTGGATAGACAACGGCATTTACCCACCTCCCACAATCTCTCCAAGTGTCAGTGTTTCACAGCCAATAGTGATTCAGTGTAATAAAGAGTATTAGTTGTGGATGAGGGCATCTCTGGCAAGATTCAGACTGCGATTGTCCGACCCAGAGTGAATGGAAGGCCACGAACCAAAACTCTTCAGGTGATGGAGGAGGTGGAGAACAGAACAAGACAGAAAAAGTGGTTTTAAGGCATTACATCTGTCACATGAATTCCAACACAAATGGAAGGGAAGTAAAATGAGAAGGAAAAAGGGCTAGCAGAGTGAGAGTGTAGAATTAACACGTAACGAACATGCAAGGCAACACACACCATTCCCACAAGGAGATAAATCATATGCTGTCACTTTCAGACCTACAACTGTACTGCACCAGAAACGCTAACTCTGTTTCTCTCTCCACAGATTAAACCAGACCTGCTCAGTTTCTCCAGCATTTTCTGATTGTATTTTAGATCATCGATAATTAGGTTTCCGAAACAATAATCAGAGAAAAGTCATCAGGCACAGGTTCGGGAAGGATTGCTGAAAGGTAGATAGCTTTTGAGTAGTCGAATCAAAGTATTTGTTGATGTAACAACGAAGGTTGATGAGAGTAAAGCACTGGATGTTGTTTACATGGATTTTAAGAAAATGCAGCACAGGTGAGTCGATGGCCTCGGGGTATTATTGCTAGACTATAAATCCAGAGACCGGGACATTCTCTGGGGTTTGAATCCTGCTTTGGCAGATGGTGGAATTTGAGTTTGATTAATAATCTAATGACGACAAGGAATCCATTGTCAATTGTTGGAAGAACTCATCTGGGTCACTAATGTTCCTTCGGGAATGGAAACTGCCATCTTTACCTGGTCTGGTCAACATGTGACTCCAGACCCACAGCAATGTGGTTGACTCTTACACTGCCCTCTGGGCAATAAATACCCACATCCTGTTAATGAGATTTTAAAACAATATAAAACCTAAGGGCTGTGGAAGAATGGAAGTCCCATAAGTTGCTCTCTCCTAAGGTAGATGTGACTTGTGGTGAATTGAAAATCTCGGTGCCCACCGCTGAGGTGGGAGGCTAGGGTGGGAAGGCAAGACTTTCCGAGTGACCAGCACAGCGAGTGATCCTCAGGTCAGCCAGGTCGCCTGCTTAGTACCGTGTCAGCTGGTGTTTCCTGTCACAGGTGAGGTGCCAGAGGACATGAGGATTGCTAACGTTGTCCTGTTACTCAAAACAAGAGGAAAAATCAGAAATTGTAGCAGGACCTTGATCAGCTGGGGAAGTGGGCCGAGAAATGGCAAATGGAGTTTAATATCGATAAGGGTGAGGTGTTGCATTTTGGAAAGTCAAATCAAGGCAGGAGTTTCATGGTGGAGAAAGTGAGGTCTGCAGATGCTGGAGATCAGAGATGGAAATGTGTTGCTGGAAAAGCGCAGCAGGTCAGGCAGCATCCAGGGAATAGGAGAATCGACGTTTCGGGCATTAGCCCTTCTTCAGGAATGAGGAAAGTTGGTCCAGCAGGCTAAGATAAAAGATAGGGAGGAGGGACTTGGGGGAGGGGCGTCGGAAATGTGATAGGTGGAAAGAGGTCAAGGTGAGGGTGATAGGTTAGACTGGGGTGGGGCGGAGAGGTCAGGAAGAAGATTGCAGGTTAGGAAGGCGGTGCTGAATTTGATGGATTTGACTGAGACAAGGTGGGGGGAGGGGAAATGAGGAAACTGGTGAAATCCGAGTCATCCCTTGTGGTTGGAGGGTTCCTAGCCGGAAGATGAGGCGTTCTTCCTCCAACCGTCGTTTCGCTGTGGTCTGACGATGGAGGAGTCCAAAGACCTGCATATCCTTGGTGAGTGGGAGGGGGAATTGAAATGTTGAGCTACAGGGTGGTTGGGTTGGTTGGTCCGGGTGTCCCAGAGGTGTTCTCTGAAACGCTCCGCAAGTAGGCGGCCTGTCTCCCCAATATAGAGGAGGCCACATCGGGTGCAAAGGATGCAATAGATGATATGTGTGGAGGTACAGGTGAATCTGTGGCGAATATGGAAGTTTCCTTTGGGGCCTTGGAGGGAGGTGAGGGGGGAGGTGTGGGCGCAAGTCTTGCACCTCCTGCGGTTGCAGGGGAAGGTGCCCGGGAGTGGAGGTTGGGTTGGTAGGGGGTGTGGATCTGACGACGGGAGTCAAGGAGGAGTGGCTTACGGAATGCTGATAGGGGAGGGGAGGGAAATATATCCTTGGTGGTGGGGTCCGTTTGGAGGTGGAGGAGGAGTTTCATGGTGAATGGTAGGGTCTTAAGGAGTGTAGTGGAACAACAGAGGGACCCTGGAGTTCAGGTGCACGGTCTCTGAAAGTGGAGGTCCCAGGTGACAGGGCAGTGAAGAAGGCGCTTTGTGGGCACACTGGCCTTCATCAGTCAGGGCATTGAGTATAGGAGTTGGGACGTTATGTTGCAGTTGTACAGGACGTTGGTGAGGCCACACTTGGAGTATTGTGTTCAGTTTTGGTCACCTTGCTACAGGAAGGATGTTATTAAACTGGAAAGAGTGTGGAAGAAATTACAGGGATGTTACCAGGACTCAAGGGCTGAGTTATAGGGAGAGGTGGGACAAGCTGGGACCTTTTTCTGTAGAGAGTAGGATTCTGAGGGGGAATGTTATAGAGGTTAATAAGATCATGAGAGGCATGGATAGGGTGAATGCACTCAGTCTTTTCCCCAGGGTTGGGGAATCAAGGATTAGAGGGCATCAGGTTAAGGTTAGAGGGGAAAGAATAAAAGGGAACCCGAGGGGTAATGCTTTTACACAGAGGGTGGTACGCATATGGAATGAGCTGCCAGGGGAGTGGTTGAGGCGGGTCCATTAACAACATTTAAAAGGCATTTGGACAAATACATGGATAGGAAAGATTAGAAGGATATGGGCCAGGTGTAAGAAATGGGGTTAGAGTGGATAGATAGTTTGGTCAGCTTGGGCTAAAGGGCCTGTTTCCATGAGTTCTTTCTTTCTTTCTTTCTTTCTTTCTTTCTTTCTTTCTTTCTTTCTTTCTTCATTCTATCTTTCTTTCTCTCTTTCTTTCTCTCTTTCTTTCTCTCTTTCTTTCTCTTTTCTTTCTTTCTCTCTTTCTTTCTCTCTTTCTTTCTTCTTTCTTTCTCTCTTTCTTTCTCTTCTTTCTCTCTTTCTCTCTTTCTTTCTCACTTTCTTCTCTCTTTCTTTCTCTCTTTCCTTCCTTCCCTTCCTTCCTTCCTTCCTTCCTTCCTTCCTTTCCTTCCTTCCTTTCTTTCTTTCTTTCTTTCTTTCCTTTCTTTCTTTCTTTCTTTCTTTCTTTCTTTCTTTCTCTCTTTCTTTCTCTCTTTCTCTCTTTCTTTCTCTCTTTCTTCCTTCCTTCCTTCCTTCCTTCCTTTCTTCCTTCCTTCCTTTCTTTCTTTCTTTCTTTCTCTCTTTCTTTCTCTCTTTCTTTCTTTCTTTCTTTCTTTCTTTCTTTCTTTCTTTCTTTCTTTCTTTCTCTCTTTCTTTCTCTCTCTCTTTCTCTCTCACTTTCTCTCTTTCTCTCTTTCTTTCTCTCTCTCTCTTTCTCTCTCTCTTTCTCTCTTTTCTTCCTTCCTTCCTTCCTTCCTTCCTTCCTTTCTTTCTTTCTTTCTTTCTTTCTTTCTCTTTCTCTCTCTTTCTTTCTTTCTTTCTTTCTTTCTTTCTTTCTTTCTTTCTTTCTTTCTCTCTTCTTTCTCTCTTTCTTTCTCTCTTTCTCTCTCTCTTTCTCTCTTTCTCTCTTTCTCTCATTCTTTCTACCTTCCTTCCTTCCTTCCTTCCTTCTTCCTTCCTTCCTTCCTTCCTTCCTTCCTTCCTTCCTTTCTTTCTTTCTTTCTTTCTTTCTTTCTTTCTTTCTTTCTTTCTTTCTTTCTTTCTTTTTTCTTTCTTTCTTTCTTTCTTTCTTTCTTTCTTTCTTTTCTTTCTTTCTTTCTTTCTTCTCTTCTTCCTTCCTTCCTTCCTTCCTTCCTTCCTTCCTTCCTTCCTTCCTTCCTTCCTTCCTTCCTTCCTTCCCTCCTTCCTTCCTTCCTTCCTTCCTTCCTTCCTTCCTTCCTTCCTTCCTTCCTTCCTTCCTTCCTTTCCTTCCTTTCTTTCTTTCTTTCCTTTCTTTTCTTTCTTTCTTTCTTTCTTCCTTCCTTTCTTTCCTTCTTCCTTTCCTTCCTTCCTTCCTTTCCTTCCTTCCTTCCTTCCTTCCTTCCTTCCTTCCTTTCTTTCTTTCTTCCTTTCTTCCTTTCTTCCTTCCTTTCTTTCTTTCTTTCTTCCTTTCTTCCTTCCTTCCTTCCTTCCTTCCTTTCTTTCTTTCTTTCTTTCTTTCTTTCTTTCTTTCTTTCTTTCTTTCTTCTTTCTTCTTTCTTTCCTTCTTTCCTTCCTTCCTTCCTTCCTCCCTCCCCCTCCTTCCCTCCTTCCTTCCTTCCTTCCTTTCTTTCTTTCTTTCTTCCTTCCTTCCTTCCTTCCTTCCTCCCTCCCTTCCTTCCTTCCCTCCTTCCCTCCTTCCTTCCTTCCTTCCTTCCTTCCTTCCTTCCTTCCTTCCTTCCTTCCTTCCTTCCTTCCTTCCTTCCTTTCTTTCTTTCTTTCTTTCTAACCCAGGGATCACTGGGCAGTGATCAGGGGCAGGAACCCTGGCTGATGTCCCCTCCCTCCCTCTCTCTCTAACCCAGGGATCACTGGGCAGTGACCAGGAGCAGGAACCCTGGCTGATGTCCCCTCTCTCCCTTGTCAGTCATGGTAACCTTGCTGTTGATCCATTTGCAAGTCCCAGTCCATGTTTGTCCTCAACCAGATTCCACACAGCCATGGGTTTTGTCTGGAGACCCAGTGAAATCTTCTCCATCTGACTGGCCCACCCTGGACTAACTATCAAGCTTTCCAGCTTTCCTGTGCACCAGTGGTTTCATTCTTGACCAATGTAAAGTGTTCAGAAGAAATTGGGAACCAAAGACCTGGTTAGCTCCAGGAACTGCTCCCATTCTGTGTCCCACATAGATTCATCATCGATTCCTGGAGATGCCAGGCATTTCCTATGTAACTCAGGTCTCTCTCTGATTAAACCTGAGGAGAGTTTAGAAGAAAGAAGAAGATTCCCTACAGTGTGGAAACCAGCCCTTTGGCCCAACAAGTCCACACCACTCCTTCAAAGAGTATCTCACCCAGATACATTCCCCCTGACTAATGCACCCAGCCTAGACATCCCTGAACATTATGGGCAATTTAGCTTGGCCGATTGACCTGACCTGCACACCTTTGGACTGTGGGAGGGAACCAGAGCACCCGGAGGAAACCCACGCAGACACGGGGAGAACGTGCAAACTCCACACAGTCAGTCGCCTGAGGCGGGAATTGAACCCAGATCCCCGTGCCGTCCCAGTGGGATTTAATGAAATGTTTCAGCGTCCCAAAGACTCGGACACTGCTTGCTCTGGTCATGGCTCACAGACAGCACTGACACAATGGCAGGGTGTCTGTATCTCACAGTAACAGAGATAGACACAGACAGCACTGGATGTAGGTTTGCTCACTGAGCTGGAAGGTTCATTTTCAAACGTTTCCTCACCATACGAGGTAACATCTTCAGTCAGCCTCCAGACGAAGCATTACTGCTGATTCCTGCTTTCTATTTATATGTTTGGGTTTCTTTGGGTTGGTGATGTCATTTCCTGTGGTAATATGATTTCCTATGCTGATGTCATTTCCTGTTTTTTTTCTCAGTGGGTGGTAAATCGGGTCCAAGTCCATGTGTTTGTTGATAGAGTTCCGGTTGGAATGCCATGCTTCTAGGAATTCTCATGCGTGTCTCTGGCTTATTCTGGGATGGATGTGTTGTCCCAGTCCAAGTGGTGTCCTTCCTCCTCTGTTTGTGAGGATAATAGTGAGAGAGGATCATGTTGTTTTGTGGTAGTTGATGTTCATGTGTCCTGGTGGCTAGTTTTCTGCCTGTTTGTCCAATGTAATGTTTGTTACAGTCCTTGCACAGTATTTTGTAAATGACATTAGTTTTACTTGTCTGTAGGGGGTCTTTCATGTTCATTAGCTGCTGTTTTAGTGTGTTGGTGGGTTTGTGGGCTACCATAATGCCAAGGGGTGAGTAGTCTGGCAGTCATTTCTGAATGTCTTTGATGTCGGGGAGAGTGGCGAGGGTTTCTGGATGCATTTTGTCGGCTTGTTTGGGTTTGCTGCTGAGTAATTGGCGGACTGTGTTTATGGGGTATGTGCTCTTTTTGAATACATGGTATAGGTGATTTCCCTCTGCTTGGCGTAGTTCCTCTGTGCTGCAGTGTGTGGTGGCTCGTTGGAATAATGTTCTGGAATAACGAACCAAATATTGAACTACAGAAGCAATCACCCCAACATCCAGAAACAAAGAGTCTACACTGACTCTTCAAACACAACCTTCCCCAGACTCTGGCGCATTATTATTATCCAATAAGTACCCAATGCCTTCTCCACATTTCCAGGCAGTGTACTCCATACCTTGACTACTCACTATGTGAGCAAGTCTCTTTTCTCACCTTGCGTTTGCTCCATTTATAAATCTTTTTAAATCTGCGTCCTTCTTGTTCTTATTTCTTGCACAGGTGGGAAGGGTTTCTCCCTATCTACTCTGTCTGCTCATGTTGTTGAAAACCTCTCTCTGATTGCCTCTCTGGCTTCTCTTCAAGAATACTAATCCCAATGTCTTCCATCTGTCCCCATCACTGAAGCTCCTCATTCCTGGAACTATTCCTATAAATTACTCCTACACTCTCTCTAATACATTCACATCTTCCCTCCAACGTGGGCCCCAGAACTGGACACAATCGTCCAGCTGAGATCTAACCCAGGGTCTTGCACAAGTTCAACATCACCTCCCTGCTCTCGGGCTCGATGCTCCTGTTAATAACGCTGAGAACACTGTGTGTTTTACTCACTGTTCTCTCCAGCTGTACAGTCACCTTCAATGTTCACATTTACCCCGACATCCGGAGTGGAACCAACCTCCTTGGGGGGGCTTTTGCTAATGCCATTGGGGAGGGTTTAAACTAATGTGGCGGGGGTCTGGAAACCAAATGAGGAGGTTAGCGGACAGTCAGGAGGTAGTAACTGAAGCCTGAATGGAACTAAATCATGAAGTCAGCGTGACTAAGGGGAAGAGTAGGCAGGGAGACGATGATGAACGCAGAGGGATTGGTGGTCTGAGGTACATTTGTTTTAATGCAAGGAGTGTAGTAGGTAAGGCAGATGAATTTAGGGTTTGGATTAGTACCTGGGAGTATGATGTGATTGCAATTATTGAGACTTGGTTGAGGGAAGGGCATGATTGGCAACTAAATATCCCAGGATATCGATGTTTCAGGCGGGAGAGAGAGGGAGGTAAAAGGGGTGGAGGAGTTGCATTACTGGTCAGAGAGGATATCACAGCTGTACTGAAGGACGGCACTATGGAGGACTCGACCAGTGAGGCAATATGGACAGAGCTCAGAAATAGGAAGGGTGCGGTAACAATGTTGGGCTGTACTACAGGCCTCCCAACAGCGAGCATGAGGTAGAGGTAGATGTATGGAAACAGATAACAGATATGCTGCAACTATACAAAATGCTAGTGCGACCACATTTGGAATATTGTGTACAGTTCTGGTCGCCCCATAACAGGAAGGATGTGGAAGCATTCGAAAAGGTGCAGAGGAGATTTACCAGGATGTTGCCTGGTCTGGAGGGAAGGTCTTATGAGGAAAGGCTGAGAGACTTGGGTCTGTTCTCATTGGAAAGAAGAAGGCTAAGAGGGGATTTGATAAAGACATACAAGATGATCAAAGAATTAGGGTAGACAGTGAGAGTCTTTATCCTAGGATGATGACGTCAGCGTGTATGAGGGGCATAACTACAAATTGAGGGGTGATAGATTTAAGACAGATGTCAGAGGCAGGTTCTTTACTCAGAGAGTGGTAAGGGCGTGGAATGCCCTGCCTCCCAATGTAGTTAACTCAGCCACATTAGGGAGATTTAAACAATCCTTAGATAAGCACATGGATGATTTTGGGATAATGTAGGGGGACAAGCTAAGAATAGCTCACAGGTCAGCGCAACATCGAGGGCCGAAGGGCCTGCTCTGCGCTGTATTGTTCTATGTTCTATGTTCTATAATGGAAAGATGTAGGAGCAACAGGATGGTGGTGATGGGAGATTTAAATTTTTCCAACATGGACTGGGATTCACATAGTGTTAGAGGTCTGGATGGAGCAGAATTTGTAAGGATCATCCAGGAGGGTTTTCTAGAGCAGGATGTAAACAATCCAACTCAGGAAGGGGCCATACTGGACCTGGTGTTGGGAAGTGAGCCCGGCCAGGAGGTTGATGTTTCATTAGGGGATTACTTTGGGAATAGTGATCACAATTCCATAAGATTTAGAATACTCATTGACAAAGATGAGAGTGGTCCTAAAGGAAGAGCTAAACTGGGGGAAGGCCAATCATACCAAAATTTGGCAGGAGCTGGGGAATGTAGATTGTGAGCAGCTGTTTGATATGTGGGAGGATTTTAAAGAGAGGTTGATTAGAGTCCAGGACAGACATGTCCCTGTGAAAATGAGGGATAGAAATGACAAGATAAGGGAACCATGGATGACAGGTGAAATTGTGAGATGAGATACGAGGGAAAAGTCTAAGCGACTGAAGACAGACGAAGCTTTGGAAGAATATCGGGAATGTTGGACCAATCTAAAATGAGAAATTAAGAGGGCTAAAAGGGATCATGAGATATCCTTAGTGAGCAGGGTTAAGGAAAACCCCAAAGCCTTTTATTCATATACAAGGAGCAAGAGGGTAACTAGAGAAAGGGTTGGCCCACTTTAAGGGTAAAGGAGGACAGATACGTGTGGAGTCAGAGAAAATGGGTGAGATTCTTAACGAGTACTTTGCATCGGTATTCACCGAAGAGAGGGACATGATGGATGTTGAGGTTAGGGATAGATGTGTGATTACTGCAGGTCAAGTCAGCATAAGGAGGGAGGAAGTGTTGGGTATTCTAAAAGGCATTAAGGTGGACAAGTTCCCAGGTCTAGATGGGGTCTACCCCAGGTTACCGAGGGAAGGGTGAGAGGAAATAGCTGGGGCTTCAACAGATACCTTTACACCATCTTTGAAAATGGGAAGGTCCCAGAGGACTGGAGAATTGCTGTTGACCCTTGTTTAAGAAGGGTAGCAGGGATAATCCAGGTAATTCTAGACCAGTGAGCCTGACGTCAGTGGTAGGGAAGCTGCTGGAGAAGATACTAAGGGATAGGATCTATTTCCATTTGGATGAAGATGGGCTCATCAATGATTGGCAGCAAGGTTTTATGAAGGGAAGGTCATCTCTTCCAAACCAAATGTAATTCTTTGAAGAGGTAACAAAGTTGATTGATGAGGGAAGGGATGTAGATGTCATTTACATGCATGTCAGTAAGGCTTTTGATAGGTTCCCCATGGTAGGCTGATGAAGAAGGTGAAGTTGCATGGGGTCCAGGGTGTTCTAGCTAAGTGGATAGAGAACTGGCTGGGCAACAGGAGACAGGGAGGGTGCTAGCTATGAGGAGAGGTTGAGTAGATTAGGATTATTTTCATTGGAAAGACAGAGATTGAGGGGGGACCTAATTGAGGCCTTCAAAATGATGAGAGGTGTAGACAGGGTGGATAGCAAGAAGCTATTTCCCAGAGTGGGCAATTCAATTACTCAGAGTCACTAGTTCAAAGTGAGGGGAATCGTTTAGGGGAGATGTAGGGGAAAGTTCTTTACACAGAGGGTGATGGGCGCCTGTAACACGTTCCCGGCAGAGGTGGTAGGGGCGGGAACAATAACGTCATTTAAGATGTATCGAGACAGATACATGAATGGGCAGGGAGCAGAGGGATACAGACCCTAAGAAAATAGGCGACAGGTTTAGATCGAGGATCTGGATCAGTACAGGTTTGGAGGGCTGAAGGGCCTGTTCCTGTGCTGTAATGTTCTTTGTTCTTTGTTCTAATATTTTTCATCAATATTTACTGTTGAGAAAGGCATGGATGCTAGGGAACTTTGGAAATAAATAGTGATGTCTTGAACATTGAATCTGAACATTACAGCACAGTACAGGCCCTTCGACCATCGGTGTTGCACCACCCTGTCATACCAATCTGAAGCCCACCTAACCCACACTATTCCATTCTCATCCATATGCCTATCCAATGACCATTTAAATGCCCTTAAAGTTGATGAGTCTACTACTGTTACAGGCAGTGCGTTCCATGCCTCTACTACTCTCTGAGTAAAGAAACTATCTCTGACATCTGTCCGATATCTATCACCCCTCAATTTAAAGCTATGCCCCCTCGTGCTACCCATCACCATCCGAGGAAAAAGGCTCTCCCTGCCCACCCTATCTAACCCTCTGATTATCTTATATGTCTCAATAAGTCACCTCTCAACCTTCTTCTCTCTAATGAAAACAGCTTCAAGTACCTCAGCCTTTCCTCATAAGCCCTTCCCTCCATACCAGATAACATTCTATTAAATCTCCTCTGAACCCTTTCCAAAGCTTCCACATCCTTCCTATAATGCGGTGACCAGAACTGTACACAATACTCCAAGTGCGGCCGCACCAGAGTTTTGTACAGCTGCAGCATGATCTCATGGTTCCGAAACTCAATCCCTCTACCAACAAAAGCTAAAACACTGTATGCCTTCTTAACAACCCTATCAACCTGGGTGGCAACTTTCAGGGATCTATGTACCTGGACACCGAGATCTCTCTGCTCATCTACACTACCAAGAATCTTACCATTAGCCCAGTACTCTGCATTTCTGTTACTCCTTCCAAAGTGAATCACCTCACACTTTCTGCATTAAACTCCATTTGCCACCTCTCAGCCCAGCTCTGCAGCTTATCTACGTCCCTCTGTAACCTACAACATCCTTCAGCACTATCTACAACTCCACCGACCTTAATGTCATCCACAAATTTACTAACCCATCCTTGTATGCTCTTATCCAGGTCATTCATAAAAATTACAAATAGCAGTGGACCCAACACTGACCCTTGTGGTACCCCACAAGTAAGTGAACTCCAGGATGAACATTTCCCATCAACCACCACCCTCTGTCTTCTTTCAGCTAGCCAATTTCTGATCCAAACACTGAATCACCCTCAACCCCATGCCTCTGTAAGCCAGGCCACACTTGAAGAGAGTCCACATTACAGAATAGGAGATGCTGGAAGCCTTAAACAACATTAAGGTAGATAAATTCCCAGGACCTGAAGTATATCCCAGTGAGGAAATTGTCATGCCCCTGGTGGAGATATTTATATCATCGACAGCCACAGGTGAAGTGCCTGAAGATTACAGGGTGGCTAATGTTGTGCCATTGTTTGGGAAAGGCTGCAGGGAAATGCTTGGGACCTACAGACCAGTGAGCCTCACATCTGTGGTGGGAAAACTGTTAGAGGAGATTCTGAGAGATCGGATCTACAGGCAATTGGAGAGGCAAGGACTCATTTGGGATCGTCAGTATGGCTTTGTGCATGGGAAATCATGGCTCATGAATTTGATTGAGGTTTTTGGAAGGGGTGACCGAGAAAGTAGGTGAGGGCAGCACAGTAGACATTGTCTACATGGACTTTAGTGATGCCTTTGACAAGGTATGTATTGTAGTCTGTTGAGGAAGGTAAAATCTTTTGGCATCCAGGGAGCTAGCCTATTGGATACAAAATTGGTTTGATGGTAGAAGACAGAGGGTGGTGGTAGAGGCTGTTTTTGAGACTGGAGGCTGTGACCAGTGGTGTACCACAGGGATCAGTGCTGGGTCCACAGTTATTCATCTTTTATAGTAATGATTTGGATGAGAATTTATGAGGAATAGTTAGTAATTTTGTGGATTACACCAAGATTGGTGGTGTCAGACTGGAGGCCTGTGACCAGTGGAGTGCCACAAGGATCGGTGCTGGGCCCTCTACTTTTTGTCATTTACATAAATGATTTGGATGCGAGCATAAGAGGTACAGTTAGTAAGTTTGCAGATGACACTAAAATTGGAGGTGTAGTGACAGCGAAGAGGGTTACCTCAGATTACAACAGGATCTTGACCAGATGGGCCAATGGGCTGAGAAGTGACAGATGGAGTTTAATTCAGATAAATGCGAGGTACTGCATTTTGGGAAAGCAAATCTTAGCAGGACTTATACACTTAATGGTAAGGTCCGAGGGAGTGTTGCTGAACAAAGAGACCTTGGAGTGCAGGTTCATAGCTCCTTGAAAGTGGAGTCGCAGATAGGTATGCTTTCCTTTATTGGTCAGAGTATTGAGTACTGGAGTTGGGAGGTCATGTTGTGGCTGTACAGGACATTGGTTAGGCCACTGTTGGAATATTGTGTGCAATTCTGGTCTCCTTCCTATCGGAAAGATATTGTGAAACTTGAAAGGGCTCAGAAAAGATTTACAAGGATGTTGCCAGGGTTGGAGGATCTGAGCTACAGGGAGAGGCTGAACAGGCTGGGGCTGTTTTCCCTGGACTGTTGGAGGTTTACAAAATTATGAGGGGCCTAGATAGGATAAATAGACAAAGTCTTTTCCCTGCGGTCGGGGAGTCCAGAACTAGAGGGCATAGGTTTAGGGTGAGAGGGGCAAGATATAAAAGAGATCTAAGGGGCAATAGACAATAGGTGCAGGAGTAGGCCATTCTGCCCTTCGAGCCTGCACTGCCATTCAATATGATCATGGCTGATCATCCTTAGTCAGTATCCTGTTCCTGCCTTATCTCCATAATCCTTGATTCCACAATCTTTTAGAGCTCTATCCAACTCTTTCTTAAATGAATCCAGAGACTGGGCCTCCACTGCCCTCTGGGGCAGAGCATTCCACACAGCCACCACTCTCTGGGTGAAGACGTTTCTCCTCATCTCTGTCCTAAATGGTCTACCCCGTATTTTTAAGCTGTGTCCTCTGGTTCGGCACTCACCCATCAGCAGAAACATGTTTCCTGCCGCCAGAGTGTCCAATCCTTTAATAATCTTATACGTCTCAATCAGATCCCCTCTCAGTCTTCGAAACTCAAGGGTATACAAGCCCAGTCGCTCCAGTCTTTCAGCGTAAGGTAGTCCCGCCATTCCAGGAATTGACCTCGTGAACCTACGCTGCACTCCCTCAATAGCCAGAATGTCTTTCCTCAAATTTGGAGACCAGAACTGCACACAATACTCCAGGTGTGGTCTCACCAGGGCCCTGTACAGCTGCAGGAGCACCTCTTTGCTTCTATACTCAATCCCTCTTGTTATGAAGGCCAGCATGCTATTAGCCTTCTTCACTACCAGCTGTACCTGCATGCTTGCCTTCATTGACTGGTGTACAAGAACACCCAGATCTCTTTGTACTGCCCCTTTACCTAACTTGACTCCATTGAGGTAGTAATCTGCCTTCCTGTTCTTGCCACCAAAGTGGATAACCATACATTTATCCACATTAAACTGCATCTGCCATGCATTTGACCACTCACCTAACCTGTCCAGGTCACCCTGTAATCTCCTAACATCTTCCTCACATTTCACCCTGCCACCCAGCTTAATATCATCAGCAAATTTGCTAATGTTATTACTAATACCATCTATATCATTAATATATTTGTGAAAAGCTGTGGTCCCAGCACTGATCCCTGCGGTACCCACTAGTCACTGCCTGCCATTCCAAAATGGAGCCATTTATCACTACCCTTTGTTTCACTCAGAGGGTGGTATGTGTGTGGAATGAGCTGCCAGAGGAAGTGGTGGAGGCTGGTACAATTACAACATTTAAGAGGCATCTGGATGGGTACATGAACAAAAAGGGTTTGGAGGGATATGGGCCGGGTGCTGGCAGGTGGGACTAGATTGGGTTGGGATATCTGGTCGGCATGGACGGGTTGGACCGAAGGGTCTGTGTCTGTGCTGTACATCTCTATGACTCTATTTGGGAATACAGTGAGATCCTGATCAAATGGGCCAGTGGCTGAGGAACGGCAGATGGAGTTTAATTTAGATAAATGTAAGGTGCTGCATTTTGGTGAGACAAATCAGGGCAGGGTTTGCACAGTTCACGGTCGGGCCCTGGGGAGTGTTATTGAACAAAGAGATCTCGGGGTACAGGTTCAGAGCTCCTTGAAAGCGGGGAGTCAGATAGACGGGGCGGTGAAGAAGGCTTGCAGCCTGTTAGCTTCCATCGGTCAGACCACTGAGTATCAGAGTTGGGACATCTTGTTGGAGCTGTATAGGACATTGGTGAGGCCACATTGAGAGGTCAGGTCACCCGACTATAGAAAGGATATGATTAAACTCGAGAGAGTGTAGTAAACCATTTTGAAAGGAGTATCACTTAATCACTTTGGACAGAGTAACAGGAAAGCAGAGTACTGGGCTCATGGTAAGATTCTTGGTAGTGTAGATGAGCAGAGATACCTCGGTGTTCATGTACATAGATCCCTGAAAGTTGCCACCCAGGTTGATAGGGTTGTTAAGAAGGATAACAGTGTTTTAGCTTTTATTGTTAGAGGGATTGGGGCAGCACGGTGGTCAGCACTGCTGCCTCACAGCGCCAGAGACCCGGGTTCTATTCCCGCCTCAGGCGACTGACTGTGTGGAGTTTGCACTTTCTCCCCGTGTCTGCGTGGGTTTCCTCCGGGTGCTCCGGTTTCCTCCCACAGTCCAAAGATGTGCAGGTCAGGGTGAATTGGCCGTGGGAAATTGCCCATCGTGATCAGGGATGTGTAGGTTAGGTGTGTTAGTGAGGGGTAAATATAGGGTAGGGGAATGGGTTACTCTTCAGAGGGTCAGTGTGGACTTGTTGGGCCGACGGGCCTGTTTTCATACTGTAGGGAGCCTATTTCTGTATCTTCTCTCTCTAAAAAATTTACTACGATGCTACCTGGACTGAAAGGTTTGAGTTATAAGGAGAGGTTGGATAAGCTGGGACTATTTCCCCTGGAGCACGGGAGACTGAGGGGTGACCTTATAGAGGTCTATAAAACCATGAGGGTAGCAGACCTTTAAGAAACATTTGGACAGGTGTATGGATGGGACAGGTATGGAGGGATATGGACCGAACACAGACAAATGGGGCTAGTTTACATTGTGATAACCAGACAGCATGTGCAAGTTGGGCCGAAGGGCCTGCTTCCATGCTGTAAACCTCTGTGACTCTATAATAAAGGATGGGATCAGTACATGAGTAAGGGACAATGCCAGATCAGAAGAACAATGGGTGGGATCTGCTTGGGTGGAATTAGGAAACATTAAGAGGCAGCAGACATTGGTTGGAGTTATTCACAGACCACCCAACAGCTGGGGTGGGGACTGGCATTAATCAAGAGATGAAAGGAGTGTGTCACATGCGAGTTATTGTGAGTGACTTCAGTCTGAACATAGACTGGGTAAACAAGTTGAGCACCAAAGCTGTGGAGGATGAGTTTCTGGAGTGTCTTCAGGATGGTTAGCTACAGCAGGATGTTGAGGAGTCAACTAAAAGGCAGGATATTTTAGATCTAGTTTTCTGGAACAAAATGGATGAGTTATCAATCGTGTTCCAAGGGAACTCTTGGGGATGAGTCATTACAACGTGAGAGAATTTTACATTATGTTGCACAATGAGATAGCTCAATCAGACGCAAGGATGTTAAATGTGACGAAGGGAAATTATGAAGATGTGACAGTAAAATGGTGGAAGGTGTCACCAACAGTGCTCAGCAATAACCTGCTCAGTGACACCCAGTTTGGGATCCCCCAGGGTCACCCAGCTCCTGACCTCATTACAGCCTTGGGTCAAACATGGACAGAGGAGCTGAATTCCAGAGGGGAGGGGAGAGGGCCAGCCCTTGACATCGAGGCTGCATTCGACCAAGTGTGGAATCACGGAGAACATCTCTGGGACACCCACACCCACCAACCCCACTGCCCCATGGCTGAACACTTCAACTCCCCCTCCCACTCTGCCGAAGACTTGCAGGTCCTGGGCCTCCTCCATCGCCACTTCCTCACCACCCGACGCCTGGAGGAAGAACGCCTCATCTTCCGCCTCGGAACACTTCAACCCCAGGGCATCAATGTGGACTTCACCAGTTTCCTCATTTTCCCTTCCCCCACCTCACCCCAGTTCCAAACTTCCAGCTCAGCACCGCCCTCATGACCTGTCCTACCTGCCAATTTCCCTTCCCACCTATCCACTCCACCCTCCTCTCTGACCTATCACCATCGCTCACACCTCCATCCACCTATTGCACTGTCAGCTTCCTTACGCCAAGCCCTACTCCTCCTCCCATTTATCTCTCCACCCCAGAGGCTCCCAGCCTCATTCCTGATGAAGGGCTTATGCCTGAAACGTTGATTCTCCTGCCCCTCGGATGCTGCCTGACCTGCTGTGCTTTTCCAGCACCACACTCTCGACTCTGATCTCCAGCACTGCAGTCCTCACTTTCGCCTGGTACAGAGGAAGATGGTTGTGGTTGTCAGAGGACAGTAAGTGAAGTTTCTCATCAGTGAAAGATTTATTATCTATTTTTTCTGCACTGTCTCGAAGCAGAAAGAACGGTAAGTGTACACCCTCTCTCTGTTACCTCTAAGCGAGCAAATTTTCTATTAATTCACACATAGAACACAGAACATGGAACAGTACAAGAAGGGCTCATGCCTGAAACGTCGATTCTCCTGCTCCTTGGATGCTGCCTGACCTGCTGCGCTTTTCCAGCAACACATTTTCAGCTCTGATCTCCAGCATCTGCAGTCCTCACTTTCTCCTCCATAGAACAGTACAGCACAATACAGGCCCTTCGGCCCACAATGTTGTGCCGAGCATTTATTTTAATCTAAGACCAACCCTAACCTACACACCCCTCAATTTACTGCCATCCATGGGCTTGTCCAGCAGCCACTAATGTCTCTGAATCTACTCCCACCACTGGCAATGCATTCCACACACCCACCACTCTCTGCGTAAAGAACCAATCTCTGACATCTCCCCTATACCTTCCTCCAATCACCTTAAAATTATGACCCCATCCATTTCTGCCCTTGAAAAGTCTCTGGCTGTCTACTCTATCTCTGCCTCTCATTATCGTATACACGTCTATCAAACTCACCTCTCTTCCTTCTTCTCTCCAGTGTGAAAAGCCCTAGCTCCCTCAACCTTTCTTCATAAGACAGTCACTCCAGTCCGGGCAGCATCCTGGTAAATCTCCTCTGCGCCGTCTCCAAAGCATCTACATCCTTCCTCTAACAAGGTGACCAGAAGTGGAAACAATATTCCAAGTGTTGTCCAACCAGGACTCTATTGAGCTGCAGCATAACCTTGAGGCTCTTAAACTCAATCCCCCGGTAATGAAAGCCGAAACACCATTCACCTTCTTAACAACCCTCCCAACTTGGGTGGCAACTTTGAAGGATCTATATACGTGGACCCCAAGATCCCTCTGTTCCTCCACATTGCCAAGAATCCTGTCTTTAACCCTGTAATCTGCATTCAAATTCCACCTTCCAAAATGAATCACTTCACATTTATCCAGGTATATTTATCCTATATTTATCCACTTCTCAGCCCAGCTCTGCATCCTGTCAATATCTTGTTGTAGCCTGCAACAGGCCCTCGACACTATCTCCAACACCACCGTCCTTTGTGTCATCAGCAAACTCACTAACCCACCCCTCCACCTCTACATCCAAGTCATTTATAAAAACTACAAACAGCAGAGGCCTAAGAACAGATCCCTGTGAGACACCACTGGTCACTGACCCCCAGGCAGAATACTTTCCACCCACTGCCACTCGCTGTCTTCTTTCAGCCAGCCTATTCTACACTCAGACATCCACATTTCCCTGTATCCCATACCTCCCAACTTTCTGTATGAGCCTATCGTGGGGAACCTTATCAAATGCTTTACTGCAATCCAGACACTGCTCGACCTTCTTCATCTTGTCTCATCACATCCTCAAAGAACTCAATAAGGCTTGTGAGGCATGACCTGCCCCTCACAAAACCACGCTGACTGTCTTTAATCAAACTACATTTTTCCAAATAGTTGTAAATCCTATCTCTCAGAATCCTTTCCAGTACTTTGCTTACCACGATGTAAGACTGACTGGTCTGTAATTTCCAGGGATTTCCGTATTCCCTTTGTTGAACAGAGGAACAATGTTCGCCTCCCTCCTCACTGGAGAGTGAGGATGCAAGGATCATCACCAGAGGCACAGCAATCTCATTCCTCATTTCCCATAGTAACCTCGGATATATCTGGTCCAGCCCTTGGGACTTATCTATCTTGATGCTTCCCAGAATTTCCAGCACATCCATTTCCTTAATCGCAATCTGTTAGAGCCTTTTAACCTGGTCTACAGCATTCTCACTATCAACAAGGTCCCTCTCTCTCGTGAATACACAGTAAAAAACTCATTTATGCACCCTCTACCTATTAGGTAAGACTCCCTAAAGTGTGGAAACAGGCCCTTCAGCCCAACAAGTCCACACCAATCCTCTGAAGAGCAACCCACCCAGACCCATTCCCCTACATCTAACACTACGGGCAATTTAGCTTGGCCAATTCACCTGACCTGCACATCTTTGGACTGTGGGAGGAAACCGGAGCACCCGGAGGAAACCCACGCAGACACGGGGAGAATGTGCAAACTCCACACAGTCAGTCGCCTGAGTTGGGAATTGAACCCGGGTCTCTGGTGCTGTGAGGCAGCAGTGCTAACCACTGTGCCACCGTGCCATGTCTTCAAACTCTAGGCACAAGTCCCCTCCACTATCCCTGATCAGCCCTACCCTCTCTCTGATCATTCTCGTATTCCTTACGTAAGTGTAGAACGCCTTTGGGTTTTCCCTAATCCTTCCAACCAAGGTTTTTCCATGCCCTCTCCTAGCTCTCCTCAGTCCATTTTTGAGTTCTTTCCTAGCTACCCTGTAAAGTTGTGCCAAATCCTTGCTTCCTCAACATTAAGTCAGCTTTCTTCTTCCTCTTGACGAGAAGCTCCTCTTCTCTTGTCATCCAAGGCTCCTTCACCTTACCGTTCCTCGCCTGTCTCAGTGGGACAAAGTTATCCAACACTCCACAACAAGTGCCCCTTAAACATCCTCCACATTTCTGTTGTGTATTTCTCACAGAACAATTGTCCCCAATTTATACTCCACAGCTCCTGTCTAATAGTAGTTGGATTTCCCCTCCACCAATTACATACCTCCCCATACTGTGTGTTCCTGTCCCTCTCCATGGCCGTGGTAACGGTGAGGCAGTTGTGGTCACTGTCACCGAAATGCTCTCCCACCGAGAGATCTGACACCTGGCCTGGCTCGTTGCCTAGCACCAAATCCAATATGGCCTCCCCTCTGGTTGGCCTATCTATGTATTGAGTCAGGAATCCCTCCTGGGCACATCTGACAAAGTCTGCACTAAGGAGGTTCCAATCAATACTGGGGGAAGTTGAAGGCACCCAGAACAACAACTGTTACATCTGCACCTTTCCAAGGTCTGCTGTCGAATCTGTTCTTCCATCTCTCTGCTGCTATTGAGGGGTTTATTACTCCGACTTCATACAAATGACCATATATGGAGCAGAAATGAGCCACTTAGCTCCTTCACTCGATGGGTCCTGACAACATTCCGTCAATATTAATGATGACTTGTGCTCCAGAGTTTGCTGCTCCTCCAGCCAGACCTGTCATCTCAGCTCCAGGACATCTCTGCAGGAGTCCCTCAGGGGAGTGTCCTAGACCCAACCATCTTCAGCTGCTTCATCAATGACCTTCCCTCCATCAGAAGGTCAGAAGTGGGGATGGTCCCCGATGATTACACAATGTTCAGCACCATTCACCACTCCTCAGGTACTGGAGCAGTCCATGTTCAAATGGAACAAGATCTGGACAATATCCAGGCTTGGGCTGACAAGGGGCAAGGAACATTCATGCCACACAAATGCCAGGCTGTGACCATCAGCAATAACAGACAATCTAACCATCGCTCCTTGACATTCAATGGTGTTACCATCACTGAATCCCCCACTATCAACATCCTGGGGGTGACCATTGACTAGAAACTCAACTGGACTCACCACATAAACTCAGTGGCTACAAGAGCAGGTCAGAGGCTGGGAATACTGCGGTGAGTAACTCCCCTCCTGACTCCCCCAACGTCTGTCCACCATCTACAAGACACAAGTCCGGAGTGTGATGGAATACTCCCCACTTGCCCTGGATGGGGGCAGCTCCAGCAACACTCAAGAAGCTCAACATCATCCAGGACAGCTGCTTGATTGGTACCACACCCACAAACACCCACTCCCTCCCCCCACCCACGCTCAGTAGCAGCAGTGTGTACCATCTACAAGATGCACTGCAGAAATTCACTAAAGATCCTCAGACAGCACCTTCCAAACCCACAACCACTTCCTGTTGTACATCAATCAAACACACAGTCTTCTAGCCCCACCCTCTACCTCCTGTCACGAAGCCAATTTGGGATCCAACTTGCCAAGATACTCTGGGACCCATGAGCCTTTACTTTCTTTACCAGTTTCCGGTGTGGGACCTTGTCAAAGGCCTTGCTTAAATTCACAGAGACTACATCAACTGCCCTCCCCTCATCTCCACACTTGGTCACCTCCTCGGAAAATGCAATCAGATTTATCAGGCATGACCTCCCTCTGACAAAGACATGCTGACTATCCGTGATTAAACCTTGCCTCTCGAAGGACATGGGCAGCAGATACATGGGAACACCACCCCCTGCAAGTTCCCCTCCCAGCCCCTCACCATCCTGACTTGGAAATATATCGCCGTTCCTTCAGTGTCACTGGGTCAGAATCCTGGAATTCCCTCCCTAAGGGACATTGTGGGTCTAGAAGTGGGTCTTGACTGCAGCGGGTCAAGAAGGCAGCTCACCCCCACCTTCTTAAGGGGTAACGAGGGACGGGGCAATAAATGCTGGGACCAGGCAGCAATGCCCTGTCTAATGACTAAATAAAATAAACAGACATGAAGAGTTTGAAGTGAATTTGGAAAATACATTAAATCACAAACACCTGTGTACATCAGCAAAGGACAGATTAATGGACTTACAGCAACTATACATTCATGCTTTGATACAAAAACTGAAATAAGGTCTGTCAACTACGGCTGACAAAGGAGCTCAGGAATCAAAAAATTATAAATTGCCAAGAATTGCCAGAAATAACAATTGAGGGCTTTATAGAATACAGTAAAGGAAATGGAGAACAGAAGGTGAATGCAATCTAATTGTAAACTTGAAAATGATTTGTAAAAGCTTCTGCAGTTACATAAAACCAAATATGGGTCAATTAAAGGCAGTCGGGAGAAATTATAATAGGGAATAATCTGTGACTGCTTTCACTGAGGAAGAGACAAGAAATCTCCCAGAATCAGAGATCCTAGTGACTGAGGGGACTGAGAAGCTGAACCATGTTTACAAGAAGATGGAGCTGGAGAAATGAATGGGGCTGAAAGCTGATCAATCCTCAGGACCTGATGGCTCCACATCCCAGCGTGTTAAAGGAGGCAGCTACAGAGATTGTCGATGTATTAGAGATTATTTTCCAAAATTCCACCGATTCTGGACTGATTCCTGTGGGTTGGGAGGTAGCAAATACCAGCCACATTTAAACAGGGAGTGAGAGAGAAAATAGGGAACTACAGCCCTGTTAGCCTTCCATCAGGATCAGGGAAATACTGGAATCGATTATAAAGGGCAGGATATACAGGAACTTTGCTAATAATGATCTGATTGGGCAGAGTCAGCATGGAGTTGAGAATGAGAAATGGGGTTGAAAAAGGGAACTCAATATTCAAGTCGACTTAGATTTTCATAAGCCTTTTGTTAAAGTTCCCCACAGGAGGCTGATTATAACGTTAAAGTGCATTGCACAGGAGGGAGTGTATGAACATGGATTAATGATTGGCTAACAGACAGGAATTGAGAGTGGGAATAAATGGGTTATTCCCAGGGTGACCGGCTGTGAACAGTGGGCTATCACACAAACAGTTGGGCTCACAATATCAAACAGTGATTTGGAGGTGGGGATTAAACATAACATTTCCAATTGTATTGATTATGGGAGCTTAAGGAAGATGTAAAAGGGTCTCACGGAGATTTGGACAGGCTCAGTGTTTGGGCAAGAACATGGCAGATGGAATATAATGCGGAAAAATGTCCGGTTATCCACTTTAAACACAGGACAAGAGTCTTGGGCCTATCAAGTCTGTAGGCCAAAAGCACTCACCTCCCTGCATTAGTCCCACTTCCCTGCATTATACCCATAGCCTTGAATGTTAGAACATTTCAGATGCTCATCAAGTAGGTTTTAAAGGTTATGAGGTTTCCCACCTCAACTCCCGTCCCAGACACTACATTCCAGAAATGCTCCCTCCCCAGGTGAAAACTTTTTTTCCACAAATCCTCTCTAAACCTCCTGCCTTTCCCTTTAAAACAACCTCCCCTCCCCCTCCCCCCTGGTAGTGACCTTTCAACAAAGGGGAGCAGCTGCTTCCTACCCACCCGGTCCATACCCATCCTAACCTGATCACCTCTCTCAGATCCCCCCCTTCATCCTTCCCTGCTCCAAAGAAAACAACATCAGCTTCTGAAGAAGGGTCACTGAAACCAAAAACATTGACTCTGCTTTCTCTGCACATTTGCTGTCAAACCTGCTGAGTTTTTCCAGTAATTCCTGTTTTGTTTCTGATTTCCAGTATCCACAATTGTTTTTTTTTAATTCTGAGTTTATCCAGCCTCTCTCCATCGCTGAAATGCTCCATCCCAGACACCATCCTGGTGAATCTCCCTCTGCACCCCCTCCAATACAATCTCATCCTTCCCATTGTGTGGGGACCAGAACTGCACACAGTACTCCAGCTGTGGTCTAACCTAAGTCCTGTACAGCTCCAACATCACCCCCCTGCTCTTGTAATCGATGCATCGACTGATAAAGGCAAGTGCCCCATGTGACTCCTTAATCCTATTACCCTGGCCTGCTACCTTCAGGGCCTCTGAACAAACTCCCCAAGATCCCTCTGTTCCTCTGAGCTTCCTCGTGTCCTCCAATCATTGAGTACTCCCTTGTCTTGTTCCTTCTTCCAAAGTGCATCCCCTCACATTTATCAGGGTTCAGTTCCATCTGATACTGACCTGGCCAACTGACCAATCCGTTTACACCCCCCTTTAACCTCACACCTCCCTCCTCAGCAATCACCCACCCAATCTTTGTGTCATCCACAAACTTACTCATCGATCCCCCCACACCCCCGCCCCATCATCCTCATCTACATCGCTTGAATATTGTGAACACAAAGGGCCCTAGCCCTGATCCCTGTGGTACATCAATCACACACACAGTCTTCTAACCCCACCCTCTGTATCCTGTCACGAAGCCAATTTGGGATCCAATTTGCCAAGTTACCCTGGGACCCATGAGCTTTTACTTTCTTTTCTCGTTTCCGGTGTGGACCTTGTCAAAGGCCTTGCTTAAATCCACAGAGACTACACCAACTGCTCTCCCCTCATCTCCACACTTGGTCACCCCCTTGGAAAAATCAGTCAGATTTGTCAGGCGTGACCTCCCTCTGACAAAGACATTCTGACTATCCCTGATCAAACTTTGCCTCTCGTGGAGTAGATTAATTTTCCCCAATAGTTCCCAACCACTGAGGTTAGACTCACCTGTCTATAATTCCCTGGTCTATCTCTACTACCCTCTTGTAAAATGGAACCACACTGTGTGTCCTCCAGTCCTCTGGCACCTCCTGTTGGCCAGAGACGAATTAAAAATTTGGGTCTGAGCCCCTGTAATTTCCTCCCTCATCTCCCACAGCAGTCTGGGATAAAATTCATCCAGGGCCTGGGTATTTGACCATTTTAAAGTTCACCAAAATCTCCAATAGCTTCTTGCTTCTTCTGTCAATCTGTTCAAGGACTTCACAGTCCTTCCTCTTAACTCTGTAGTTGCATCCTCCTCATCCTGAGTAAACACAGATGTGAAATATTCATTTAATCCTCCAACTCCACACACCGATTATCCCCGTGGTCCCAAATGGACCCTAATCTTTCCCTAGTTATTCCCTTGATGCATTTGTAGAATAGTTTAGGATTCTCCCTAATCTTATCCCCCAGCATTTCCTCATTCTTGCTATTTGCTTTCCTATCGCTTTCTTAACTTCCCCTTCCTGTCCTCCTCAGTGGCCTCTGCTGTTTTGCTCTATTTCTACCTGTTACAGGTCCCACTTTTTCTTTTTATCCAGTCCTGAATATTCCTAGACATCCAGGGTTCTCTGGGATTGTTGCTCCTACATTTCAGCCGAATGGGAACATGTTGGGTTTGGTCTCTGTCCAGTCCCTGTTTGGAATGAGAAACAGCTGTGTAGGGTATTTCTGAAATGGGGAAGAGGTTGGAAAGTTTCGCTGGTCAAATGGACCGAGGTACCCTTGTCGATGAGTCTCTGAAGGTTACATAGAACATAGAACATAGAAGAATACAGCGCAGTACAAGCCCTTCGGCCCTCGATGTTGCGCCGATCCAAGTCCACCTAACCTACACTAGCCCACTATCCTCCATATGCCTATCCAATGCCCGCTTAAATGCCCATAAAGAGGGAGAGTCCACCACTGCTACTGGCAGGGCATTCCATGAACTCACGACTTGCTGAGTAAAGAACCTACCCCTAACATCTGTCCTATACCTACCGCCCCTTAATTTAAAGCTATGCCCCCTTGTTAACGCAAAGAGGCAGCAAGCTGTTGAGAAGGTTAACATAAAATAAAAAACCGCAGGCACTGGAAATCTGAAACAAAAACAGAAATTTCTGGACAAACTCAGCAGATCTAGCAGCATGTGTGGAGAGAAAAAGCGAGTTAATGTTCCAGTGCCTCTGCCTCAGAACTGTTAGCAGCTGGGAAAATGGGGTACTGGTGCTAAAGACAAGTTCAGGGGTGATGGGGGCGAGGTGGACAGATAGGACGAGACAGAGCTCAGAGAAAGAGAGAGACAGAGAGAAAGAGAGAGAGAGATATGTCGGGGTGGGCAGAGGAGGGGATATTAATTATTGGCCAGGGCAGAAGTGCAACTGAATAAGTGATAGTGAGAGCTGAGAGTGAGAGAGAGTTGGTAAGCTGTGCTGAAAGAAAGTCATGTCATGACTTGGGGTGTGGGCTGGGTGAAAACGGATGGAAGGATGGAATCAGGCTCTAGTGTTAAATTCAATACTGAGTCCAGGAGGCTGCAGGGTCCCCAAGCAGAAGGCGAGATGCTTTTCTTCCAGTTTGTGCTGAGCTTCCCTGGAGCACTGCAGCCAGCCTGAGGCAGAGAGGTTGGCCAGGGAACAGGCTGGGGGGTTACAGTGACAGGCAACTGGAAGCTCAGGCTCAGAACGTGGACAGAACGTAGGTGTTCTGTGAAGTGGTCACCCAGTCTACATTTCCCCAGTGTAGAGGAGACCACATTGTGAGCAGCATTTTGTGTGTGTACATAAAAGTGTATGTGTGTGTGTGAGAGAGAGAGTGTGTACATAAGAGTGCATGTGTGTATATGTGTGAGTGTGTGAGAGAGAGTGTGTACGTAAGAGTGCATGTGTGTATATGTGTGAGTGTGAGAGAGAGTGTGTACGTAAGAGTGCGTGTGTGCATATGTGTGAGTGTGTGTGAGAGAGAGAGAGTGTGTATGTAAGAGTGTGTGTGTGTGGAAGAGAGAGTGTGTACATAAGAGTACATGTGTTTATATGTGTGTGTGTGAGAGAGGAGAGTGTGTACGTAAGAGTGCATGTGTGTATATGTGTGAGTGTGTGTGTGAGAGAGGAGAGTGTGTACGTAAGAGCGCATGTGTGTATATATGTGTGAGTGTGCGCGTGTGTGTGTGTGAGAGAGAAAGAGTGTGTATGAAAGAGCGCATGTGTGTATATGTGTGAATGTGAGTATGTGTGTGAGAGAGAGAGCATGTACGTAAGAGTGTGTGTGTATATGTGTGTGTGTGAGTGTTAGAGAGAGAGTGTGTACATAAGAGTGCGTGTGTGTATATGTGTGTGTGTGAGAGAGAGTGTGTACGTAAGAGTGCATGTGTGTGTGTGAGAGAGAGTGTGTACGTACGAGTGCATGTGTGTATATGTGTGTGTGTGAGAGAGAGTGTGTACGTACGAGTGCATGTGTGTATATGTGTGTGTGTGAGAGAGAGTGTGTACGTAAGAGTGCGTGTGTGTATATGTGTGTGTGTGAGTGTTAGAGAGAGTGTGTGTACGTAAGAGTGCATGTGTGTATATGTGTGTGTGTGAGAGAGAGTGTGTACATAAGAGTGCGTGTGTGTATATGTGTGTGTGTGAGAGAGAGAGTGTGTGCATAAGAGTGCATGTGTATATGTGTGTGTGTAAGAGAGAGAGTGTGTACGTAAGAGTGCGTGTGCGTATATGTGTGTCTGTGAGAGAGAGTGTGTACATAAGAGTGCGTGTGTGTATATGTGTGTGTGTGAGAGAAAAAGTGTGTACGTAAGAGTCCGTGTATGTATATGTGTGAGTGTGTGTGAGAGAGAGAGTGTGTATGTAAGAGTGTGTGTGGGAGAAAGTGTGTGTTTGCATGTGCACATGTGTTTGTGTACGTGTATGCATGAGAGTGTGTGTGCATGTGTGTGCATGTGTGTGAGAGTGTGTGTGTGTCTCAGTGTCAGCTCCTGTACCTTGTCAGAACACATTGTCTATTCAACAACCTTTATCCAGTGAGACGGTCCCTGCTGTGTACAAAGCAGGTGATGATGGGGGAATGTGATCTCGGCATGCACTGTCAAGAGTTTTCAAATAAAAGTTGATTTTTGTGGTGATACAGTCTGTGGTTTGACATTCCCCTTTCTGAGAAACAAGACATATAACTGAGCAAATACAGCAAGATAAATAAGCCAAGGTTACTTAGCGACTCAAAGCATAGTGGTTTAAAACCAGTGAAAGTCCAAAAATAAATAATCAGGAGAGGTTTTCTGCTCCGAATCTGACTCTGCACCAGGCACTCTCTGTTCACACACTTTACCGGGGCATACTGACAGTGAAGCCTTTCCCCTGTAATGACCCACCCTGGATCTGCAGTCAGGGACAGTACAAACGATTAAAAACACTATGTGTGTGTGTGTGAGTGTGAGGGTATGTGTGTGTGAGAGAGAGTGTGTGTGAGTGAGTTTGTGTGTATGTGTGTGAGTGAGTTTGTGTGTGAGTGAGTTTGTGTGTATGTGTGTGTGAGTGAGTATGTGTGTGAGTTTGAGTGTGTGTGTGAGAGTGTGAGTGTATGTATGTGTGTGTGAGAGTGTGTGTGTGAGAGAGTGTGAGTGTGAGTGTGTGTGTGAGTGTGAGAGTGTGTGTGTGTGTGTGTGTGTGTTGATCCTGTGCAGTGTGTGAGTCTGTGGTTGCTGTTTCTATCCATTGTACCAACTGTAAAGAATCCTATCCCAACAATGTTTATGGAACAGGTTTTAATGTTCCCATGAAAATTCAATTTTCAACTTGAACCTCCATCTGCCTCAGACAGAAACACCTGAATCCTGTGGAATTAAACCCCAGACTCAGTAACAGCTGCAACAACTCTTTAACCCAATGGATCCATCTGTGACAAATGTTCAGCACAATGTGAGAGCGAGCAGGAACACCAGATCCCTCTCTGTCAGGTCCAACCTTACAGTGAGTGACTCCCTACTGAATAAAGCACATTGTTCAGCTTCAGCCATGTACCTCGATGGAATGAAGCCAGAATGCTGGTCTTGAACTGAGTCCACAATCCAGGGGTGTTTGATAGGCACAACCAGAGGGAGAGGCTTTTCTATGAGGGCTCCTGTCACTGAGTTACTAATCCGCAAATTCCCCATGTGGCCATGGGATAGGGCAGGAGCAGGAGCAGCCAGGCAAGAAATCAGAAACGCAACGCTTTTCACAACCTCCCTTATGTGCCATCTCATAGGGAGCAGTGCACTGGAAATCAGGGACTCTACACAACAGTTAAAGACTTGATCAAGAAATGCCTTTCTGTCCTTGCCTTTCTGACCCAGGTTGACAGAAAGTACCGAACGGGTTTCACAAGAATTACTATTAATTACAAATAAATAGACTCAAGCTACAGAGAAATGATTACAATGCAACAGTACATAACTGTCCTGGATAAAACTCTAAACTTCTTTTAAACTCTCTCTTCTGCACACAACAGACACAGACAATGAAAAGGACATGGATGTTTTGGACAGGGGGGAAGATTGAAAAGGCAGTTCAGTGGTTTCTGTTCACAGGATCTGTCCAGATGATTGTGCTCCTGAACAGAACACTGCTCCACAATCTTCCCTCTCCAGATGCTTCCACTAGCCTACAACCAGCACAGGGGGTCCACTTCACATGGATAATCATTTGCGACGTATTAATTAGAAGTTACAGCTGCCAGCAACTACTGGAGGGGGCAGAGATGAGCTCAGTTTATTCAGGTTTAAACTGGAGGAGAAAGTGAGGTCTGCAGATGCTGGAGATCAGAGCTGAAAATGTGTTGCTGGAAAAGCGCAGCAGGTCAGGCAGCATCCAGGGAACAGGAGAATCGATGTTTCGGGCATAAGCCCTTCCTGAAGAAGGGCTTATGCCCGAAACGTCGATTCTCCTGTTCCCTGGATGCTGCCTGACCTGCAGCGCTTTTCCAGCAACACATTTTCAGCTCAGGTTTAAACTGGGCTTTGCTGCAGAGAAAAAGAGGATTTGATGGGGACAGTGTAGAAGGAGATGGAAATGTGTTGCTGGAAAAGCGCAGCAGGTCGGGTTGCTTTTCCAGCAACACATTTCCATCTCTGATCTCCAGCATCTGCAGACCTCACTTTCTCCTCACAGTGTAGAAGGAGCTTTACTCTGTATCTAACCCTGTGCTGTCCCTGTCCTGGGAGTGTTTGATGGGGGGACAGTGTAGAGGGAGCTTTACTCTGTATCTAACCTCATGCTGCCCCTGTCCTGGGAGTGTTTGATGGGGGGACAGTGTAGAGGGAGCTTTACTCTGTATCTAACCTCGTGCTGCCCCTGTCCTGGGAGTGTTTGATGGGGGGACAGTGTAGAGGGAGCTTTACTCTGTATCTAACCTCGTGCTGCCCCTGTCCTGGGAGTGTTTGATGGGGGGACAGTGTAGAGGAGCTTTACACGGTATTTAACTCTGTACTGTCCCTGTCCTGGGAGTGCTTGCTGGGGACAGTGTAGAGGGAGCTTTACTCTGTATCTACCCCTGTGCTGTCCCTGTCTTGGGAGTGTTTGATGGGGACAGTATAGAGGGAGCTTTACTCTGTATCTAACCCTGTGATGTCCCTGTTTGGGAGTGTTTGATGAGGACAGTGTAGAGGAAGCTTTACTCTGTATCTAACCTCGTGTTGTCCCTATCCTGGGAGTGTTTGATGGGGAACAGGGTAGAGAGAGCTTTACTCTGTATCTAACCCCATGCTGTCCCTGTCCAGGGAGTGTTTGATGGGGACAGTGTAGAGGGAGCTTTACTCTGTATCTAACCTTGTGCTGTCCCTGTCCTGGGAGTGTTTGAACATAGAACATTACAGCGCAGTACAGGGCCTTCGGCCCTCGATGTTGCGTCGCCCTGTCATACCAATCTAAAGCCCATCTAACCTACACTGTTCCATCTACGTCCATTTGCCTGTCCAATGACGACTTAAATGTACTTAAAGTTGGTGAGTCTACTACTGTTGCAGGCAAAGCATTCCACGCCCCTACTACTCTCTGAGGAAAGAAACTACCTCTGACATCTGTCCTATATCTATCACCCCTCAATTTAAAGCTATGCCCCCTCATGCTAGCCATCACCATACTTGGAAAAAGGCTCTCCCTGTCCACCCTATCTAACCCTCTGATTATCTTATATGTCTCTATTAAGTCACCTCTCAACCTTCTTCTCTCTAACAAAAACAGCCTCAAGTCCCTCAGCCTTTCCTCATAAGACCTCCCCTCCATAACAGGCAACATCCCAGTAAATCTCCTCTGCACACTTTCCAAAGCTTCCATATCCTTCCTATAATGCGGTGACCAGAACTGGACACAATACTCCAAGTGCGGCCGCACCAGAGTTTTGTACAGCTGCAGCATGACCTCATGGTTCCAGAACTCGATCCCTCTGTTAATAAAAGCTAAAACACTGTATGCCTTCTTAACAACCCTATCAACCTGGGTGGCAACTTTTAGAGATCTCTCTGCTCACCTACACTACCAAGAATCTTACCATTAGCCCAGTACTTTGCATTCCGGTTACTCCGACCAAAGTGAATCACCTCACACTTGTCCGCATTAAACTCCATTTGCCACCTCTCAGCCCAGCTCTGCAGCTTATCTATGTCTCTCTGTAACCTACAACATCCTTCGTCACTATCCACAACTCCACCGACCTTAGTGTCGTCTGCAAATTTACTAACCCACCCTTCTACGTCCTCATCCAGGTCATTTATAAAAATGACGAACAGCAGTGGACTCAACACTGACCTTTGCGGTACACCACTGGTAACTGGACTCCAGGAAGAACATTTCCCATCAACCACCACCCTCTGTCTTCTTTCAGCAAGCCAATTACTGATCCAAACTGCTATGTGTCCCACAATCCCATTCCTCCGCATTTTGTACAATAGCCTACTGTGGGGAACCTTATCGAACGTCTGGCTGAAATCCATATACACCACATCAACCGGTTTACTCTCATCGACCTGTTTGATCACCTTCTCAAAGAACTCAATAATGTTTGTGAGGCATGACCTACCCCTCACAAAACCGTGCTGACTATCCCTAAGCTACTTATTATTTTCTAGATGATTATAAATCCTATCTCTTATAGCCTTTTCCTACACTTTACCAACAACTGAAGTAAGGTTCATTGGTCTATAATTACCAGAGTTGTCTCCACTCCCTTTCTTGAACAAGGGAACCACATTTGCTATCCTCCAGTCTTCTGGCACTATCCCTGTAGACAATGACGATTTAAAGATCAATGCCAAAGGCTTGATGGGGAAGAGGGGAAAGGGAGCTTTACTCTGTATCTAATCCTGTCCTGTCCCTGTCCTGGGCAATTTTGATGGATCATTGAAACCTGCAGAATATTTCTAACCACCAGAGACTCATTAGTTGCACATTGGTCATTACCTTGGTCATCCACTTACTGTGTAACACTGGGATACAGTACTGTTGGGACAGGTCTGTCACTGTATAACACTGGGGTACAGTACTGGTGGGGACAGGTCTGTCACTGTATAACACTGGGGTGAGTACTGGTGTGACAGGTCTGTCCCTGTATAACACTGGGGTATAGTACTGCTGGGGAAAGGTCTGTCCCTGTATAACACTGGGGACCAGTACTGGTGGGGACAGGTCTGTCCCTGTACAACACTGGGGTACAGTACTGGTGGGGACAGGTCTGTCACTGTACAACACTGGGGTACAGTACTGGTGGAGACAGGTCTGTCCCTGTATAACACTGTGGTACAGTACTGTTGGGCACAGGTCTGTCACTATATCACACTGGGGTACAGTGCTGGTGGGGACAGGTCTGTCACTATAAAACACTGGTGTATAGTACTGGTGGGGACAGGTCTGTCACTGTACAACACTGGGGTACAGTACTGGTGGAGACAGGTCTGTCCCTGTACAACACTGGGGTACAGTACTGGTGGGGACAGGTCTGTCACTGTACAACACTGGGGTACAGTACTGGTGGAGACAGGTCTGTCCCTGTATAACAGTGGGGTACAGTACTGGTGGGGACAGATCTGTCACTGTATAACACAGGTACAGTACTGGTGGGGACAGGTCTGTCACTGTATAACACTGGGGTACAGTACTGGTGGGGACAGGTCTGTCACTGTATAACACTGGGGTAAAGGACTGGTGGGGACAGGTCTGTCACTGTATAACACTGTGGTACTGTACTGGTGGGGACAGGTCTGTCTCTGTATAACACTGGGGTACAGTACTGGTGGGGACAGGTCTGTCTCTGTATAACACTGGGGTACAGTACTGGTGGGGACAGATCTGTCACTATAGGACACTGATGTATAGTACTTGTGACAACAGGTCTGTCACTGTATACCACTGGGATACAGTCCTGGTGCAGACAGATCTGTCACTGTATAACACTGGGATACAGTACCGGTGAGGACAGTTCTGTCACTGTATAACACTGGGATACAGTACAGATGGGAACAGGTCAGTTACTGTATAACACTGGGGTACAGTACTGGTGTGGGACAGGACTATCACTGTATAACATTGGGATACAGCACTGCTGGGGACAGGTCTGTCTCTGTATAACACTGGGGTACAGTACTGGTGGGGACAGGTATGTCACTGTATAACACTGGGTTACAGTACTGGTGGGGACAGGTCTAACACTGTATAACACTGGGAAACAGTACTGGTGGGGACAGGTCTGTCACTGTATAACACTGGGAAACAGTACTGGTGGGGACAGGTCTGTCACTGTATAACACTGGGAAACAGTACTGGTGGGGACAGGTCTAACACTGTATAACACTGGGAAACAGTACTGGTGGGGACAGGTCTGTCACTGTATAACACTGGGAAACAGTACTGGTGGGGACAGGTCTGTCTCTGTATAACACTGGGGTACGGTACTGGTGGGGACAGGTATGTCACTGTATAACACTGGGTTACAGTACTGGTGGGGACAGGTCTAACACTGTATAACACTGGGAAACAGTACTGGTGGGGACAGGTCTAACACTGTATAACACTGGGAAACAGTACTGGTGGGGACAGGTCTGTCACTGTATAACACTGGGATACAGTACTGTTGGGGACAGGTCAGTCACTATAGGACACTGATGTACCGTACTTGCGACAACAGGTCTGTCACTGTATATCACTGGGATACAGTACTGTTGGGGACAGGTCTGTCACTGTATAACACTGGGGTACAGTACTGGTGGGGACAGATCTGTCCCTGTATAACACTGGGATACAATACTGGTAAGGACAGTTCTGTCCCTGTATAACACTGGGGTACAGTACTGGTGGGGACAGGTCTCACTGTATAACACTGGGATACAGTACTGGTGGGGACAGGTCTGTCACTGTATAACACTGGGGTACAGTGCTGGTGGGGACAGGTCTCTCATTGTATAACACTGGGGTACAGTACTGGTGGGGACAGGCCTGTCACTGTATAACACTGTGGTACAGTACTGTTGGGCACAGGTCTGTCACTATATCACACTGGGGTACAGTGCTGGTGGGGACAGGTCTGTCACTATAAAACACTGGTGTATAGTACTGGTGGGGACAGGTATGTCAATGTCTAACACTGGGGTACAGTACTGGTGGGGACGGGTCTGTCACTATAGGACACTGATGTATAGTACTTGTGACAACTGGTCTGTCACAGTATAACACTGGGGTACAGTGCTGTTGGGCACAGGTCTGTCACTATATAACACTGGAGTACAGTGCTGGTGGGGACAGGTCTGTCAATATAAAACACTGGTGTATAGTACTGGTGGGGACAGGTCTGTCACTGTATAACACTGGGGTACAGTGCTGGTGGGGACAGGTCTCTCATTGTATAACACTGGGATACAGTACTGGTGGGGATAGATCTCTCACAGTATAACACTGGGATACAGTACCTGTGGGGACAGGTCTGTCACTGTATAACATTGGGTTGCAGTACTGGTGGGGACAGGAATGTCACTGTATAACACTTGGATACAGTACTGGTGGGGACAGGACTGTCACTGTATAACTTTGGGATACAGTACTGTTGGGGATATGTCTGTCACTGTATAACACTGGGATATAGTACCGGTGAGGACAGTTCTGTCACTGTATAACACTGGGATACAGTACAGATGGGGACAGGTCAGTCACTGTATAACACTGGGGTACAGTACTGGTGTGGGACAGGTCTGTCACTGTATAACACTGTGAAACAGTACTGGTGGGGACAGGTCTGTCACTGTTTAACACTGGGATACAGTACTGGTGGGGACAGGTCAGTCACTATAGGACACTGATATATAGTACTTGCGACAACAGGTCTGTCACTGTATATCACTGGGATACAGTACTGGTGGGGACAGGTCTGTCACTGTATAACACTGGGGTACAGTACTGGTGGGGACAGATCTGTCCCTGTATAACACTGGGGTACAGTACTGGTGAGGACAGGTCTGTCCCTGTATAACACTGGGGTACAGTACTGGTGGGGACAGGTCTGTCACTGTTTAACACTGGGGTACAGTACTGGTGGGGACAGGCCTGTCACTGTATAACACTGTGGTACAGTACTGTTGGGCACAGGTCTGTCACTATATCACACTGGGGTACAGTGCTGGTGGGGACAGGTCTGTCACTATAAAACACTGGTGTATAGTACTGGTGGGGACAGGTCTGTCACTGTACAACACTGGGGTACAGTACTGGTGGAGACAGGTCTGTCCCTGTACAACACTGGGGTACAGTACTGGTGGGGACAGGTCTGTCACTGTACAACACTGGGGTACAGTACTGGTGGAGACAGGTCTGTCCCTGTATAACAGTGGGGTACAGTACTGGTGGGGACAGATCTGTCACTGCATAACACAGGTACAGTACTGGTGGGGACAGGTCTGTCACTGTATAACACTGGGGTACAGTACTGGTGGGGACAGGTCTGTCACTGTATAACACTGGGGTAAAGGACTGGTGGGGACAGGTCTGTCACTGTATAACACTGTGGTACTGTACTGGTGGGGACAGGTCTGTCTCTGTATAACACTGGGGTACAGTACTGGTGGGGACAGGTCTGTCTCTGTATAACACTGGGGTACAGTACTGGTGGGGACAGATCTGTCACTATAGGACACTGATGTATAGTACTTGTGACAACAGGTCTGTCACTGTATACCACTGGGATACAGTCCTGGTGCAGACAGATCTGTCACTGTATAACACTGGGATACAGTACCGGTGAGGACAGTTCTGTCACTGTATAACACTGGGATACAGTACAGATGGGAACAGGTCAGTTACTGTATAACACTGGGGTACAGTACTGGTGTGGGACAGGACTATCACTGTATAACATTGGGATACAGCACTGCTGGGGACAGGTCTGTCTCTGTATAACACTGGGGTACAGTACTGGTGGGGACAGGTATGTCACTGTATAACACTGGGAAACAGTACTGGTGGGGACAGGTCTAACACTGTATAACACTGGGAAACAGTACTGGTGGGGACAGGTCTGTCACTGTATAACACTGGGAAACAGTACTGGTGGGGACAGGTCTGTCTCTGTATAACACTGGGGTACAGTACTGGTGGGGACAGGTATGTCACTGTATAACACTGGGTTACAGTACTGGTGGGGACAGGTCTAACACTGTATAACACTGGGAAACAGTACTGGTGGGGACAGGTCTAACACTGTATAACACTGGGAAACAGTACTGGTGGGGACAGGTCTGTCACTGTATAACACTGGGATACAGTACTGTTGGGGACAGGTCAGTCACTATAGGACACTGATGTACCGTACTTGCGACAACAGGTCTGTCACTGTATATCACTGGGATACAGTACTGTTGGGGACAGGTCTGTCACTGTATAACACTGGGGTACAGTACTGGTGGGGACAGATCTGTCCCTGTATAACACTGGGATACAATACTGGTAAGGACAGTTCTGTCCCTGTATAACACTGGGGTACAGTACTGGTGGGGACAGGTCTCACTGTATAACACTGGGATACAGTACTGGTGGGGACAGGTCTGTCACTGTATAACACTGGGGTACAGTGCTGGTGGGGACAGGTCTCTCATTGTATAACACTGGGGTACAGTACTGGTGGGGACAGGCCTGTCACTGTATAACACTGTGGTACAGTACTGTTGGGCACAGGTCTGTCACTATATCACACTGGGGTACAGTGCTGGTGGGGACAGGTCTGTCACTATAAAACACTGGTGTATAGTACTGGTGGGGACAGGTATGTCAATGTCTAACACTGGGGTACAGTACTGGTGGGGACGGGTCTGTCACTATAGGACACTGATGTATAGTACTTGTGACAACTGGTCTGTCACAGTATAACACTGGGGTACAGTGCTGGTGGGGACAGGTCTGTCACAGTATAACACTGGGGTACAGTACTGTTGGGCACAGGTCTGTCACTATATAACACTGGAGTACAGTGCTGGTGGGGACAGGTCTGTCAATATAAAACACTGGTGTATAGTACTGGTGGGGACAGGTCTGTCACTGTATAACACTGGGGTACAGTGCTGGTGGGGACAGGTCTCTCATTGTATAACACTGGGATACAGTACTGGTGGGGATAGATCTCTCACAGTATAACACTGGGATACAGTACCTGTGGGGACAGGTCTGTCACTGTATAACATTGGGTTGCAGTACTGGTGGGGACAGGAATGTCACTGTATAACACTTGGATACAGTACTGGTGGGGACAGGACTGTCACTGTATAACTTTGGGATACAGTACTGTTGGGGATATGTCTGTCACTGTATAACACTGGGATATAGTACCGGTGAGGACAGTTCTGTCACTGTATAACACTGGGATACAGTACAGATGGGGACAGGTCAGTCACTGTATAACACTGGGGTACAGTACTGGTGTGGGACAGGTCTGTCACTGTATAACACTGTGAAACAGTACTGGTGGGGACAGGTCTGTCACTGTTTAACACTGGGATACAGTACTGGTGGGGACAGGTCAGTCACTATAGGACACTGATATATAGTACTTGCGACAACAGGTCTGTCACTGTATATCACTGGGATACAGTACTGGTGGGGACAGGTCTGTCACTGTATAACACTGGGGTACAGTACTGGTGGGGACAGATCTGTCCCTGTATAACACTGGGGTACAGTACTGGTGAGGACAGGTCTGTCCCTGTATAACACTGGGGTACAGTACTGGTGGGGACAGGTCTGTCACTGTTTAACACTGGGGTACAGTACTGGTGGGGACAGGTCTGTCACTGTTTAACACTGGGATACAGTACTGGTGAGGACAGATCTGTCCCTGTATAACACTGTGGTACAGTACTGTTGGGCACAGGTCTGTCCCTGTACAACACTGGGGTACAGTGCTGGTGGGGACAGGTCTGTCACTATAAAACACTGGTGTATAGTACTGGTGGGGACAGGTCTGTCACTGTACAACACTGGGGTACAGTACTGGTGGAGACAGGTCTGTCCCTGTACAACACTGGGGTACAGTACTGGTGGGGACAGGTCTGTCACTGTACAACACTGGGGTACAGTACTGGTGGAGACAGGTCTGTCCCTGTATAACAGTGGGGTACAGTACTGGTGGGGACAGATCTGTCACTGTATAACACAGGTACAGTACTGGTGGGGACAGGTCTGTCACTGTATAACACTGGGGTACAGTACTGGTGGGGACAGGTCTGTCACTGTATAACACTGGGGTAAAGGACTGGTGGGGACAGGTCTGTCACTGTATAACACTGTGGTACTGTACTGGTGGGGACAGGTCTGTCTCTGTATAACACTGGGGTACAGTACTGGTGGGGACAGGTCTGTCTCTGTATAACACTGGGGTACAGAACTGGTGGGGACAGATCTGTCACTATAGGACACTGATGTATAGTACTTGTGACAACAGGTCTGTCACTGTATACCACTGGGATACAGTCCTGGTGCAGACAGATCTGTCACTGTATAACACTGGGATACAGTACCGGTGAGGACAGTTCTGTCACTGTATAACACTGGGATACAGTACAGATGGGAACAGGTCAGTTACTGTATAACACTGGGGTACAGTACTGGTGTGGGACAGGACTATCACTGTATAACATTGGGATACAGCACTGCTGGGGACAGGTCTGTCTCTGTATAACACTGGGGTACAGTACTGGTGGGGACAGGTATGTCACTGTATAACACTGGGTTACAGTACTGGTGGGGACAGGTCTAACACTGTATAACACTGGGAAACAGTACTGGTGGGGACAGGTCTGTCACTGTATAACACTGGGAAACAGTACTGGTGGGGACAGGTCTGTCACTGTATAACACTGGGAAACAGTACTGGTGGGGACAGGTCTAACACTGTATAACACTGGGAAACAGTACTGGTGGGGACAGGTCTGTCACTGTATAACACTGGGAAACAGTACTGGTGGGGACAGGTCTGTCTCTGTATAACACTGGGGTACAGTACTGGTGGGGACAGGTATGTCACTGTATAACACTGGGTTACAGTACTGGTGGGGACAGGTCTAACACTGTATAACACTGGGAAACAGTACTGGTGGGGACAGGTCTAACACTGTATAACACTGGGAAACAGTACTGGTGGGGACAGGTCTGTCACTGTATAACACTGGGATACAGTACTGTTGGGGACAGGTCAGTCACTATAGGACACTGATGTACCGTACTTGCGACAACAGGTCTGTCACTGTATATCACTGGGATACAGTACTGTTGGGGACAGGTCTGTCACTGTATAACACTGGGGTACAGTACTGGTGGGGACAGATCTGTCCCTGTATAACACTGGGATACAATACTGGTAAGGACAGTTCTGTCCCTGTATAACACTGGGGTACAGTACTGGTGGGGACAGGTCTCACTGTATAACACTGGGATACAGTACTGGTGGGGACAGGTCTGTCACTGTATAACACTGGGGTACAGTGCTGGTGGGGACAGGTCTCTCATTGTATAACACTGGGGTACAGTACTGGTGGGGACAGGCCTGTCACTGTATAACACTGTGGTACAGTACTGTTGGGCACAGGTCTGTCACTATATCACACTGGGGTACAGTGCTGGTGGGGACAGGTCTGTCACTATAAAACACTGGTGTATAGTACTGGTGGGGACAGGTATGTCAATGTCTAACACTGGGGTACAGTACTGGTGGGGACGGGTCTGTCACTATAGGACACTGATGTATAGTACTTGTGACAACTGGTCTGTCACAGTATAACACTGGGGTACAGTGCTGGTGGGGACAGGTCTGTCACAGTATAACACTGGGATACAGTACAGATGGGGACAGGTCAGTCACTGTATAACACTGGGGTACAGTACTGGTGTGGGACAGGTCTGTCACTGTATAACACTGTGAAACAGTACTGGTGGGGACAGGTCTGTCACTGTTTAACACTGGGATACAGTACTGGTGGGGACAGGTCAGTCACTATAGGACACTGATATATAGTACTTGCGACAACAGGTCTGTCACTGTATATCACTGGGATACAGTACTGGTGGGGACAGGTCTGTCACTGTATAACACTGGGGTACAGTACTGGTGGGGACAGATCTGTCCCTGTATAACACTGGGGTACAGTACTGGTGAGGACAGGTCTGTCCCTGTATAACACTGGGGTACAGTACTGGTGGGGACAGGTCTGTCACTGTTTAACACTGGGGTACAGTACTGGTGGGGACAGGTCTGTCACTGTTTAACACTGGGATACAGTACTGGTGAGGACAGATCTGTCCCTGTATAACACTGTGGTACAGTACTGTTGGGCACAGGTCTGTCCCTGTACAACACTGGGGTACAGTGCTGGTGGGGACAGGTCTGTCACTATAAAACACTGGTGTATAGTACTGGTGGGGACAGGTATGTCAATGTCTAACACTGGGGTACAGTACTGGTGGGGACGGGTCTGTCACTATAGGACACTGATGTATAGTACTTGTGACAACTGGTCTGTCACAGTATAACACTGGGGTACAGTGCTGGTGGGGACAGGTCTGTCACAGTATAATACTGGGGTACAGTACTGTTGGGCACAGGTCTGTCACTATATAACACTGGAGTACAGTGCTGGTGGGGACAGGTCTGTCAATATAAAACACTGGTGTATAGTACTGGTGGGGACAGGTCTGTCACTGTATAACACTGGGGTACAGTGCTGGTGGGGACAGGTCTCTCATTGTATAACACTGGGATACAGTACTGGTGGGGATAGATCTCTCACAGTATAACACTGGGATACAGTACCTGTGGGGACAGGTCTGTCACTGTATAACATTGGGTTGCAGTACTGGTGGGGACAGGAATGTCACTGTATAACACTTGGATACAGTACTGGTGGGGACAGGACTGTCACTGTATAACTTTGGGATACAGTACTGTTGGGGATATGTCTGTCACTGTATAACACTGGGATATAGTACCGGTGAGGACAGTTCTGTCACTGTATAACACTGGGATACAGTACAGATGGGGACAGGTCAGTCACTGTATAACACTGGGGTACAGTACTGGTGTGGGACAGGTCTGTCACTGTATAACACTGTGAAACAGTACTGGTGGGGACAGGTCTGTCACTGTTTAACACTGGGATACAGTACTGGTGGGGACAGGTCAGTCACTATAGGACACTGATATATAGTACTTGCGACAACAGGTCTGTCACTGTATATCACTGGGATACAGTACTGGTGGGGACAGGTCTGTCACTGTATAACACTGGGGTACAGTACTGGTGGGGACAGATCTGTCCCTGTATAACACTGGGGTACAGTACTGGTGAGGACAGGTCTGTCCCTGTATAACACTGGGGTACAGTACTGGTGGGGACAGGTCTGTCACTGTTAAACACTGGGGTACAGTACTGGTGGGGACAGGCCTGTCACTGTATAACACTGTGGTACAGTACTGTTGGGCACAGGTCTGTCACTATATCACACTGGGGTACAATGCTGGTGGGGACAGGTCTGTCACTATAAAACACTGGTGTATAGTACTGGTGGGGACAGGTCTGTCACTGTACAACACTGGGGTACAGTACTGGTGGAGACAGGTCTGTCCCTGTACAACACTGGGGTACAGTACTGGTGGGGACAGGTCTGTCACTGTACAACACTGGGGTACAGTACTGGTGGAGACAGGTCTGTCCCTGTATAACAGTGGGGTACAGTACTGGTGGGGACAGATCTGTCACTGCATAACACAGGTACAGTACTGGTGGGGACAGGTCTGTCACTGTATAACACTGGGGTAAAGGACTGGTGGGGACAGGTCTGTCACTGTATAACACTGTGGTACTGTACTGGTGGGGACAGGTCTGTCTCTGTATAACACTGGGGTACAGTACTGGTGGGGACAGGTCTGTCTCTGTATAACACTGGGGTACAGTACTGGTGGGGACAGATCTGTCACTATAGGACACTGATGTATAGTACTTGTGACAACAGGTCTGTCACTGTATACCACTGGGATACAGTCCTGGTGCAGACAGATCTGTCACTGTATAACACTGGGATACAGTACCGGTGAGGACAGTTCTGTCACTGTATAACACTGGGATACAGTACAGATGGGAACAGGTCAGTTACTGTATAACACTGGGGTACAGTACTGGTGTGGGACAGGACTATCACTGTATAACATTGGGATACAGCACTGCTGGGGACAGGTCTGTCTCTGTATAACACTGGGGTACAGTACTGGTGGGGACAGGTATGTCACTGTATAACACTGGGAAACAGTACTGGTGGGGACAGGTCTAACACTGTATAACACTGGGAAACAGTACTGGTGGGGACAGGTCTGTCACTGTATAACACTGGGAAACAGTACTGGTGGGGACAGGTCTGTCTCTGTATAACACTGGGGTACAGTACTGGTGGGGACAGGTATGTCACTGTATAACACTGGGTTACAGTACTGGTGGGGACAGGTCTAACACTGTATAACACTGGGAAACAGTACTGGTGGGGACAGGTCTAACACTGTATAACACTGGGAAACAGTACTGGTGGGGACAGGTCTGTCACTGTATAACACTGGGATACAGTACTGTTGGGGACAGGTCAGTCACTATAGGACACTGATGTACCGTACTTGCGACAACAGGTCTGTCACTGTATATCACTGGGATACAGTACTGTTGGGGACAGGTCTGTCACTGTATAACACTGGGGTACAGTACTGGTGGGGACAGATCTGTCCCTGTATAACACTGGGATACAATACTGGTAAGGACAGTTCTGTCCCTGTATAACACTGGGGTACAGTACTGGTGGGGACAGGTCTCACTGTATAACACTGGGATACAGTACTGGTGGGGACAGGTCTGTCACTGTATAACACTGGGGTACAGTGCTGGTGGGGACAGGTCTCTCATTGTATAACACTGGGGTACAGTACTGGTGGGGACAGGCCTGTCACTGTATAACACTGTGGTACAGTACTGTTGGGCACAGGTCTGTCACTATATCACACTGGGGTACAGTGCTGGTGGGGACAGGTCTGTCACTATAAAACACTGGTGTATAGTACTGGTGGGGACAGGTATGTCAATGTCTAACACTGGGGTACAGTACTGGTGGGGACGGGTCTGTCACTATAGGACACTGATGTATAGTACTTGTGACAACTGGTCTGTCACAGTATAACACTGGGGTACAGTGCTGGTGGGGACAGGTCTGTCACAGTATAACACTGGGGTACAGTACTGTTGGGCACAGGTCTGTCACTATATAACACTGGAGTACAGTGCTGGTGGGGACAGGTCTGTCAATATAAAACACTGGTGTATAGTACTGGTGGGGACAGGTCTGTCACTGTATAACACTGGGGTACAGTGCTGGTGGGGACAGGTCTCTCATTGTATAACACTGGGATACAGTACTGGTGGGGATAGATCTCTCACAGTATAACACTGGGATACAGTACCTGTGGGGACAGGTCTGTCACTGTATAACATTGGGTTGCAGTACTGGTGGGGACAGGAATGTCACTGTATAACACTTGGATACAGTACTGGTGGGGACAGGACTGTCACTGTATAACTTTGGGATACAGTACTGTTGGGGATATGTCTGTCACTGTATAACACTGGGATATAGTACCGGTGAGGACAGTTCTGTCACTGTATAACACTGGGATACAGTACAGATGGGGACAGGTCAGTCACTGTATAACACTGGGGTACAGTACTGGTGTGGGACAGGTCTGTCACTGTATAACACTGTGAAACAGTACTGGTGGGGACAGGTCTGTCACTGTTTAACACTGGGATACAGTACTGGTGGGGACAGGTCAGTCACTATAGGACACTGATATATAGTACTTGCGACAACAGGTCTGTCACTGTATATCACTGGGATACAGTACTGGTGGGGACAGGTCTGTCACTGTATAACACTGGGGTACAGTACTGGTGGGGACAGATCTGTCCCTGTATAACACTGGGGTACAGTACTGGTGAGGACAGGTCTGTCCCTGTATAACACTGGGGTACAGTACTGGTGGGGACAGGTCTGTCACTGTTTAACACTGGGGTACAGTACTGGTGGGGACAGGTCTGTCACTGTTTAACACTGGGATACAGTACTGGTGAGGACAGATCTGTCCCTGTATAACACTGTGGTACAGTACTGTTGGGCACAGGTCTGTCCCTGTACAACACTGGGGTACAGTACTGGTGGGGACAGGTCTGTCACTGTTTAACACTGGGATACAGTACTGGTGAGGACAGGTCTGTCCCTGTATAACACTGGGGTACAGTACTGGTGGCGACAGGTCTGTCACTGTTTTACACTGGGGTACAGTACTGGTGGGGACAGGTCTGTCACTGTTTAACACTGGGATACAGTACTGTTGGGGACAGGTCAGTCACTATAGGACACTGATGTATAGTACTTGCGACAACAGGTCTGTCACTGTATATCACTGGGATACAGTACTGGTGGGGACAGGTCTGTCACTGTATAACACTGGGGTACAGTACTGGTGGGGACAGATCTGTCCCTGTATAACACTGGGGTACAGTACTGGTGGGGACAGGTCTGTCCCTGTATAACACTGTGAAACAGTGCTGGTGGGGACAGGTCTGTCACTGTTTAACATTGGGATACAGTACTGGTGAGGACAGGTCTGTCCCTGTATAACACTGGGGTACAGTACTGGTGGGGACAGATCTGTCCCTGTATAACACTGGGGTACAGTACTGGTGAGGACAGGTCTGTCCCTGTATAACACTGGGGTACAGTACTGGTGGGGACAGGTCTGTCACTGTTTAACACTGGGGTACAGTACTGGTGGGGACAGGTCTGTCACTGTTTAACACTGGGATACAGTACTGGTGAGGACAGATCTGTCCCTGTATAACACTGGGGTACAGTACTGGTGGGGACAGGTCTGTCACTGTTTACACTGGGGTACAGTACTGGTGGGGACAGGTCTGTCACTGTTTAACACTGGGATACAGTACTGGTGAGGACAGGTCTGTCCCTGTATAACACTGGGGTACAGTACTGGTGGCGACAGGTCTGTCACTGTTTTACACTGGGGTACAGTACTGGTGGGGACAGGTCTGTCACTGTTTAACACTGGGATACAGTACTGTTGGGGACAGGTCAGTCACTATAGGACACTGATGTATAGTACTTGCGACAACAGGTCTGTCACTGTATATCACTGGGATACAGTACTGGTGGGGACAGGTCTGTCACTGTATAACACTGGGGTACAGTACTGGTGGGGACAGATCTGTCCCTGTATAACACTGGGGTACAGTACTGGTGGGGACAGGTCTGTCCCTGTATAACACTGTGAAACAGTGCTGGTGGGGACAGGTCTGTCACTGTTTAACATTGGGATACAGTACTGGTGAGGACAGGTCTGTCCCTGTATAACACTGTGGTACAGTACTGGTGGGGACAGGTCTGTCCCTGTATAACACTGGGGTACAGTACTGGGTGGAGACAGGTCTGTCACTGTATAACACTGGGAAACAGTACTGGTGGGGACAGGTCTCTCACTGTATAACACTGGGGTACAGTACTGGTGGGGACAGGTCTGTCACTGTATAACACTGGGACACAGTACTGGTGGCGACAGGTCTGTCACTGTTTTACACTGGGGTATCGGTCTCTCACTTTTTCACACTGGGAAACAGTACTGGTGGGGACAGGCCTGTCACTGTATAACACTGATGTATAATACTGGTGGGGACACGTCTGTTATTGTATACCACTGCGGTACAGTACTGTTGGGCACAGGTCTGTCACTATATAACACTGGGGTACAGTACTGGTGGGGATGGGTCTGTCACTATAGGACACTGATGTATAGTACTAGTGACAACTGGTCTGTCACTGTATACCACTGGGATACAGTACTGGTGGGGACAGGCCTGTCACTGTATAACACTGGGGTACAGTACTTGTGGGGACAGATCTGTCACAGTATAACACTGGGGTACAGTACTGGTGGGGACAGATCTGTCACTGTATAACACTGGGGCACAGTACTAGTGGGGACAGGTCTGTCACTATAAAACACTGGTGTATAGTACTGGTGGGGACAGGTATGTCAATGTCTAACACTGAGGTACAGTACTGGTGGGGACAGGTCTGTCACTGTATAACACTGGTGTACAGTACTGTTGGGGACAGGTCAGTCACTATAGGACACTGATGTATAGTACTTGTGACAACTGGTCTGTCATTATGTAACACTGGGGTACAGTGCAGGTGGGGACAGGTCTGTCAATATAAAACACTGGTGTATAGTACTGTAGGGACAGGTATGTCAATGTCTAACACTGGGGTACAGTACTGGTGGGGACAGGCCTGTCACTGTATAACACTGATGTATAATACTGGTGGGGACACGTCTGTTATTGTATACCACTGCGGTACAGTACTGTTGGGCACAGGTCTGTCACTATATAACACTGGAGTACAGTACTGGTGGGGACAGGTCTGTCACTGTATAACACTGGGGTACAGTGCTGGTGGGGACAGGTCTCTCATTGTATAACACTGGGATACAGTACTGGTGGGGATAGATCTCTCACAGTATAACACTGGGATACAGTACCTGTGGGGACAGGTCTGTCACTGTATAACATTGGGTTGCAGTACTGGTGGGGACAGGAATGTCACTGTATAACACTTGGATACAGTACTGGTGGGGACAGGACTGTCACTGTATAACTTTGGGATACAGTACTGTTGGGGATATGTCTGTCACTGTATAACACTGGGATATAGTACCGGTGAGGACAGTTCTGTCACTGTATAACACTGGGATACAGTACAGATGGGGACAGGTCTGTCACTGTATAACACTGTGAAACAGTACTGGTGGGGACAGGTCTGTCACTGTTTAACACTGGGATACAGTACTGGTGGGGACAGGTCAGTCACTATAGGACACTGATATATAGTACTTGCGACAACAGGTCTGTCACTGTATATCACTGGGATACAGTACTGGTGGGGACAGGTCTGTCACTGTATAACACTGGGGTACAGTACTGGTGGGGACAGATCTGTCCCTGTATAACACTGGGGTACAGTACTGGTGAGGACAGGTCTGTCCCTGTATAACACTGGGGTACAGTACTGGTGGGGACAGGTCTGTCACTGTTTAACACTGGGGTACAGTACTGGTGGGGACAGGCCTGTCACTGTATAACACTGTGGTACAGTACTGTTGGGCACAGGTCTGTCACTATATCACACTGGGGTACAGTGCTGGTGGGGACAGGTCTGTCACTATAAAACACTGGTGTATAGTACTGGTGGGGACAGGTCTGTCACTGTACAACACTGGGGTACAGTACTGGTGGAGACAGGTCTGTCCCTGTACAACACTGGGGTACAGTACTGGTGGGGACAGGTCTGTCACTGTACAACACTGGGGTACAGTACTGGTGGAGACAGGTCTGTCCCTGTATAACAGTGGGGTACAGTACTGGTGGGGACAGATCTGTCACTGTATAACACAGGTACAGTACTGGTGGGGACAGGTCTGTCACTGTATAACACTGGGGTACAGTACTGGTGGGGACAGGTCTGTCACTGTATAACACTGGGGTAAAGGACTGGTGGGGACAGGTCTGTCACTGTATAACACTGTGGTACTGTACTGGTGGGGACAGGTCTGTCTCTGTATAACACTGGGGTACAGTACTGGTGGGGACAGGTCTGTCTCTGTATAACACTGGGGTACAGTACTGGTGGGGACAGATCTGTCACTATAGGACACTGATGTATAGTACTTGTGACAACAGGTCTGTCACTGTATACCACTGGGATACAGTCCTGGTGCAGACAGATCTGTCACTGTATAACACTGGGATACAGTACAGATGGGAACAGGTCAGTTACTGTATAACACTGGGGTACAGTACTGGTGTGGGACAGGACTATCACTGTATAACATTGGGATACAGCACTGCTGGGGACAGGTCTGTCTCTGTATAACACTGGGGTACAGTACTGGTGGGGACAGGTATGTCACTGTATAACACTGGGTTACAGTACTGGTGGGGACAGGTCTAACACTGTATAACACTGGGAAACAGTACTGGTGGGGACAGGTCTGTCACTGTATAACACTGGGAAACAGTACTGGTGGGGACAGGTCTGTCACTGTATAACACTGGGAAACAGTACTGGTGGGGACAGGTCTAACACTGTATAACACTGGGAAACAGTACTGGTGGGGACAGGTCTGTCACTGTATAACACTGGGAAACAGTACTGGTGGGGACAGGTCTGTCTCTGTATAACACTGGGGTACAGTACTGGTGGGGACAGGTATGTCACTGTATAACACTGGGTTACAGTACTGGTGGGGACAGGTCTAACACTGTATAACACTGGGAAACAGTACTGGTGGGGACAGGTCTAACACTGTATAACACTGGGAAACAGTACTGGTGGGGACAGGTCTGTCACTGTATAACACTGGGATACAGTACTGTTGGGGACAGGTCAGTCACTATAGGACACTGATGTACCGTACTTGCGACAACAGGTCTGTCACTGTATATCACTGGGATACAGTACTGTTGGGGACAGGTCTGTCACTGTATAACACTGGGGTACAGTACTGGTGGGGACAGATCTGTCCCTGTATAACACTGGGATACAATACTGGTAAGGACAGTTCTGTCCCTGTATAACACTGGGGTACAGTACTGGTGGGGACAGGTCTCACTGTATAACACTGGGATACAGTACTGGTGGGGACAGGTCTGTCACTGTATAACACTGGGGTACAGTGCTGGTGGGGACAGGTCTCTCATTGTATAACACTGGGGTACAGTACTGGTGGGGACAGGCCTGTCACTGTATAACACTGTGGTACAGTACTGTTGGGCACAGGTCTGTCACTATATCACACTGGGGTACAGTGCTGGTGGGGACAGGTCTGTCACTATAAAACACTGGTGTATAGTACTGGTGGGGACAGGTATGTCAATGTCTAACACTGGGGTACAGTACTGGTGGGGACGGGTCTGTCACTATAGGACACTGATGTATAGTACTTGTGACAACTGGTCTGTCACAGTATAACACTGGGGTACAGTGCTGGTGGGGACAGGTCTGTCACTGTATAACACTGGGGTACAGTACTGTTGGGCACAGGTCTGTCACTATATAACACTGGAGTACAGTGCTGGTGGGGACAGGTCTGTCAATATAAAACACTGGTGTATAGTACTGGTGGGGACAGGTCTGTCACTGTATAACACTGGGGTACAGTGCTGGTGGGGACAGGTCTCTCATTGTATAACACTGGGATACAGTACTGGTGGGGATAGATCTCTCACAGTATAACACTGGGATACAGTACCTGTGGGGACAGGTCTGTCACTGTATAACATTGGGTTGCAGTACTGGTGGGGACAGGAATGTCACTGTATAACACTTGGATACAGTACTGGTGGGGACAGGACTGTCACTGTATAACTTTGGGATACAGTACTGTTGGGGATATGTCTGTCACTGTATAACACTGGGATATAGTACCGGTGAGGACAGTTCTGTCACTGTATAACACTGGGATACAGTACAGATGGGGACAGGTCAGTCACTGTATAACACTGGGGTACAGTACTGGTGTGGGACAGGTCTGTCACTGTATAACACTGTGAAACAGTACTGGTGGGGACAGGTCTGTCACTGTTTAACACTGGGATACAGTACTGGTGGGGACAGGTCAGTCACTATAGGACACTGATATATAGTACTTGCGACAACAGGTCTGTCACTGTATATCACTGGGATACAGTACTGGTGGGGACAGGTCTGTCACTGTATAACACTGGGGTACAGTACTGGTGAGGACAGGTCTGTCCCTGTATAACACTGGGGTACAGTACTGGTGGGGACAGGTCTGTCACTGTTTAACACTGGGGTACAGTACTGGTGGGGACAGGTCTGTCACTGTTTAACACTGGGATACAGTACTGGTGAGGACAGATCTGTCCCTGTATAACACTGGGGTACAGTACTGGTGGGGACAGGTCTGTCACTGTTTACACTGGGGTACAGTACTGGTGGGGACAGGTCTGTCACTGTTTAACACTGGGATACAGTACTGGTGAGGACAGGTCTGTCCCTGTATAACACTGGGGTACAGTACTGGTGGCGACAGGTCTGTCACTGTTTTACACTGGGGTACAGTACTGGTGGGGACAGGTCTGTCACTGTTTAACACTGGGATACAGTACTGTTGGGGACAGGTCAGTCACTATAGGACACTGATGTATAGTACTTGCGACAACAGGTCTGTCACTGTATATCACTGGGATACAGTACTGGTGGGGACAGGTCTGTCACTGTATAACACTGGGGTACAGTACTGGTGGGGACAGATCTGTCCCTGTATAACACTGGGGTACAGTACTGGTGGGGACAGGTCTGTCCCTGTATAACACTTTGAAACAGTGCTGGTGGGGACAGGTCTGTCACTGTTTAACATTGGGATACAGTACTGGTGAGGACAGGTCTGTCCCTGTATAACACTGTGGTACAGTACTGGTGGGGACAGGTCTGTCCCTGTATAACACTGGGGTACAGTACTGGGTGGAGACAGGTCTGTCACTGTATAACACTGGGAAACAGTACTGGTGGGGACAGGTCTCTCACTGTATAACACTGGGGTACAGTACTGGTGGGGACAGGTCTGTCACTGTATAACACTGGGACACAGTACTGGTGGCGACAGGTCTGTCACTGTTTTACACTGGGGTATCGGTCTCTCACTTTTTCACACTGGGAAACAGTACTGGTGGGGACAGGCCTGTCACTGTATAACACTGATGTATAATACTGGTGGGGACACGTCTGTTATTGTATACCACTGCGGTACAGTACTGTTGGGCACAGGTCTGTCACTATATAACACTGGGGTACAGTACTGGTGGGGATGGGTCTGTCACTATAGGACACTGATGTATAGTACTAGTGACAACTGGTCTGTCACTGTATACCACTGGGATACAGTACTGGTGGGGACAGGCCTGTCACTGTATAACACTGGGGTACAGTACTTGTGGGGACAGATCTGTCACAGTATAACACTGGGGTACAGTACTGGTGGGGACAGATCTGTCACTGTATAACACTGGGGCACAGTACTAGTGGGGACAGGTCTGTCACTATAAAACACTGGTGTATAGTACTGGTGGGGACAGGTATGTCAATGTCTAACACTGAGGTACAGTACTGGTGGGGACAGGTCTGTCACTGTATAACACTGGTGTACAGTACTGTTGGGGACAGGTCAGTCACTATAGGACACTGATGTATAGTACTTGTGACAACTGGTCTGTCATTATGTAACACTGGGGTACAGTGCAGGTGGGGACAGGTCTGTCACTATAAAACACTGGTGTATAGTACTGTAGGGACAGGTATGTCAATGTCTAACACTGGGGTACAGTACTGGTGGGGACAGGTCTGTCTCTGTATAACACTGGGGTACAGTACTGGTGGGGCCAGGTCTGTCCCTGTATAACACTGGGATACAGTGCTGGTGGCGACAGGTCTGTCACTGTATAACACTGATGTATAATACTGGTGGGGACACGTCTGTTATTGTATACCACTGTGGTACAGTACTGTTGGGCACAGGTCTGTCACTATATAACACTGGGGTACAGTGCTGGTGGGGACAGGTCTGTCAATGTCTAACACTGGCGTCCAGTACTGGTGGGGATGGGTCTGTCACTATAGGACACTGATGTATAGTACTAGTGACAACTGGTCTGTCACTGTATACCACTGGGATACAGTACTGGTGGGGACAGGCCTGTCACTATATAACACTGGGGCACAGTACTAGTGGGGACAGGTCTGTCACTATAAAACACTGGTGTATAATACTGGTGGGGACAGGTATGTCAATGTCTAACACTGAGGTACAGTACTGGTGGGGACAGGTCTGTCACTGTATAACACTGGTGTACAGTACTATTGGGGACAGGTCAGTCACTATAGGACACTGATGTATAGTACTTGTGACAACTGGTCTGTCATTATGTAGCACTGGGGTACAGTGCAGGTGGGGACAGGTCTGTCACTATAAAACACTGGTGTATAGTACTGGTAGGGACAGGTATGTCAATGTCTAACACTGGGGTACAGTATTGGTGGGGACAGGTCTGTCACTGTATAACACTGGGACACAGTACTGGTGGCGACAGGTCTGTCATTGTTTTACACTGGGGTATCGGTCTCTCACTTTTTCACACTGGGAAACAGTACTGGTGGGGACAGGTCTATCACTATTTAACACTGGGGTACAGTACTAGTGGGGACAGGTCTGTCACTGTATAGCACTGGTGTATAAAACTGGTGGGGACAGGTCTGTTATTGTATACCACTGGGGTACAGTACTGTTGGGCACAGGTCTGTCACTATATAACACTGGGGTACAGTACTGGTGGGGACAGGTGTGTCACTATAAAACACTGGTGTATAGTACTGGTGGGGATGGGTATGTCAATGTCTAACACTGGGGTACAGTACTGGTGGGGACAGGTCTGTCACTGTATAACACTGGAGTACAGTACTGTTGGGGACAGGTCAGTCACTATAGGACACTGATGTATAGTACTTGTGACAACAGGTCTGTCACTGTATGCCACTGGGTTACAGTACTTGTGGGGACAGGTCTGTCACTGTATAACACTGGGGTACAGTACTTGTGGGGACAGATCTGTCACTGTATAACACTGGGATACAGTACAGGTGTGGACAAGTCTGTCACTGTTTAACACTGGGGTCCAGTACTGGTGGGGACACGTCTCTCATTGTATAACACTGGGGTACAGTGCTGTTGGGGACAGGTCTGTCACTGTATAAATTTGGGATATTGTACTGTTGAGGACAGGTCAGTCACTACATAACACTGCTGTATAGTACTGGTGGGGACAGTTCTGTCACTGTATACCACTGGGATAGAGTACAGGTGGGGACAGGTTGGTCACTATATAACACTGGGGTACAGTACTGGTGGGGACAGGTCTGTCACTGTATAACCCTGGGGTACAGTACTGGTGGGGACAGATCTGTCACTGTATAACACTGGGGTACAGTACTGGTGGGGACAGGCTTGTCACTTTATAACCCTGGGGTACAGTACTGGTGAGGACAGGTGAGTCACTATGTAACACTCGTGTACAGTACTTGTGGGGACAGGTCTGTCACCATATTACACTGGTGTACAGTACTGCTGGGACAGGTCTGTTATTGTATACCACTAGGGTCCCATACTGGTGAGGACAGGTCTGTCACTATATAACACTGGGGTACAGTACTGGTGGGGGCAGGTCTGTCACTGTATAACCTTGGGGTACAGTACTGGTGGGGAGAGGTCTGTCACTGTATAACACTGGGGTACAGTACTGGTGGGGACAGGTCTGTCACTGTACAACACTGGAGTACAGCACTGATGCGGACAGGTCTCTCACTGTATATCACTGGGATACAGTACTGGTGGGAACAGGTCTGTCAGTATATAACACTGGGATACATTACTAATGGGGACAGGTCTGTCACTATATAACACTGGGGTACAGTACTGTAGGGGAAAGGCCTGTCACTGTATACCACTGGGATACAGTACTGGTGGGGACAGGCCTGTCACTATATAACACTGGAGTACAGTACTGGTGGGGACAGGTATGTCACTGTATAACACTGGGGTACAGTACTGGTGGGGACAGGTCTGTCACTGTTTAACACTGGGGTATAGTACTGGTTGGGATATGTCTGTCACTATATAACACTGGGGAACATTAGTAGTGGGGACTGGTCTGTCACTGTATACCACTGGGGTACAGTACTGGTGGTGACAGGTCTGTCACCATATACCACTGGGGAACATTAGTAGTGGGGACTGGTCTGTCACTGTATACCATTGGGGTACAGTACTGGTGGGGACAGGTCTGACATTGTATAACACCGGGGTGCAGTAATGGTGGGGACACGTCTGACACTGTATACCACTGGGGTACAGTACTGTTGGGGACAGGTCTTTCACTGTATAACACTGGGGTACAGTACTGGTGAGGACAGGTTTGTCACTTTATAACCCTGGGGTACAGTACTGGTGGGGACAGATCTGTCACTGTGTAACTCTGGGATACATTACTGGTGGGGACAGATCTGTCACTGTGTAACTCTAGGATACATTACTGGTGGGGACAGGTCTCTCATTGTATAACACTGGTGTACAGTACTAGTTGGGACAGGTCTATCACTGAACAACACTGGGGTACATTACTGGTTGGGACAGGTCGGTCACTGTATAACTCTGGGGAACATTATTGGTGGAGACAGGTGTCTCAATGTATAACGCTGGGTTACATTATTGCCGGGGTCTAATCTGTCACTGTATAACACTGGGACACAGAACTGGTGGTGAAAGGACTGTCACTGTTTTACATTGGGTACAGGTCTGTCACTGTATAACACTGGGGTACAGTACTGGTGGGGACAGGTCTGTAACTGTATACCACTGGGGTACAGTACTGGTGGGGACAGGTCTGTAACTGTATACCACTGTGGTACAGTACTGGTGGGGACAGGTCTGTAACTGTATACCACTGGGGTACAGTACTGGTGGGGACAGGTCTGTCCCTGTATAACTCTGGGATACAGTTCTGGTGGGGACAGGTCTGTCCCTGAATAACACTGGGGTACAGTACTGGTGGGGACAGGTCTGTCAGTATATAACACTGAGGTACAGTACTGGTGGGGATAGTTCTGTCCCTGTATAACACTGGGGTACAGCACTGGTGGGGACAGGTCTCTCACTGTATTTCACTGGCCTACAGTCCTGCTGGGGACAGGTCTGTTGCTATGTAACACTGGGGTACAGTACTGGTTGGGACAGGTCTGTCACTGTATAACACTGGGGAACATTGGTGGTGGGGACAGGTGTATCAATGTATAACGTGGGTTACACTACTGCTGGGGACTAATCTGTCACTGTATAACACTGGGACACAGTACTGGTGGGTACAGGTCTGTCACTGTATAACACTGGGACACAGAGCTGGTGGGGAAAGGACTGTCACTGTTTTACCCTAGGGTACAGGTCTCTCACTTTTTAACACTGGGAAACTGTACTGGTCGGGACAGGCCTGTCACTGTATAACACTGGGATACAGTACTGGTGGGGACAGGTCTGTCACTGTATAACACAGGTGTATAATACTGGTGGGGACAGGTCTGTTATTGTATACCACTGCGGTACAGTGCTGATGGGGACAGGTCTGTCATCATAAAACACTGGTGTATAGTACTGGTGGGGACACGTCTGTCACTGTATAACCCTGGGGTACAGTACTGGTGGGGACAGGTCTGCCACTGTATAACACTGGGGTACAGTACTGGTGGGGAAACGTCTGTCAGTATATAACACTGAGGTACAGTACTGGTGGGGACAGGTCTGTCCCTGTATAACACTGGGGTACAGTACTGGTGGGGACAGGTCTGTCACTGTATAACACTGTGGTACAGTACTGCTGGGGACAGGTCTGTCACTGTATAACCCTGGGGTACAGTACTGCTGGGGACAGGTCTGTCACTGTATTACACTGGGGTACAGTACTGCTGGGGACAGGTCTGTCACTGTATTACACTGGGGTACAGTACTGGTGGGGACAGGACTGTCACTGTATAACACTGGGGTACAGTACTGGTGGAGACAGATCTGTTACTGTATAACCCTGGGGTACAGTACTGGTGGGGACAGATCTGTCACTGTGTAACTCTGGGATACATTACTGGTGGGGACAGGTCTGTCACTGTATAACACTGGGGTACAGTACTGGTGTGGACCGGGTCTGTCACTGTGTAACACTGGGGTACATTACTGGTGGGGACAGGTCTCTCATTATATAACACTGGTGTACAGTATTAGTTGGGACAGGTCTATCACTGAACAACACTGGGGTACATTACTGGTTGGGACAGGTCGGTCACTGTATAACACTGGGAACATTATTGGTGGGGACAGGTGTCTCAATGTATAACGCTGGGTTACATTACTGCCGGGGTCTAATCTGTCACTGTAGAACACTGGGACACAGAACTGGTGGGGAAAGGACTGTCACTGTTTTACATTGTGTACAGGTCTGTCCCTGTATAACTCTGGGGTACAGTTCTGGTGGGGACAGGTCTGTCACTGTGTAACACTGGGAAACTGTACTAGTCGGGACAGGCCTGTCACGGTATAACACAGGTGTATAATACTGGTGGGGACAGGTCTGTTATTGCATAACACTGCGGTACAGTACTGTTGGGGACAGGTCTGTCACTATATAACACTGGGGTACAGTGCTGGTGGGGACAGGTCTGTCACTATAAAACACTGGTGTATAGTACTGGTGGGGACTCGTCTGTCACTGTATAACCCTGGGGTATAGTACTGGTGGGGACAGGTCTGCCACTGTATAACACTGGGGTACAGTACTGGTGGGGACAGGTCTGTCACTAAATAAAACTGGGGTACAGTATTGGTGGGGACAGGTCTGTCACTAAATAAAACTGAGGTACAGTACTGGTGGGGACAGGTCTGCCACTGTATAACACTGGGGTACAGTACTGGTGTGGAAAAGTCTGTCACTATATAACACTGAGGTACAGTACTGGTGGGGACAGGTCTGTCACTGTATGACTCTGGAATACATTACTGGTGGGGACAGGTCTGTCACCATATTACACAGGTGTACAGTACTGGTGGGGAATGGTCTGTTACTGTATACCACCCGGGTACCGTACTGGTGAGGACAGGTCTGTCACTATATAACACTGAGGTACAGTACTGGTGGGGACAGGTCTGTCACTGTATAGCCCTGGGGTGCAGTACTGGTGGGGACAGGTATGTCACTGTATAACACTGGGGTACAGTACTGGTTGGGACAGGTCTGTCATTGTATATCACTGGGACACAGTACTGTAGGGAACAGGTCTGTCACTGTTTTGCCCTTTGGTACAGGTCTCTCACTTTTTAACACTGGGAAGCAGTACTGGTGAGGACAGATCTGTCACAGAATAACACTGGGGTACAGTACTGGTGAGGACAGGTCTGTCCCTGTATAACTCTGGAGTACAGTACTGGTGGGGACAGGTCTGTCACTATAAAACACTGGGGTACAGTACTGGTGGGGTCAGGTCTGTCACTGTATAACACTGGGGCACAGTACAGGTGGGGAAAGGCCTGTCACTCTTTTACACTGGGGTACAGGTCTCTCACTTTTTAACACTTGGACACAGTACTAGTGGGGACAGGCCTGTCACTGTGTAACACTGGGTTACATGACTGGTGGGGACAGGTCTGTCACTGTATCATGCTGGGGTACATTACTGCTGGGGACATGTCTGTCACTGTATAACACTGGGACACAGCACTGGTGGGGTCAGGCCTGTCACTGTATAATGCTGGGGTACATTACTGCTGGGGACCAGTCTGTCACTGTATAACACTGGGGTATAGTACTGATTGGGACAGGTTTGTCACTAGATAACACTGGGGTACAGTACTAGTGGGAACAGGTCTGTCACTGTATAACACTAGTGTATAATACTGGTGGGGACAGGTCTGTTATTGTGTACCATTGCGGTACAGTACTGTTGGGGACAGGTCTGTCACTATATAACACTGGGGTACAGTGCTGGTGGGGACAGGTCTGTCACTGTAAAACACTGGGGTACAGTACTGGGGGGACAGGTCTGTCACTGTTTTACACTGGGGTACAGTATTGGTGGGGACAGGTCAGTCATGATAGGACACGGATGTATAGTACTTGTGACAACAGTACTGGTGGGAACAGGTCTGTCACTGTTTTACCCTTTGGTACAGGTCTCTCACTTTTTAACACTGGGAAACAGTACTGGTGGGGACAGTTCTGCCACTGTATAACACTGGGATACTGTACTGATGGGGACAGGTCTGTCACAGCATAACACTGGGGTACAGTACTGGTGAGGACAGGTCTGTCCCTGTATAACTCTGCAGTACAGTACTGGTGGGAACAGGTCTGTCACAGCATAACACAGAGGTACAGTACTGGTGGGGACAGGTCTGTCCCTGTATAACACTGGGATATAGTACTGGTGGGGACAGGTCTGTCACGTATATCACTGGGGTACATTACTGGTGGGGACAGGTCTCTCATTATATAACACTGGTGTACAGTACTGGTGGGGACAGGTCTGTCACGTATATCACTGGGGTACATTACTGGTGGGGACAGGTCTCTCATTATATAACACTGGTGTACAGTACTGGTGGGGACAGGTCTGTCACTGTATAACACTGGGGAACATTAGTGGTGGGGACAGGTGTCCCACTGTATAACGCTGGGATACATTAATGCTGGGGACTAGTCTGTCCCTGTATAACACTGGGACTCAGTACTGGTGGGGACAGGTCTGTCACTGTTCTACACTGGGGTACAGGTTTCTCACTTTTTAATACTGGGAAACAGTAGTGTTGGGGAAAGGCCTGTCACTGTATAACACTGGGGTACAGTACTAGTTGGGACAGGTCTGTCACTGTATAACACTGGGGTACAGTGCTGGTGGGAACAGGTCTGTCACTGTAAAACAATGGGGTACAGTACTGCTGGGGACAGGTCTGTCACTGTTTAACACTGGGATACAGTACTGTTGGGGACAGGTCAGTCACTATAGGACCCTGATGTATAGTACTTGTGACAACCGGTCTGTCACTGTACACCAGTGGGATACAGTACTGGTGGGGACAGGTCTGTCACTGTATAACACTGGAGTACAGCACTGGTGGGGACAGATCTGTCACAGTATATCACTGGGGTACAGTACTGGTGGCGACAGGTCTGTCACTGTATAACACAGGTGTATAATACTGGTCGGGACAGGTCTGTTATTGTATACCAATGCGGTACAATACTGTTGGGACACGTCTGTCACTGTATAACTCTGGAATACATTACTGGTGGGGACAGGTCTGTCACCATATTACACAGGTGTACAGTACTGGTGGGGAATGGTCTGTTACTGTATACCACCCGGGTACCGTACTGGTGAGGACAGGTCTGTCACTATATAACACTGAGGTACAGTACTGGTGGGGACAGGTCTGTCACTGTATAGCCCTGGGGTGCAGTACTGGTGGGGACAGGTATGTCACTGTATAACACTGGGGTACAGTACTGGTGGGGACAGGTCTGTCATTGTATATCACTGGGACACAGTACTGTAGGGAACAGGTCTGTCACTGTTTTGCCCTTTGGTACAGGTCTCTCACTTTTTAACACTGGGAAGCAGTACTGGTGAGGACAGATCTGTCACAGAATAACACTGGGGTACAGTACTGGTGAGGACAGGTCTGTCCCTGTATAACTCTGGAGTACAGTACTGGTGGGGACAGGTCTGTCACTATAAAACACTGGGGTACAGTACTGGTGGGGTCAGGTCTGTCACTGTATAACACTGGGGCACAGTACAGGTGGGGAAAGGCCTGTCACTCTTTTACACTGGGGTACAGGTCTCTCACTTTTTAACACTTGGACACAGTACTAGTGGGGACAGGCCTGTCACTGTGTAACACTGGGTTACATGACTGGTGGGGACAGGTCTGTCACTGTATCATGCTGGGGTACATTACTGCTGGGGACATGTCTGTCACTGTATAACACTGGGACACAGCACTGGTGGGGTCAGGCCTGTCACTGTATAATGCTGGGGTACATTACTGCTGGGGACCAGTCTGTCACTGTATAACACTGGGGTATAGTACTGATTGGGACAGGTTTGTCACTAGATAACACTGGGGTACAGTACTAGTGGGAACAGGTCTGTCACTGTATAACACTAGTGTATAATACTGGTGGGGACAGGTCTGTTATTGTGTACCATTGCGGTACAGTACTGTTGGGGACAGGTCTGTCACTATATAACACTGGGGTACAGTGCTGGTGGGGACAGGTCTGTCACTGTAAAACACTGGGGTACAGTACTGGGGGGACAGGTCTGTCACTGTTTTACACTGGGGTACAGTATTGGTGGGGACAGGTCAGTCATGATAGGACACGGATGTATAGTACTTGTGACAACAGTACTGGTGGGAACAGGTCTGTCACTGTTTTACCCTTTGGTACAGGTCTCTCACTTTTTAACACTGGGAAACAGTACTGGTGGGGACAGTTCTGCCACTGTATAACACTGGGATACTGTACTGATGGGGACAGGTCTGTCACAGCATAACACTGGGGTACAGTACTGGTGAGGACAGGTCTGTCCCTGTATAACTCTGCAGTACAGTACTGGTGGGAACAGGTCTGTCACAGCATAACACAGAGGTACAGTACTGGTGGGGACAGGTCTGTCCCTGTATAACACTGGGATATAGTACTGGTGGGGACAGGTCTGTCACGTATATCACTGGGGTACATTACTGGTGGGGACAGGTCTCTCATTATATAACACTGGTGTACAGTACTGGTGGGGACAGGTCTGTCACGTATATCACTGGGGTACATTACTGGTGGGGACAGGTCTCTCATTATATAACACTGGTGTACAGTACTGGTGGGGACAGGTCTGTCACTGTATAACACTGGGGAACATTAGTGGTGGGGACAGGTGTCCCACTGTATAACGCTGGGATACATTAATGCTGGGGACTAGTCTGTCCCTGTATAACACTGGGACTCAGTACTGGTGGGGACAGGTCTGTCACTGTTCTACACTGGGGTACAGGTTTCTCACTTTTTAATACTGGGAAACAGTAGTGTTGGGGAAAGGCCTGTCACTGTATAATACTGGGGTACAGTACTAGTTGGGACAGGTCTGTCACTGTATAACACTGGGGTACAGTGCTGGTGGGAACAGGTCTGTCACTGTAAAACAATGGGGTACAGTACTGCTGGGGACAGGTCTGTCACTGTTTAACACTGGGATACAGTACTGTTGGGGACAGGTCAGTCACTATAGGACCCTGATGTATAGTACTTGTGACAACCGGTCTGTCACTGTACACCAGTGGGATACAGTACTGGTGGGGACAGGTCTGTCACTGTATAACACTGGAGTACAGCACTGGTGGGGACAGATCTGTCACAGTATATCACTGGGGTACAGTACTGGTGGCGACAGGTCTGTCACTGTATAACACAGGTGTATAATACTGGTCGGGACAGGTCTGTTATTGTATACCAATGCGGTACAATACTGTTGGGACACGTCTGTCACTGTATAACTCTGGAATACATTACTGGTGGGGACAGGTCTGTCACCATATTACACAGGTGTACAGTACTGGTGGGGAATGGTCTGTTACTGTATACCACCCGGGTACCGTACTGGTGAGGACAGGTCTGTCACTATATAACACTGAGGTACAGTACTGGTGGGGACAGGTCTGTCACTGTATAGCCCTGGGGTGCAGTACTGGTGGGGACAGGTATGTCACTGTATAACACTGGGGTACAGTACTGGTTGGGACAGGTCTGTCATTGTATATCACTGGGACACAGTACTGTAGGGAACAGGTCTGTCACTGTTTTGCCCTTTGGTACAGGTCTCTCACTTTTTAACACTGGGAAGCAGTACTGGTGAGGACAGATCTGTCACAGAATAACACTGGGGTACAGTACTGGTGAGGACAGGTCTGTCCCTGTATAACTCTGGAGTACAGTACTGGTGGGGACAGGTCTGTCACTATAAAACACTGGGGTACAGTACTGGTGGGGTCAGGTCTGTCACTGTATAACACTGGGGCACAGTACAGGTGGGGAAAGGCCTGTCACTCTTTTACACTGGGGTACAGGTCTCTCACTTTTTAACACTTGGACACAGTACTAGTGGGGACAGGCCTGTCACTGTGTAACACTGGGTTACATGACTGGTGGGGACAGGTCTGTCACTGTATCATGCTGGGGTACATTACTGCTGGGGACATGTCTGTCACTGTATAACACTGGGACACAGCACTGGTGGGGTCAGGCCTGTCACTGTATAATGCTGGGGTACATTACTGCTGGGGACCAGTCTGTCACTGTATAACACTGGGGTATAGTACTGATTGGGACAGGTTTGTCACTAGATAACACTGGGGTACAGTACTAGTGGGAACAGGTCTGTCACTGTATAACACTAGTGTATAATACTGGTGGGGACAGGTCTGTTATTGTGTACCATTGCGGTACAGTACTGTTGGGGACAGGTCTGTCACTATATAACACTGGGGTACAGTGCTGGTGGGGACAGGTCTGTCACTGTAAAACACTGGGGTACAGTACTGGGGGGACAGGTCTGTCACTGTTTTACACTGGGGTACAGTACTGGTGGGGACAGGTCAGTCACAGCATAACACAGAGGTACAGTACTGGTGGGGACAGGTCTGTCCCTGTATAACACTGGGATATAGTACTGGTGGGGACAGGTCTGTCACGTATATCACTGGGGTACATTACTGGTGGGGACAGGTCTCTCATTATATAACACTGGTGTACAGTACTGGTGGGGACAGGTCTGTCACTGTATAACACTGGGGAACATTAGTGGTGGGGACAGGTGTCCCACTGTATAACGCTGGGATACATTAATGCTGGGGACTAGTCTGTCCCTGTATAACACTGGGACTCAGTACTGGTGGGGACAGGTCTGTCACTGTTCTACACTGGGGTACAGGTTTCTCACTTTTTAATACTGGGAAACAGTAGTGTTGGGGAAAGGCCTGTCACTGTATAATACTGGGGTACAGTACTAGTTGGGACAGGTCTGTCACTGTATAACACTGGGGTACAGTGCTGATGGGGACAGGTCTGTCACTGTAAAACAATGGGGTACAGTACTGCTGGGGACAGGTCTGTCACTGTTTAACACTGGGATACAGTACTGTTGGGGACAGGTCAGTCACTATAGGACCCTGATGTATAGTACTTGTGACAACCGGTCTGTCACTGTACACCAGTGGGAGACAGTACTGGTGGGGACAGGTCTGTCACTGTATAACACTGGAGTACAGTACTGGTGGCGACAGGTCTGTCACTGTATAACACAGGTGTATAATACTGGTCGGGACAGGTCTGTTATTGTATACCAATGCGGTACAATACTGTTGGGGACACGTCTGTCACTGTATAACTCTGGAATACATTACTGGTGGGGACAGGTCTGTCACCATATTACATAGGTGTACAGTACTGGTGGGGAATGGTCTGTTACTGTATACCACCCGGGTACCTTACTGGTGAGGACAGGTCTGTCACTATATAACACTGAGGTACAGTACTGGTGGGGACAGGTCTGTCACTATATAACACTGAGGTACAGTACTGGTGGGGACACGTCTGTCACTGTATAACACTGAGGTACAGTACTGCTGGGGACAGGTCTGTCACTATATAATACTGGAGTACAGTACTGCTGGGGACAGGTCTGTCACTATATAACACTGGGGTACAGAACTGGTGGGGACACGTCTGTCACTGTATAACACTGGGGTACAGTACTGGTGGGGACACGTCTGTCACTGTATAACACTGAGGTACAGTACTGGTGGGGACAGGTCTGTCACTGTTTAACACTGGGATACAGTACTGTTGGGGACAGGTCAGTCACCTTAGGACACTGATGTATCGTACTTGTGACAACAGGTCTGTCACTGTACACCAGTGGGATACATTACTGGTGGGGACAGGTCTGTTACTGTATAACACTGGGGTACAGCACTGGTGGGGACAGATCTGTCACTATATAACACTGGAGTACAGTACTGCTGGGGACAGGTCTGTCACTGTATATCACTGGGATACAGTACTGGTGGGGACAGGTCTGTTACTGTATAACACTGGGGTACAGCACTGGTGGGGACAGATCTGTCCCTGTATAACTCTGGGGTACAGTACTGGTGGCGACAGGTCTCTCCCTGTATAACTCTGGGGTACAGTTCTGGTGGGGACAGGTCTCTCCCTGTATAACTCTGGGGTACATTACTGGTGGGGACAGGTCTCTCATTATATAACACTGGTGTACAGTACTGGTGGGGACAGGTCTGTCACTGTATAACACTGGGGAACATTAGTGGTGGGGACAGGTGTCCCACTGTATAACGCTGGGATACATTAATGCTGGGGACTAGTCTGTCACTGTATAACACTGGGACTCAGTACTGGTGGGGACAGGTCTGTCACTGTTCTACACTGGGGTACAGGTTTCTCACTTTTTAATACTGGGAAACAGTAGTGTTGGGGAAAGGCCTGTCACTGTATAATACTGGGGTACAGTACTAGTTGGGACAGGTCTGTCACTGTATAACACTGGGGTACAGTGCTGATGGGGACAGGTCTGTCACTGTAAAACAATGGGGTACAGTACTGCTGGGGACAGGTCTGTCACTGTTTAACACTGGGATACAGTACTGTTGGGGACAGGTCAGTCACTATAGGACCCTGATGTATAGTACTTGTGACAACCGGTCTGTCACTGTACACCAGTGGGAGACAGTACTGGTGGGGACAGGTCTGTCACTGTATAACACTGGAGTACAGTACTGGTGGCGACAGGTCTGTCACTGTATAACACAGGTGTATAATACTGGTCGGGACAGGTCTGTTATTGTATACCAATGCGGTACAATACTGTTGGGGACACGTCTGTCACTGTATAACTCTGGAATACATTACTGGTGGGGACAGGTCTGTCACCATATTACATAGGTGTACAGTACTGGTGGGGAATGGTCTGTTACTGTATACCACCCGGGTACCTTACTGGTGAGGACAGGTCTGTCACTATATAACACTGAGGTACAGTACTGGTGGGGACAGGTCTGTCACTATATAACACTGAGGTACAGTACTGCTGGGGACAGGTCTGTCACTATATAACACTGGAGTACAGTACTGCTGGGGACAGGTCTGTCACTATATAACACTGGGGTACAGAACTGGTGGGGACACGTCTGTCACTGTATAACACTGGGGTACAGTACTGGTGGGGACACGTCTGTCACTGTATAACACTGAGGTACAGTACTGGTGGGGACAGGTCTGTCACTGTTTAACACTGGGATACAGTACTGTTGGGGACAGGTCAGTCACCTTAGGACACTGATGTATAGTACTTGTGACAACAGGTCTGTCACTGTACACCAGTGGGATACATTACTGGTGGGGACAGGTCTGTTACTGTATAACACTGGGGTACAGCACTGGTGGGGACAGATCTGTCACTATATAACACTGGAGTACAGTACTGCTGGGGACAGGTCTGTCACTGTATATCACTGGGATACAGTACTGGTGGGGACAGGTCTGTTACTGTATAACACTGGGGTACAGCACTGGTGGGGACAGATCTGTCCCTGTATAACTCTGGGGTACAGTACTGGTGGCGACAGGTCTCTCCCTGTATAACTCTGGGGTACAGTTCTGGTGGGGACAGGTCTCTCCCTGTATAACTCTGGGGTACATTACTGGTGGGGACAGGTCTCTCATTGAAAAACACTGGTGTACAGTATAAGATGGGACAGGTCTGTCACTGTATAACACTGGGGTAAAGGACTTGTGGGGACAGTTCTGTCACTGTGTAGCACTGGGGTACAGTACTGGTGGGGACAGGTCTGTCACTGTATAACACTGGGGTACAGCACTGGTGAGGACAGGTCAGTCTCTGTATAACACTGGGATTCAGTACTGGTGGGGACAGATCTGTCCCTGTATAACACTGGGGTACAGTACTGGTGGGGACAGGTCTGTCACTGTGTAACTCTGGAATACATTACTGGTGGGGACAGGTCAGTCTCTGTATAACACTGGGGTACAGTACTGGTGGGGACAGGTCTGTCACTGTGTAACTCTGGAATACATTACTGGTGGGGACAGGTCTGTAACTGTATAACACTGGGGTACAGTACTGGTATGGACAGGTCTGTCACTGTATAACACTGGGGTACAGTACTGGTGGGGACAGGTCTGTCACTGTGTAACTCTGGAATACATTACTGGTGGGGACAGGTCAGTCTCTGTATAACACTGGGGTACAGTACTGGTGGGGACAGGTCTGTCACCATATAACACTGGGGTACAGTACTGGTGGGGACAGGTCTGTCACTGTGTAACTCTGGAATACATTACTGGTGGGGACAGGTCAGTCACTGTATAACACTGGGGTACAGTACTGGTGGGGACAGGTCTGTCACTGTGTAACTCTGGAATACATTACTGGTGGGGACAAGTCAGTCTCTGTATAACACTGGGGTACAGTACTGGTGGGGACAGGTCTGTCACCATATAACACTGGGGTACAGTACTGGTGGGGACAGGTCTGTCACCATATAACACTGGGGTACAGTACTGGTAGGGACTAGTCTGTCACTGTGTAACTCTGGTATACATTACTGTTGTGGACAGATCTGTCACTAAGTAACGCAGGGGTACATTACTGGTGGGGACAGATCTCTCAATGTATAACACAGGTTTACAATACTGCTGTGGACTAATCTGTCACTGTATAACAGTGGGACACAGTACTGGTGGGGACAGATCTGTCACTGTTTTACATGGGCATACAGTACTGTTGGGGACCGGTCAATCACTATATGACACTGATGTTTAGTACTTGTGACAAAAGTCTGTAACTGCATACCCACTGGGATACAGCACTGGTGGGAACAGATCTGTCACTGTATAACACTGGGGTACCGTACTGGTGAGGACAGATCTGTCACTGTATAACACTGGGGTACAGTACTGGTGGGGACAGGTCTGTCATTGTATAACACTGGGGTACAGTACTGGTGGGGACAGTTCTGTCACTGGTTAACACTGGGATACAGTACTGTTGGGGACAGGTCAGTCACTATAGGACACTGATGTATAGTACTTGTGACAACAGGTCTGTCACTGTATAACACTGGGGCACCGTACTGGTGGGGACAGGTCTGTCACTGTATAACACTGGGGTACAGCACTGGTGAGGACAGGTCAGTCTCTGTATAACACTGGGATTCAGTACTGGTGGGGACAGATCTGTCCCTGTATAACACTGGGGTACAGTACTGGTGGGGACAGGTCTGTCACTGTGTAACTCTGGAATACATTACTGGTGGGGACAGGTCAGTCTCTGTATAACACTGGGGTACAGTACTGGTGGGGACAGGTCTGTCACTGTGTAACTCTGGAATACATTACTGGTGGGGACAGGTCTGTAACTGTATAACACTGGGGTACAGTACTGGTATGGACAGGTCTGTCACTGTATAACACTGGGGTACAGTACTGGTGGGGACAGGTCTGTCACTGTGTAACTCTGGAATACATTACTGGTGGGGACAGGTCAGTCTCTGTATAACACTGGGGTACAGTACTGGTGGGGACAGGTCTGTCACCATATAACACTGGGGTACAGTACTGGTGGGGACAGGTCTGTCACTGTGTAACTCTGGAATACATTACTGGTGGGGACAGGTCAGTCACTGTATAACACTGGGGTACAGTACTGGTGGGGACAGGTCTGTCACTGTGTAACTCTGGAATACATTACTGGTGGGGACAAGTCAGTCTCTGTATAACACTGGGGTACAGTACTGGTGGGGACAGGTCTGTCACCATATAACACTGGGGTACAGTACTGGTGGGGACAGGTCTGTCACCATATAACACTGGGGTACAGTACTGGTAGGGACTAGTCTGTCACTGTGTAACTCTGGTATACATTACTGTTGTGGACAGATCTGTCACTAAGTAACGCAGGGGTACATTACTGGTGGGGACAGATCTCTCAATGTATAACACAGGTTTACAATACTGCTGTGGACTAATCTGTCACTGTATAACAGTGGGACACAGTACTGGTGGGGACAGATCTGTCACTGTTTTACATGGGCATACAGTACTGTTGGGGACCGGTCAATCACTATATGACACTGATGTTTAGTACTTGTGACAAAAGTCTGTAACTGCATACCCACTGGGATACAGCACTGGTGGGAACAGATCTGTCACTGTATAACACTGGGGTACCGTACTGGTGAGGACAGATCTGTCACTGTATAACACTGGGGTACAGTACTGGTGGGGACAGGTCTGTCATTGTATAACACTGGGGTACAGTACTGGTGGGGACAGTTCTGTCACTGGTTAACACTGGGATACAGTACTGTTGGGGACAGGTCAGTCACTATAGGACACTGATGTATAGTACTTGTGACAACAGGTCTGTCACTGTATAACACTGGGGCACCGTACTGGTGGGGACAGGTCTGTCACTGTGTAACACTGGGGTACAGTACTTGTGGGGACAAGTCTGTCAGTGTATAACACCGGGGTACAGTACTGGTGGGGACAGGTCTGTCACTGTGTAACTCTGAAATACATTACTGGTGGGGACAGGTCTGTCACTGCGTAACTCTGGTATACATTACTGGTGGGGACAGGTCAGTCTCTGTATAACACTGGATACAGTACAGGTGTGGACAGATCTGTCACTGTATAACACTGGGGTACAGTACTGGTGGGGACAGGTTTGTCACTGTATAAAACTGGGGTACAGTACTTGTGGGGACAGGTCTGTCACGTATAACACTGGGGTACAGTACTGGTGGGGACAGGTCTGTCACTGTGTAACTCTGGAATACATTACTGTTGGGGACAGATCTGTCACTGTATAACGCAGGGGTATATTACTGGTGGGGACAGGTCTCTCAATGTATAACTGTGTAACTCTGGGATACATTACTGCTGTGGACTAATCTGTCACTGTATAACACTGGGACACAGTTCTGGTGGGGACAGATCTGTCACTGTTTTACACTGGCGTACAGTACTGGTGGGGACAGGCGTCTCACTATATAACACTGTGGTACAGTACAGTTGGGGACCGGTCAGTCCCTATAGAACACTGATGTTTAGTACTTGTGTGAAAAAGGTCTGTCACTGCTTACCACTGGGATACAGCACTGGTGGGGACAGGTCTGTCACTGTATCACACTGGGGTACAGTACTGGTGGGGACAGATCCAGGGTACAGAACTAGGGTACAGTACTGGTGAGGACAGGTCTGTCCCTGTATAACACTGGGGTACAGTACTGGTAGGGACAGGTCTGCCCGTGTATAACACTGGAGTACAGTACTGGTGGGGACAGGTCTGTCACTGCGTAATTCTGGGATACATTACTGGTGGGGACAGGTCAGTCTCTGTATAACACTGGGATTCAGTACTGGTGGGGACAGGTCAGTCACTATAGGACACTGATGTATAGTACTTGTGACAACAGGTCTGTCACTGTATAACACTGGGGCACCGTTCTGGTGGGGACAGGTCTGTCACTGTATAACACTGGGGTACAGTACTGGTGGGGACAGGTCTGTCACCATATTACACTGGTGTATAGTACTAGTGGGGACAGGTCTGTCACTGTATACCACTGGGATACAATACTGGTGGGGACAGGTCGGTCTCTATATAACACTGGGGTACAGTACTGGTGGGGACAGGTCTGTCACTATATGACACTGATATTCAGTACTTGTGACAAAAGGTCTGTCACTGCATACCACTGCGATACAGCACTGGTGGGGACAGATCTGTCACTGTATACCGCTTGGGTACCGTTCGGTGAAGACAGGTCAGTCACTATATAAAACTGGGGTACAGTACTGGTGGGGACAGTTCGGACACTGTATAACACTGGGGTACAGTACTGGTGGGGACAGGTATGACACTGTATAACACTGGGGTACAGTACTGGTGGGGACAGGTCAGTCACTGTATAACACTGGGGTACAGTACTGGTGGGGACAGGTCTGTCACTGTATAACACTGGGGTACAGTACTGGTGGGGACAGGTCTGTCCCTGTATAACACTGGGGTACAGTACTGGTGGGGATAGGTCTGTCACTGTATAACACTGGGGTACAGTACTGGTGGGGACAGGTCTGTCCCTATATAACACTCGGGTGCTGTACTGTTGGGGACAGGTATTTCACTATTTAACACTGGGGTACAGTACTGGTGGGGACAGGTCTGTCACCATATGACACTGGGGTACATTACTAGTGGGGACAGGTCTGTCACTGTATAACACTGGGGCACAGTACTGGTGGGGACAGGTCTGACACTGTATAACACTGGGGTACAGTACTGGTGGGGACAGGTCTGTCCCTATATAACACTGGGGTACAGTACTGGTGGGGACAGGTCTGTCACTATGTAACACTGGGGTACAGTACTAGTGGGGACAGGTCAGTTACTGTATACTACTGGGGTACCGTACTCGTGAGCACAGGTCTGTCACTATATAACCCTGGTGTACAGTACTGGTGGGGACAGGTCTGTCACTATATAACCCTGGTGTACAGTACTGGTGGGGACAGGTCTTTCACTGTATAACTTTGGGGTACAGTACTGGTGGGGCAGGTCTGTCACTGTGTAACACTGGGATACAGTACTGGTGGGGACAGGTCTGTCCCTATATAACACCGGGGTACAGTACTGATGGGGTTAGGTCTGTCACTGTATAACATTGGTGTACAGTATTTGTGGGCATAGGTCTGTCACTGTATAACCCTGGGGTACAGTACTGGTGAGCACAGGTTTGTCACTATATAACCCTGGGGTACAGTACTGGTGGGGACAGGTCTGTCACTGTATAACACTGGGGTACAGTACTGGTGGGGACAGGTTTGTCACTGTATAACTTTGGGGTACAGTACTGGTGGGGCAGGTCTGTCACTGTGTAACACTGGGATACAGTACTGGTGGGGACAGGTCACTCACTGTATAACACTGGGGTACGTTACTAGTGGGGACAGGTCTGTCACTATATAACACTGGGGTACAGCACTGGTGGGGACAGGTCCATTAGTATATAACACTGGAGTACATGACTAGTGGGGACAAGTCTGTCACTATTTAACCCTGGGGTACAGTACTGGTGGGGACAGGTCTGTCACTGTATAACATTGGGACACAGTACTGGTGGGGACAGGTCTGACACTGTATAACACTGGGGTACAGTACTGGTGGGGACAGGTCTGTCACTATATAACACTGGGGTACATGACTAGTGGGGACAGGTCTGTCACTATTTAACACTGGGGTACAGTACTGGTGGGGACAGGTCTCTCACCATATAACACTGGGGTACATTACTAGTGGGGACAGGTCTGTCACTGTATAACATTGGGACACAGTACTGGTGGGGACAGGTCTGACACTGTATAACACTGGGGTACAGTAATAGTGGGGCAGATCTGTCCCTATATAACCCTGGTGTACAGTACTGATGGGGATAGGTCTGTCACTGTATAACCCGGGAATACAATACTGGTGGGGACAGGTCTGTCACTATATAACCCTGGGGTACAGTACTGGTGGGGACAGGTCTGTCACTATATAACTCTGGGGTACAGTACTGGTGGGGACAGGTCTGTCACTGTATAACTCTGGGGTACAGTACTGGTGGGGACAGGTCTGTCACTGTATAACTCTGGGGTACAGTACTGGTGGGGACAGGTCTGTCACTATGTAACACTGGGTTACAGTACTGGTGGGGACAGGTCTGTCACTATGTAACACTGGGGTACAGTACTCGTGAGCACAGGTCTGTCACTATATAACCCTGGGGTACAGTACTGGTGGGGACAGGTCTGTCACTATATAACTCTGGGGTACAGTACTGGTGGGGACAGGTCTTTCACTGTATAACTTTGGGGTACAGTACTGGTGGGGACAGGTCACTCACTGTATAACACTGGGGTACGTTACTAGTGGGGACAGGTCTGTCACTATATAACACTGGGGTACAGCACTGGTGGGGACAGGTCCATTAGTATATAAAACTGGAGTACATGACTAGTGGGGACAAGTCTGTCACTATTTAACACTGGGGTACATTACTAGTGGGGACAGGTCTGTCACTGTATAACAATGGGGCGCAGTACTGGTGGGGACAGGTCTGTCACTATGTAACATTGGGGTACAGTACTGATGGGGATAGGTCTATCACTGTATAACACTGGGGTATAGTACTGGTGGGCATAGGTCTGTCCCTGTATAACACTGGGGTACAGTACTGGTGGGGACAGGTCTGTCCCTGTACAACACTGTGGTACTGTACTGGTGGGGACAGTTCTGTCACTGTATAACACTGGTGTACAGTACAGGTGGGGACAGGTTTGTCACTGTATAACTCAGGGGTACAGTACAGTTGGGGACAGGTATTTCACTATGTAACACTGGGGTATAACACTGGTGGGGACAGATCTCTCGCTGTATATCACTGGAATATAGTACTGGTGGGGACAGGTCCATCAGTATATAACACTGGGGTACATTACTAGTGGGGACAGGTCTGTCACTGTATAACACTGGGGTACAGCACTGGTGGGGACAGATCTCTCGCTGTATATCACTGGGATATAGTACTGGTGGGGACAGGTCCATCAGTATATAACACTGGGGTACATGACTAGTGGGGACAGGTCTGTCACTGTATAACATTGGGACACAGTACTGGTGGGGACAGGTCTGACACTGTATAACACTGGGGTACAGTACTGGTGGGGACAGGTCTGTCACTATATAACACTGGGGTACATGACTAGTGGGGACAGGTCTGTCACTGTATAACATTGGGACACAGTACTGGTGGGGACAGGTCTGACACTGTATAACACTGGGGTACAGTACTGGTGGGGACAGGTCTGTCACTATATAACACTGGGGTACAGTACTGGTGGGGACAGGTCTGTCACCATATATCACTGGGGTACATTACTAGTGGGGACAGGTCTGTCACTGTATAACATTGGGACACAGTACTGGTGGGGACAGGTCTGACACTGTATAACACTGGGGTACAGTACTGGTGGGGACAGGTCTGTCACTGTATAATACTGGGGTACATGACTAGTGGGGACAGGTCTGTCACTATTTAACACTGGGGTACAGTACTGGTGGGGACAGGTCTGTCACTGTATAACATTGGGACACAGTACTGGTGGGGACAGGTCTGTCACTGTATAACACTGGGGTACATGACTAGTGGGGACAGGTCTGTCACTCTTTTACACTGGGGTACAGTACTGGTGGGGACAGGTCTGTCACTGTATAACATTGGGACACAGTACTGGTGGGGACAGTTCTGTCACTGTATAACATTGGGACACAGTACTGGTGGGGACAGGTCTGACACTGTATAACACTGGGGTACAGTACTGGTGGGGACAGGTCTGTCACTATATAACACTGGGGTACATGACTAGTGGGGACAGGTCTGTCACTATTTAACACTGGGGTACAGTACTGGTGGGGACAGGTCTGTCCCTGTATAACACTGGGGTACAGTACTGGTGGGGACAGGTCTGTCACTGTATAACACTGGGGTACAGTACTGGTGGGGACAGGTCTGTCACTGTATAACATTGGGACACAGTACTGGTGGGGACAGGTCTGACACTGTATAACACTGGGGTACATTACTAGTGGGGACAGGTCTGTCACTGTATAACATTGGGACACAGTACTGGTGGGGACAGGTCTGACACTGTATATCACTGGGGTACAGTACTGGTGGGGACAGGTCTGACACTGTATAACACTGGGGTACAGTACTAGTGGGGCAGATCTGTCCCTATATAACACTGGGGTACAGTACTGATGGGGATAGGTCTGTCACTGTATAACTCTGGGGTACAGTACTGGTGGGGACAGGTCTGTCACTATATAACCCTGGTGTACAGTACTGGTGGGGACAGGTCTGTCCCTGTATAACACTGGTGCACAGTACTGGTGGGGACAGGTCTGTCACTGTATAACACTGGGGTACAGTACTGGTGGGGACAGGTCTGTCACTGTATAACATTGGGACACAGTACTGGTGGGGACAGGTCTGACACTGTATAACACTGGGGTACATTACTAGTGGGGACAGGTCTGTCACTGTATAACATTGGGACACAGTACTGGTGGGGACAGGTCTGACACTGTATATCACTGGGGTACAGTACTGGTGGGGACAGGTCTGACACTGTATAACACTGGGGTACAGTACTAGTGGGGCAGATCTGTCCCTATATAACACTGGGGTACAGTACTGATGGGGATAGGTCTGTCACTGTATAACTCTGGGGTACAGTACTGGTGGGGACAGGTCTGTCACTGCATAACCCTGGGGTACAGTACTGGTGGGGACAGGTCTGTCCCTGTATAACACTGGTGCACAGTACTGGTGGGGACAGGTCTTTCACTGTATAACTTTGGGATACAGTACTGGTGGGGCAGGTCTGTCACTGTATAACATTGGGACACAGTACTAGTGGTGACAGGTCAGACACTGTATAACACTGGGGTACAGTACTGGTGGGGACAGGTCTGTCACTATATAGCACTGGGGTACATGACTAGTGGGGACAAGTCTGTCACTGTATAACAATGGGGCGCAGTACTGGTGGGGACAGGTCTGTCACTATGTAACATTGGGGTACAGTACTGATGGGGATAGGTCTGTCACTGTATAACCATGGGGTATAGTACTGGTGGGCATAGGTCTTTCCCTGTATAACCCTGGGGTACAATACTGGTGGGGACAGGTCTGTCACTATATAACACTCGGGTACAGTACTGGTGGGGACAGGTCTGTCCCTGTACAACACTGTGGTACTGTACTGGTGGGGACAGGTCTGTCCCTATATAACACTGGGGTACAGTACTGGTGGGGACAGTTCTGTCACTGTATAAAACTGGGGTACAGTACTGCTGGGGACAGGTCTGTCACTGTGTAACTCTGGGGTACAGTACTGGTGGGGACAGGTCTGTCACTGTATAACACTGGGGTACAGTACTGGTGGGGACAGGATTGTCTCTGTATAACACTGGGGTACAGTACTGGTGGGGACAGGTCTGTCATTATATAACCCTGGGGTACAGTACTGGTGGGGACAGGTCTGTCATTATATAACCCTGGGATACAGTACTGGTGGGGACAGGTCTGTCACTTTATACCTCTGGGGCACAGTACTGGTGGGGGCAGGTCTGTCACTTTATAACTCTGGGGCACAGTACTGGTGGCGACAGGTCTGTCACTATGTAACACTGGGGTACAGTACTAGTGGGGACAGGTCAGTTACTGTATACCACTGGGGTACCGTACTCGTGAGCACAGGTCTGTCACTATATAACCCTGGTGTACAGTACTGGTGGGGACAGGTCTGTCACTGTATAACACTGGGGTACAGTACTGGTGAGGACAGGTCTGTCCCTGTTTAACACTGGGGTACAGTACTGGTGGGGACAGGTCTGTCACTATATAACACTCGGGTACAGTACTGGTGAGGACAGGTCTGTCCCTGTTTAACACTGGGGCGCAGTACTGGTGGGGACAGGTCTGTAACTATGTAACATTGGGGTACAGTACTGGTGGGCATAGGTCTTTCCCTGTATAACCCTGGGGTACTTTACTAGTGGGGACAGGTCTGTCACTATATAACACTGGGGTACAGTACTGGTGAGGACAGGTCTGTCCCTGTTTAACACTGGGGCACAGTACTGGTGGGGACAGGTCTGTCACTATTTAACACTGGGGTACAGTACTGGTGGGGACAGGTCTCTCACCATATAACACTGGGGTACATTACTAGTGGGGACAGGTCTGTCACTATATAACAATGGGGCGCAGTACTGGTGGGGTCAGGTCTGTCACTATTTAACACTGGGGTACCGTACTAGTGGGGACAGGTCTGTCCCTATATAACACTGGGGTAGAGTACTGATGGGGATAGGTCTGTCACTGTATAACACTGGGGTATAGTACTGGTGAGCATAGGTCTGTCCATGTATAACCCTGGGGTACAGTACTGGTGGGGACAGGTCTGTCACTATATAACACTGGGTACGGTACTGTTGGGGACAGGTATTTCACTATGTAACATTGAGGTACAGTACTGGTAGGGACAGGTCTGTCCGTGTATAACACTCGGATAAATTACTAGTGGGGACAGGTCTGTCACCGTATAACATTGGGGCACAGTACTGGTGGGGACAGGTCTGACACTGTATAACACTGGTGCACAGTACTGGTGGGGACAGGTCTGTCCCTATATAACACTAGGGTACAGTACTGATGGGGTTAGGTCTGTCACTGTATAACATTGGTGTACAGTACTGGTGGGCATAGATCTGTCACTGTATAACCCTGGGGTACAGTACTGGTGGGGACAGGTCTGTCATTATATAACCCTGGGATACAGTACTGGTGGGGACAGGTCTGTCACTTTATAACTCTGGGGCACAGTACTGGTGGGGGCAGGTCTGTCACTTTATAACTCTGGGGCACAGTACTGGTGGCGACAGGTCTGTCACTATGTAACACTGGGGTACAGTACTGGTGGGGACAGGTCAGTTACTGTATACCACTGGGGTACCGTACTCGTGAGCACAGGTCTGTCACTATATAACCCTGGTGTACAGTACTGGTGGGGACAGGTCTGTCACTGTATAACACTGGGGTACAGTACTGGTGAGGACAGGTCTGTCCCTGTTTAACACTGGGGTACAGTACTGGTGGGGACAGGTCTGTCACTATATAACACTCGGGTACAGTACTGGTGAGGACAGGTCTGTCCCTGTTTAACACTGGGGCGCAGTACTGGTGGGGACAGGTCTGTAACTATGTAACATTGGGGTACAGTACTGGTGGGCATAGGTCTTTCCCTGTATAACCCTGGGGTACTTTACTAGTGGGGACAGGTCTGTCACTATATAACACTGGGGTACAGTACTGGTGAGGACAGGTCTGTCCCTGTTTAACACTGGGGCACAGTACTGGTGGGGACAGGTCTGTCACTATTTAACACTGGGGTACAGTACTGGTGGGGACAGGTCTCTCACCATATAACACTGGGGTACATTACTAGTGGGGACAGGTCTGTCACTATATAACACTGGGGTACAGTACTGGTGAGGACAGGTCTGTCCCTGTTTAACACTGGGGCACAGTACTGGTGAGGACAGGTCTGTCCCTGTTTAACACTGGGGCACAGTACTGGTGGGGTCAGGTCTGTCACTATTTAACACTGGGGTACCGTACTAGTGGGGACAGGTCTGTCCCTATATAACACTGGGGTAGAGTACTGATGGGGATAGGTCTGTCACTGTATAACACTGGGGTATAGTACTGGTGGGCATAGGTCTGTCCATGTATAACCCTGGGGTACAGTACTGGTGGGGACAGGTCTGTCACTATATAACACTCGGGTACAGTACTGGTGGGGACAGGTTTGTCACTGTATAACACTGTGGTACAGTACTGGTGGGGACAGGTCTGTCACTGTATAACACTGTGGTACAGTACTGGTGGGGACAGGATTGTCTCTGTATAACACTGGGGTACAGTACTGTTGGGGACAGGTCTGTCACTATATAACACTGGGTACGGTACTGTTGGGGACAGGTATTTCACTATGTAACATTGAGGTACAGTACTGGTAGGGACAGGTCTGTCCGTGTATAACACTCGGGTAAATTACTAGTGGGGACAGGTCTGTCACCGTATAACACTGGGGTACAGTACTGGTGGGGACAGGTCTGACACTGCATAACACTGGGGTACAGTACTGGTGGGGATAGGTCTGACACTGTATAACACTGGGGTACAGTACTGGTGGGGACAGTTCTGTCCCTATATAACACTAGGGTACAGTACTGATGGGGTTAGGTCTGTCACTGTATAACATTGGTGTACAGTACTGGTGGGCATAGATCTGTCACTGTATAACCCTGGGGTACAGTACTGGTGAGCACAGGTCTGTCACTATGTAACACTGGGATACATTACTGGTGGGGACAGGTCTGTCACCATATTACACTGGCGTACAGAACTAGTGGGGACAGGTCAGTTACTGTATTCAACTGGGGTACTGTACTGGTGAGCACAGGTCTGTCACTGTATAACATTGGGATACAGTACTGGTGGGGACAGATCTGTCACTGTACAAAACTGTGGTACAGTACTGGTGGGGACAGGATTGTCTCTGTATAACACTGGGGTACAGTACTGTTGGGACAGGTCTGTCACTGTGTAACACTGGGGTACAGTACTGGTGGGGACAGGTCTGTCCGTGTATAACACTGGGGTACAGCACTGGTGGGGACAGGTCTCTCGCTGTATAACACTGGGATATAGTACTGGTGGGGACAGGTCATTAGTGTATAACACTGGGGTACATTACTAGTGGGGACAGGTCTCTCACTGTATAACACGGGGGTAGTGTACTGGTGGGGACAGGTCTGACACTGTATAACACTGGGGTACAGTACTGGTGGGGACAGGTCTGTCCGTGTATAACACTGGGGTACAGTACTGGTGGGGACAGGTCTGTCACTGTATAACACTGGGGTACAGTACTGGTGGGGACAGGTCTGTCACTGTATAACATTGGGACACAGTACTGGTGGGGACAGGTCTGTCACTATATAACCCTGGGGTACAGTACTGGTGGGGACAGGTCTGTCACTGTATAACTCTGGGGTACAGTACTGGTGGGACAAGTCTGTCACTATGTAACACTGGGTTACAGTACTGGTGGGGACAGGTCTGTCACTATGTAACACTGGCGTACAGTATTAGTGGGGACAGGTCAGTTACTGTATACCACTGGGGTACCGTACTTGTGAGCTCAGGTCTGTCACTATATAACCCTGGTGTACAGTACTGGTGGGGACAGTTCTGTCACTGTATAACACTGGTGTACAGTACTGGTGGGGACAGGTTTGTCACTGTATTACACTGGGGTACAGTACTGTTGGGGACAGGTATGTCACTGTATAACCCTGAGGCACAGTACTGGTGGGGACAGGTCTGTCACTGTGTAACTCTGGGATACATTACTGGTGGGGACAGGTCTGTCACTGTAAAACACTAGGATACTGCACAGGTGTGGACAGGTCTGTCACTGTATAACATTGGGATACAGTACTGGTGGGGACAGATCTGTCACTGTACAAAACTGTGGTACAGTACTGGTGGGGACAGGATTGTCTCTGTATAACACTGGGATACATTACTGGTGGGGACAGGTCTGTCACTGTATAACACTGGGGTACAGTACTGGTGGGGACAGGTCTGTCCGTGTATAACACTGGGGTACAGCACTGGTGGGGACAGGTCTCTCGCTGTATAACACTGGGATATAGTACTGGTGGGGACAGGTCCATTAGTGTATAACACTGGGGTACATTACTAGTGGGGACAGGTCTGTCACTATATAACACTGGGGTACAGTATTGGTGGGGACAGGTCTGTCACTGTATAACATTGGGACACAGTACTGGTGGGGACAGGTCTGTCACTATATAACCCTGGGGTACAGTACTGGTGGGGACAGGTCTGTCACTGTATAACTCTGGGGTACAGTACTGGTGGGACAAGTCTGTCACTATGTAACACTGGGTTACAGTACTGGTGGGGACAGGTCTGTCACTATGTAACACTGGCGTACAGTACTAGTGGGGACAGGTCAGTTACTGTATACCACTGGGGTACCGTACTTGTGAGCTCAGGTCTGTCACTATATAACCCTGGTGTACAGTACTGGTGGGGACAGTTCTGTCGCTATGTAACTCTGGGGTACAGTACTGGTGTGGCAGGAATGTCACTGTGTAACACTGGGATACATTACTAGTGGGGACAAGTCTGTCACTGTATACCAGTGGGGTACACTACTGGTGGGGACAGGTCTCTCAATGTAAAAAACTGGGTTACATTACTGCTGGGGACTAGTCTGTCACTGTATAACACTGGGACACAGTACTGATTGGGACAGGCCTGCCACTGTTTTACACTGGGGTACAGTACTGGTGGGACAGGCCTGTCTCTGTATCACACTGGTGTACAGTACTGGTGGGGACAGGTCTGTCACTGTATAACACTCGAGTACAGTAAAGGGGGAACAGGTGTGTCAATGTATAACACTGGGGTACAGTACTGGTGGGGACAGGTCTGTCACTATATAACACTGGAGTACAGTACTGGTGGGGACTGGTCTGTCTCTGTATAACCCTGGGGTACAGTACTGGTGGGGACAGGTCTGTCATTGTATAACACTGGGGTACAGTACTGGTGGGGACAGGTCTGTCCCTGTATAACACTGGGATACAGTACTGGTGGGGACAGGTCTGTCACTCTGATTACGTTGTTGGTGTCAGTAATTTGTTACTTACTGAACCTGAGAGCTTCATGTCATGTAGCCGAGCCCAATCGTCTTCGTGGCTATCCACCACCATTAGGTTGTCTTCATCGGTTGACGGCCACTCTGCCAATAGGTCTAGCTGCACCTCCTCCCCGATCGAGTTCATCCCTACAGCAGGGTGCAGCCTCTCCAATGGCACTGGAACCACCACACTGCCAACCTGTGACAAGACAAAACCAAGCTGCTGGTGATGGGAGTGTTTCACAGGCAGGGGTCTGACAGTGTTGGTTCCTATTAATTCTGGCTGGGACTATTGCTCCCCACAATCCAGCATTGTAGTTGAAGGTTAAGGAAGTTGAGATGGTTATTACTTTGGGCAAGGGAGCTATGAAGATCTTATGGCTCCACATGGAAGATATATCTGAGATGGCAAGGACCTGTGTCCTCTGGTTCAGGACTCAAAAAAAAAAGAAAAGAAAGAAAAGCTTAAAAATAAGGAGTAGACCATTTATGACAGAGCTCAGGAGAAACTTCTTCACCCAGAGAGTGGTGGCTGTGTGGAATGCTCTGCCCCAGAGGGCAGTGGAGGCCCAGTCTCTGGATTCATTTAAGAAAGAGTTGGATAGAGCTCTCAAGGATAGTGGAATCAAGGGTTATGGAGATAAGGCAGGAACAGGATACTGATTAGGAATGATCAGCCATGATCATATTGAATGGTGGTGCAGGTCGAAGGGCTGAATGGCCTACTCCTGCACCTACTGTCTATTGTCTATTGTCTATTGTCAAAGATACAAAGGTGCAGGAGGAGACCTCTCAGCCCATCGATACAATGTCTGCTGATCTGTAATTTCTCCACTGTCCCCTCCACCCCCTGCTACATCGGGTGAAATTCTTGTCAGCGTCAGGATGCCTTTTTTTTGTCTCAAGCTCAGTGACATGGTGATGACTAACTGAACCATTTGAGAGTCTCAGGCAGATTTACTGTCACCAGTTGTCCTTCTGGTCTTAGTTTAAGTTACTGACATCAAATGGGAAATGATCACCAAGCCAAACATTCTGCAGAAACTGGTGCTGAGCTTCTTGAGTGTTGTTGGAGCTGCCCCCATCCAGGGCAAATGGGGAGTGCCTTGTAGATGGTGGCCAGGCTTTGGGGAGTCAGGAGGGGAGTTGCTCGCTGCAGGATTCCCAGCCTCTGACCTGCTCTTGTAGCCACTGTGTTCATGTGATGAGTCCAGTTGTGTTTCTGGTCAATGGTTACTATTCTCTGTAATAGAGCAGGCCTGTTATTCTGTGACAATATTTCAGAAAGGCAGGATGTTAAGAGAAGGTGCAGGACTGTCTCTGGTAATTAACGGTGATGTTGATACAATGGAGAGGATGACCTAATTTCAGGAAACCAGGGTGTTGAAGCAGTTTGAGCAGAGATGGGAAATGGAAAGGGGAAGCCATCACGTCCCTCCATCAGTGACCACATTGTGGAATCAAACAGAATGAAGAAATAATGGAAACTTATCAGGAAGACAGCATTAATCATGAGGGATTTTAATCTCCAGGGAAGATCAGAGTCATAAAGTCATACAGCAGAGAAACAGATCCTTCGGTCCACTTATCCGTATCAACTAGGTTTCCCAAACCAAACCCGTCCCATTTGTCTGCATTTGGCCTCTATGCCTCTAAACCTTTCCTCTCTGTGCACACATATCGAAATGTCTTTTAAATATTGTAAATATACCTCCATATTCCACTTCCTCTGGCAGTTCATTCCACACACGAACCACCCTCTGGGTGAAAACGTTACTGCTCAGGTCCCTTTTAAATCTTTCTCCCCTCATGTTAAAATGATGCCCACCAGTTTTGAGTTTCCCCACCATATAGAACCCACCTTTTGCTATTCACTCTGCTCATGCCCCTCATGATTCTATAGAACTCTATAAGCTCACCCATCAACCTCCTACACTCCAGTACAAAAGAGCCCCAGTCTATCCAGCCTCTCCTTATAGCTCAAACCTTCCAGTCTCTGTAACATCCTTGTGAACCATCCCTTCACCTTCTCCAATTTAATAACATACTTCCTGTAGCAGGGGGACCAGAACTGTACACAGTACTCCAAAAGTGACCTCACCAATGGCTAACAACTGCAACATGATATCCTGACTCTTAAACTCAATGCTCTGAGCAATTAAAGCAGGCTTTCCAAACACCTTCTTAACTACCCTATCTACCTGTGATGCAACTTTCAATGAACTCTATACCTGAGCCCTGAGATCTTTCTGTTCTACAACCCTCCCCAGGGCCCTACCATTTACTGTAAGTTGAAGTTTTAAATTAGAGGAAGGCCAATGTTGATGGTATTTGGCAAGAACTTTCAAAAGTTGACTGGGGACAGATGTTCGCAGGTAAAGGGACGGCTGGAAAATGGGAAGCCTTCAGAAATGAGATAACGAGAGTGCAGAAACAATATGTTCCTGTTAGGGTGAAGGGCAAGGCTGGTAGGTATAGGGAATGCTGGATGACTAAAGACATTGAAGTTTTGGTTAAGAACGAGAAGGAAGCATAGTCAGGTATAGACAGAAGAGATCGAGTGAATCCTTAAAAGAGTATAACGGTGGTAGGAGTATACTAAAGAGGGAGCTCAGGAGGGCAAAAAGGGGACATGAGATAGTTTTGGCAAATAGGGTTAAGGTGAATCCAAAGGGTTCTCCAAATATATTAAGTACAAAAGGGTAACTCGGGAGAGAATAGGGCCCCTCAAAGATCAGCAAGGCCACCTATGTGTGGAGCCGCAGGAGATGGGGCAGATACTAAACAAGTATTTTGCATCAGTGTTTACTGTGGGGAAGGACATGGAGGGTGGGGAACATGGGGAAATAAATAGTAACATCTTGAAAAGTGTCCATATTACAGAGGAGGGGAGGTGCTGCACATCTTAACCCAGATAAAGGTGGATACATCCCCAGGACCTGAGCAGGTAGACCCTGAAACCTTCGTCCCATAGGAAGTGAATCTGGGGAATAGATATTGGAAAGTAATAGATGGCAGATATATTGTTCCAGTGCTTTACACCACTGCTTAATTTAAACTGTATAAGTAACATCCCAGAAATAGCTGTATATCGGGTAATCAAGTGAGAAAATTAGCACCACCAGGGAAGTGGTACTGAGTAAATTGTCAGGCTCAGAGCTGGTGATTCCCCAGGCTCTGATGGACTTCATTCCAGAACCTTCCAAGACATAGCAGGTGAGATATTGATGTTTTCATTTTAAATTTCCAAAACTCCCTTGATTTTGGGGAAGGTTCAAATTGAAAAATAATTAACACCACTTCAAAAACGGATATCTTAGAATCCCTACAGTGTGGCAACAGGCCCTTCGCCCAACAAGCCCATACCAACCCTCTGAAAAGTAACCCACCCAGACTAACTTTCCTGCATTTACCCCTGACTAATGCACCTAACCTACACATCCCTGAACACTGTGGGCAATTTTAGCACAGCCAATTCACTCTAACCTGCACATCATTGGACTGTGGGAGAAAACCCATGCAGACACGGGGAGATGGGGGGGAAAGTGCAAACTCCACACAGACAGGCACCCTGGTTAGAATTAAACCTGGGTCCCTGGTGCTGTGAGGCAGCAGTGCTAACCACCATGTCACCCACATGGGGGACAGGAAACTACAGTCAGTTAGCTTAACAGCTGTCACAGGGGTACAGTGGGATGCAATGGCTTTGTGGCATTATCCCTGAACGAGCAATCCAAGGACTCAGGTTCAAATCCTACCATGGCAAATTGGTAAAATTTGAATTCAATTAAAAAAAGTATCTGGAATTAGGACTTTAGTGATGATTAGATTAGATTCCCTACAGTGTGAAAACAGGCCCTTCGGCCCAACTAGTCCACACCGACCCTCTGAAGAGTAACTCACCCAGATCCAATTTAGCATGGCCAATTCAACTGACCTACGTATCTTTGGACTGTGGGAGGAGACCCACACAGACACGGGGAGAATGTGCAAACTCCACACAGACAGTCACCCGAGGCTGGAAGGGAACCTGGGACCCTGGTGTTATGAGGCAGCAGTGCGAACCACTGAGCCACCCTGAATTGATTGTCAGAAAAATCCAACAGGTTAAGTAAAGGCCTTTAGGGAAGGAAACTGTCATCCTACCTGGTCTGGGCCATATGTGACACCATATCCCCAGCAATGGGGTTGGCTCTGAGCTGCACTCTGGGGTAATTAGGGATGGGCAATAAATGCAGGCCCTGCTATTGATACCCTCACCTTATCAATTAATCTTTTAAAAAGACAGAGTGTAACCACAGTTAGAGACAAAAAAAAAACTGCAGATGCGGGAATCCAAGGCAGACAAGCAGGAAGCTGAAAGGTTACATCCAAAACGTTGATTTCTCCACCTCCTGATGCTGCCTGCCTTGCTGTGTTCCCCCAGCCTCCTGCCTGTCCCTCCTGATGCTGCCTGCCTTGCTGTGTGCCCCCAGCCTCCTGCCTGTCCCTCCTGACGCTGCCTGCCTTGCTGTGTTCTCCCAGCCTCCTGCCTGTCCCCCCTGATGCTGCCTGCCTTGCTGTATTCCTCCAGCCTCCTGCCTGTCCCTCCTGATGCTGCCCACCTTGCTGTGTTCCCCCAGCCTCCTGCCTGTCCCTCCTGATGCTGCCTGCCTTGCTGTGTTCCCCCAGCCTCCTGCCTGTCCCTCCTGATGCTGCCCACCTTGCTGTGTTCCCCCAGCCTCCTGCCTGTCCCTCCTGATGCTGCCTGCCTTGCTGTGTTCCCCCAGCCTCCTGCCTGTCCCTCCTGATGCTGCCCACCTTGCTGTGTTCCCCCAGCCTCCTGCCTGTCCCTCCTGACGCTGCCTGCCTTGCTGTGTTCCCCCAGCCTCTTGCCTGTCCCTCCTGATGCTGCCCACCTTTCTGTGTTCCCCCAGCCTCCTGCCTGTCCCTCCTGATGCTGCCTGCCTTGCTGTATCCCCCCAGCCTCCTGCCTGTCCCTCCTGATGCTGCCTGCCTTGCTGTGTTCCCCCAGCCTCCTGCCTGTCCCTCCTGATGCTGCCTGCCTTGCTGTATTCCTCCAGCCTCCTGCCTGTCCCTCCTGATTCTGCCTGCCTTGCTGTATCCCCCCAGCCTCCTGCCTGTCCCTCCTGATGCTGCCTGCCTTGCTGTGTTCCCCCAGCCTCCTGCCTGTCCCTCCTGATGCTGCCTGCCTTGCTGTGTTCCCCCAGCCTCCTGCCTGTCCCTCCTGACGCTGCCTGCCTTGCTGTGTTCCTCCAGCCTCCTGCCTGTCCGTCCTGATGCTGCCTGCCTTGCTGTGTTCCCCCAGCCTCCTGCCTGTCCCTCCTGATGCTGCCTGGCTTGCTGTGTTCCCCCAGCCTCCTGCCTGTCCTTCCTGATGCTGCCTGCCTTGCTGTGTTCTCCCAGCCTCCTGCCTGTCCCTCCTGACGCTGCCTGCCTTGCTGTGTTCCCCCAGCCTCCTGCCTGTCCCTCCTGACGCTGCCTGCCTTGCTGTGTTCCCCCAGCCTCCTGCCTGTCCCTCCTGATGCTGCCTGCCTTGCTGTGTTCTCCCAGCCTCCTGCCTGTCCTTCCTGATACTGCCTGCCTTTCTGTGTTCCTCCAGCCTCCTGCCTGTCCCCCCTGATGCTGCCTGCCTTGCTGTGTTCCTCCAGCCTCCTGCCAGTCCCTCCTGATGCTGCCTGCCTTGCTGGGTTCCCCCAGCCTCCTGCCTGTCCCTCCTGACGCTGCCTGCCTTGCTGTGTTCCCCCAGCCTCCTGCCTGTCCCTCCTGATACTGCCTGCCTCGCTGTGTTCCCCCAGCCTCCTGCCTGTCCTTCCTGATACTGCCTGCCTTGCTGTGTTCCTCCAGTCTCCTGCCTGTCCCTCCTGATGCTGCCTGCCTTGCTGTATTCCCCTAGCCTCCTGCCTGTCCCTCCTGATACTGCCTGCCTTGCTGTGTTCCCCCAGCCTCCTGCCTGTCCCTCCTGATGCTGCCTGCCTTGCTGTGTTCCCCCAGCCTCCTGCCTGTCCCTCCTGATACTGCCTGTCTTGCTTTGTTCCCCCAGCCTCCTGCCTGTCCCTCCTGATGCTGCCTGCCTTGCTGTGTTCCCCCAGCCTCCTGCCTGTCCCTCCTGATGCTGCCTGCCTTGCTGTGTTCCCCCAGCCTCCTGCCTATCCCTCCTGATGCTGCTTGCCTTTCTGTGTTCCTCCAGCCTCCTGCCTGTCCCTCCTGACGCTGCCTGCCTTGCTGTGTTCCTCCAGCCTCCTGCCTGTCCCTCCTGATGCTGCCTGCCTTGCTGTGTTCCCCCAGCCTCCTGCCTGTCCCTCCTGATGCTGCCTGCCTTGCTGTGTTCCCCCAGCCTCCTGCCAGTCCCTCCTGATGCTGCCTGCCTTGTTGTGTTCCCCCAGCCTCCTGCCTGTCCTTCCTGACGCTGCCTGCCTTGCTGTGTTCCTCCAGCCTCCTGCCTGTCCCTCCTGATGCTGCCTGCCTTGCTGTGTTCCCCCAGCCTCCTGCCTGTCCCTCCTGATGCTGCCTGCCTTGCTGTATTCCTCCAGCCTCCTGCCTGTCCCTCCTGATGCTGCCTGCCTTGCTGTATTCCCCCAGCCTCCTGCCTGTCCCTCCTGATGCTGCCTGCCTTGCTGTGTTCTCCCAGCCTCCTGCCTGTCCCTCCTGACGCTGCCTGCCTTGCTGTGTTCCCCCAGCCTCCTGCCTGTCCCTCCTGATGCTGCCTGCCTTGCTGTGTTCCTCCAGCCTCCTGCCTGTCCCTCCTGATACTGCCTGCCTTGCTGTGTTTTCCCAGCCTCCTGCCTGTCCGTCCTGATGCTGCCTGCCTTGCTGTGTTCCTCCAGCCTCCCTCCTGTCCCTCCTGATGCTGCCTGCCTTGCTGTGTTCCCCCAGCCTCCTGCCTGTCCCTCCTGATACTGCCTGCCTTGCTGTGTTCCCCCACCCTCCTGCCTGTCCACCTCAGAGATTAAACATTACAAACAGGAGAGTAGGAGTTGAGATTTTTCATGTTCAACTGATTCAAATGAGGAAACAAGAAACAGAGTTGAACAGAAGAGAGTCACGTGTACACAATGTGAGCAGAGGGTGCTGATTGGTCAGGGCATGATTGGGATGGAGATGCAGTGAGAGCAGTTAACTGTCAATCTCAATTCTCAGATCAGCTCGCTCGATTTAATTCTAATTGGTGATAATGTTTCCATGGGGATGAAGCAGGGTTTGGATGTATCCATAAAAAAAAGTATTTTGAGAAAATGCAATGTATATACAATTTGCACAATATTCAGCACCATTCACCACTCCTCAGATACTGAAGCAGCCCATGTTCAAATGCACCAAGATTTGGACAATATCCAGGCTGGGGGCTGACAAGGGGCAAGGAACATTCAGAACACACAAATGCCAGACTAAGACCATCACCAATAAGAGACAATCTAACCACCACCCCTTGACATTCGAAGATTACCATCACTGAATCCCTCAATATCAACATCCTGAGGGTTACACTCACCACATAAAAACAGTGGCTACAGGAGCAGGTCAGAGCCAAGGAATCCTGCAGCGACTCACCTCCTGACTCCCCAAAGCCTGTCCACCATCAACATGGCACAAGTCAGGAGGGTGATCGAATACCCCCCAACTGCCTGTGATGGAATACTCCTCAACAATACTCAAGAAGCTAAGAATTATCAATTTCCTACAATGCAGATAGATGCCATTCAGCCTATCAAATCGATACTAACCCACTAAAGAGAATCCAAATCTGTCATCACATTTACAATGTCCAATCCCCCTAACCAACACACCTTTGGAATGTGGGAGGAAAGCGGTGCACCTGGAGGAAACCCACGCAGACACGGGGAGAATGTGCAAACTCCACACTGACCCTCTGACAGTGCAGCACTCCCTCAGCACTGAACCTGCGACAGTGCAGCACTCCCTCAGCACTGAACCTGCGACAGTGCGGCACTCCCTCAGCACTGACCTTCCGACAGTGTGGTAGAACATAGAACATAGAAGAATACAGCGCAGTACAGGCCCTTTGGCCCTCGATGTTGCGCCGATCCAAGCCCACCTAACCTATACTAACCCACTATCCTCCATATACCTATCCAATGCCCGCTTAAATGCCCATAAAGAGGGAGAGTCCACCACTGCTACTGGCAGGGCATTCCATGAACTTACGACTCGCTGAGTGAAGAACCTACCCCTAACTTCAGTCCTATATCTACCCCCCCTTAATTTAAAGCTATGCCCCCTTGTAATACCCGACTCCATACGCGGGAAAAGGTTCACACTGTCAACCCTATCTAACCCCCTAATCATCTTGTACACCTCAATCAAGTCACCCCTAAACCTTCTTTTCTCTAATGAAAACAGCCCCAAGTGTCTCAGTCTTTCCTCATACGATCTTCCTTCCATACCAGGCAACATCCTGGTAAACCTCCTCTGCACCCGTTCCAGTGCCTCCACATCCTTCCTATAGTATGGCGACCAAAACTGCACACAATATTCCAGATGCGGCCGCACCAGAGTCTTATACAACTACATCATGACCTCAGGACTCCGGAACTCAATTCCTCTACCAATAAAAGCCAGTACGCCATATGCCTTCCTCACTGCACTATTTACCTGGGTGGCAACTTTCAGAGATCTGTGTACATGGACACCAAGATCCCTCTGCTCATCCACACTACCAAGTATCCGACCATTAGCCCAGTACCCCATCTTTTTGTTATTCTTCCCAAAGTGAATCACCTCACACTTAGCTACATTGAATTCCATTTGCCACCTTTCTGTCCAGCTCTGCAGCTTCTCTATATCCTGCTGTAACCTGCCACATCCTTCCTCACTGTCAACAACTCCTCCGACTTTCGTATCATCCGCAAACTTGCTCACCCAACCTTCTAGCCCTTCCTCCAGGTCATTTATAAAAATGACAAACAGCAATGGTCCCAAAACAGATCCTTGCGGAACACCGCTAGTGACAGCACTCCATGAAGAAACTTTGCCATCAACTACTACTCTCTGTCTTCTTCCAGCCAGCCAATTCCTAATCCAAACCTCCAACTCACCCTCAATGCCATATCTCCGTATTTTTTGCAGTAGTCTACCATGGGGAACCTTATCAAACGCCTTACTAAAATCCATATACACCACATCTACCGCTTTCCCCTCATCAACCTCCTTCGTCACCTTTTCAAAGAATTCAATAAGGTTTGTGAGGCACGACCTGCCCTTCACAAAACCATGCTGACTATCCTTGATCACATTATTCCTATCCAGATGTGCATAAATCCTATCCCTTACAATTCTCTCTAAGACTTTGCCCACAACAGAAGTGAGACTCACCGGCCTATAGTTACTAGGGTTATCCCTACTCCCCTTTTTGAACAAGGGAACCACATTTGCTATCCTCCAGTCTTCTGGCACTACTCCTGTAGACAACGAGGACATAAAAATCAAGGCCAATGGCCAGTGTGGTGTTTCCTCGGTACTGACTCTCCGACAGTGCAACACTCCCTCAGCACTGACCCTCCGACAGTGCAGCACTCCCCCAGTACTGACCCTCTGACAGTTCGGCACTCCCTCAGTACTGACCCTCTGACAGTGCCGCACTCCCTCAGTACTGACCCCCTGATAGTGCAGCAGCACTCCCTCAGTACTGACCCTCTGACAGTGGATGCTGACAGACCCAGCTGTTACCAATCCTGTGTACAAGGTGATGGTGATTCCCTACACAAGGGGTACAGGATAAACCCTTACTGTGTCTCATAGCAACCCATTAAACAAGACCACACCAACAGAAATTGCTGGAAAAACGCAGCAGATCTGGCTGGGTCTGTGAAGAAAGCAAAGTTAACGTTTCAGACTGAGGAAGGGTCACCAGACCCGAAACATTAACTCTGAGTTCTCTCCATAAATGCTGCCAGACCTGCTGAGCTTTTCCAGCAATTTCCGTTTGTGTTTCTTAGTGAGAGCATCCACAGTTGTTTTGGTTTTTCCTGAGTTGTGTGATGTGTCTGGTGCACAGAGCACACCGTGATAAAAGCTATTTGTTGCTGAACACGATCAGGTTTGGAATGCTCGATCTGAAACAAAGTGGAGCCCATTCAGTACGTGCCGTCACCTTATCAAGGGCTGATCAATCAGAAATTCCTTTGTGTGATCAGATTAAAGGCATACCGGGTCAAACACCAATTAACTTCCAAAGTTGTCTCCATAGCTCAACTCAAGTGGAACACTCAGGGCCTGAGCTCAGGCATGAACTGGACGGACACCGATTCCAAAACATGTTTTAATAAACAGAACAATAACTGCTTAATGCAAAAAAATGCACAGGGAAAGATTCATCTTCAAATTCTCCCATCAGCACAACAGGAGTGACATAGACAATTCTTTCTCCAAATACTGTACCCACTGTGCCCCTGCCCTGGACAGTGTAGAGGGAGCTTTACTCTGTATCTATCCCCGTGTTGTCCCTGTCCTGGGAGTGTTTGATGGGGACAGTGTAGAGGGAACTTTACTCTGTATCTATCCCCATGTTGTCCCTGTCCTGGGAATGTTTGATGGGGACAGTGTAGAGGGAGCTTTACTCTGTATCTAACCCCGTGCTGTCCCTGTCCTGGGAGTGTTTGATGGGGACAGTGTAGAGGGAGCTTTACTCTGAATCTAACCCTATGCTGTCCCTATCTTGGAAAGTGTAGAGGGAGCTTTGCACTCTATATCTATCCTTGTGGTGTCCCTGTTCCGGGAATGATAGTAATGACAGTGACCATGATTCGGTTATGTTTACTTTAGTGATGGAAAGGGTCTGGTATATATTGCAGAGGAAGAGTTATAGCTGGGGGAAAGGCAATTATGATGCGATCAGGCAAGATTTAGGATGCATAGGATGGGGAAGGAAACTTCAGGGGATGGGCACATTCGAAATGTGGAGCTTATTCAAGGAAAAGCTCCTGAGTGTCCTAGATAAATATGTACCTGTCAGGCAGGGAGGAAGTGGTTGAGTGCGGGAGCAGTGGTTTACTAACAAGTTGAATCTTTTGTCAAGAGTAAGAAGATGGCTTATGTTAGGATGAGACGTGAAGGCTCAGTTAGGGAGCTTGAGAGTTACAGGTTAGCCAGGAAAGACCCAAAGAAAGAGCTAAGAGGAACCATGAGGGGACAGGAGAAGTCTTAGACAGGTAGGATTAAGGAAAACCCTTCAGTTTTCTACAGCAATATCAGGAATAAAAGAAGGACTTCAGGAAGATTAAGGCCAGTCAAAGTCAATAGTGGGAAGTTGTGTGTGGAGTCCGAGGAGACAGGAGAGGTGCAAAATGAATATTTTTCATCAGTGTTCACACAGGAAAAAGACAATGTTGTCGAGGAAAATACTGAGATACAGGCTACTAGACGAGACGGGAGTGAGGTTCACAAGGAGGAGGTATTAGCAATTCTGGAAAGTGTGAAAATAGATAAGTCCCCTGGGCCGGATGGGATTTATCCTAGGATTCTCCGGGAAGCCAGGGAGGAGATTGCTGAGACTTTGGCTTTGATCTTTATGTCATCATTATCTACAGGAATAGTGCCAGAAGACTGGAGGATAGCAAATGTGGTTCCCTTGTTCAAGAAGGAGAGTAGAGACAACCCTGGTCATTATAGACCAGTGAGCCTTATTTCAGTTGTTGGTAAAGTATTGGAAAAGGTTATAAGAGAAAGGATTTAGAATCATCTAGAAAGGAATAATTTGATTAGGGATAGTCAACATGGTTTTGTGAAGGGTAGGTCATGCCTCACAAACCTTACTGAGTTCTGTGCGAAGGTGATCAAACAGGTGGATGAGGGTAAAGCAGTTGATGTGGTGTATGTGGATTTCAGTAAGGTGTTTGATAAGGTTCCCCACATTAGGCTATTGATGAAAATACAGAGGCATGGGATTGAGGGTGATTTAGCAGTTTGGATCAGTAATTGGTTTGCTGAAAGAAGACAGAGGGTGGTGGTTGATGGAAAATGTTCATCCTGGAGTTCAGTTACTAGTGGGGTACCTCAAGGATCTGTTTTGGGGCCACTGCTGTTTGTCATTTTTATAAATGACCTGGACGTGGGCGTGGAAGGATGGGTTAGTAAATTTGCGGATGACACTAAGGTCGGTGGAGTTGTGAATGGTGACAAAGGATGTTGCAGGTTACAGAGGGACGTAGATAAGCTGCAGAGCTGGGCTGAGAGGTGGCAAATGGAGTTTAATGCAGAAAGTGTGAGGTGATTTACTTTGGAAGGAGTAACAGGAATGCAGAGTACTGGGCTAATGGTAAGATACTTGGTAGTTTAGATGAGCAGAGAGATCTCGGTGTACAGGTACATAGATCCCTGAAAGTTGCCACCCAGGCTAGTAGGGTTGTTAAGAAGGCACACGGTGTGTTAGCTTTTATTGGTAGAGGGATCGAGTTCCGGAGCCATGAGGTCATGCTGCAGCTGTACAAAACTCTGGTGCAACCGCACTTGGAGTATTGTGTCCAGTTCTGGTCACCGCATTATAGGAAGGATGTGGAAGCTTTGGAAAGGGTTCAGAGGAGATTTACTGGGATGTTGCCTGGTATGGAGGGAATGTCTTACGAGGAAAGGCTGAGGGACTTGAGGCTGTTTTCGTTAGAGAGAAGAAGGTTGAGAGGTGACTTAATAGAGACATATAAGATAATCAGAGAGTTAGATAGGGTGGGCAGTGAGAGCCTTTTTCCTCGGATGGTGATGGCTAGCATGAGGGGACATAGCTTTAAATTGAGGGGTGATAGATATCGGACAGATGTCAGAGGTAGTTTCTTTACTCAGAGAGTAGTAGGGGCATGGGACATCCTGCCTGTAACAGTAGTAGACTCACCAACTTTAAGGGCATTTAAATGGTCATTGGATAAATATATGGATGAGAATGGAATAGTGTAGGTTAGATGGGCTTCAGATTGGTTCCACAGGTCGGCACAACATTGAGGGCCGAAGGGCCTGTACTGTGCTGTAATGTTCTATGTTCTATGAGAGTGTTTGATGGGGACAGTGTAGAGGGAGCTTTACTCTGTATCTAACCCCGTGCTGTCCCTGTCCTGGGAGTGTTTGATGGGGACAGTGTAGAGGGAGCTTTACTCTGTATCTAACCCCGTGCTGTCCCTGTCCTGGGAGTGTTTGATGGGGACAGTGTAGAGGGAGCTTTACTCTGTATCTAACTCCGTGCTGTCCGTGTCCTGGGAGTGTAAAAATGAGGACAGTGCAAAGACACCTTTATTCTGCATCTAATTGTGAGCCAAATCCTAAATTATATCCTTCAATCTGTGACTATTGCTGTAATAGTCAGCAGGAGATTGAGGAGTGAACATTTGAGGAGATTACAGATAGCTATAAGAATAACAGTGCTGTAACAGTCAGGGATTTTAACTTTCCTAACATTGACTGGGACTGCCGTGGATGGAGGGACATTTGTGAAGTGTGTTTCAGGAAGAATTTCTCATGCAGTATGTAAATGGCCCTGCTGGAGAAGGGGCAAAACCTGACCTCCTCTTGGGAATTAAGGCAGGGCAAGTGATGGAAGTGTGAGTGGGAGAGCACTTTGGGACCAGTGACCATAATTCCAGTCGTTTTCAAATAGCTATGGAAAAGGATGGTCTGGTCCACAAGAAACGACGTTTCGGGCAAAAGCCTTCCCCCCCAGCCCCACCCCCCTCCCATTTATCTCACCACCTCCTCGGCTCTCAGCCTGACGTTTCGAGATCCATTGTCTACAGGGACTTTAGCAAGGCCTTTGACAAGGTACTGTATTATAGGCTGTTGAGGAAGGTGAAATCTTATGGCATCCAGGGAGCTAGCCTATTGGACACAAAATTGGTTTGATGGTAGAAGACAGAGGGTGGTGGTAGAGGCTGTTTTTGAGACTGGAGGCTGTGACCAGTGGTGTACCACAGGGGTCAGTGCTGGGGCCACAGTTATTCATCTTTTATATAAATGATTTGGATGAGAATTTATGAGGAATAGTTAGTAATTTTGTGGATTACACCAAGGTTAGTGGTGTAAGGGACAGGGAGGAAGGTTATTTGGGAATACAGTGAGATCCTGATCAAATGGGCCAGTGGCTGAGGAACGGCAGATGGAGTTTAATTTAGATAAATGTAAGGTGCTGCATTTTGGTGAGACAAATCAGGGCAGGGTTTGCACAGTTCACGGTCGGGCCCTGGGGAGTGTTATTGAACAAAGAGATCTCGGGGTACAGGTTCAGAACTCCTTGAAAGCGGGGAGTCAGATAGACGGGGCGGTGAAGAAGGCTTGCAGCCTGTTAGCTTCCATCGGTCAGAGCACTGAGTATCAGAGTTGGGACATCTTGTTGCAGCTGTACAGGACATTGGTGAGGCCACATTTAGAGTACTGCATGCAGTTCTGGTCACCCTACTATAGAAAGGATATGATTAAACTAGAGAGAGTGCAGAAAAGATTTACTATGATGCTACCTGGACTGAAATGTTTGAGTTATAAGGAGGAGCTGAATGGCTGGGGCTATTTCCCTGGAGCACGGGAGACTGAGGGGTGACCTTATAGAGGTCTATAAAATCATTAAAGGCATAGAAAGGGTAGATAGTAGATAGTTTTCCCCAGAGTAGAGGTGTCTAAAACTAAAGGCCATAGGTTGAAGGTGAGAGGGGAGAGATACAGAAGGGTCTAGAGGGGTGATTGTTTCACACAGAGGGTGGTCAGTGTATGGAGTGGGCTGGGTAGTGGGGGAACTGAGTATAATTTCATCATTTAACATACATTCAGACAGGTACATGGATGGGATAGGTATGGAGGGATATGGACCAAACACAGGCAAATGGGGCTAGTTTACATTGTGAAAACTGGACAGCATGGGTAAATTGGGCCAAAGGGCCTGTTTCCATGCTATAAATGTCAATGACTATGGAACTCTATCGTGAAATGGCCTGAAGAGTGTGAGAGCTGGTGGATTTTACAAAGTGGATTAATTTTGATGTTTGTGAAGGGCTCTGTGCTGAATTCTCCATGTTCTCCACTTCTGCAAGATCCCAGCTGCATCATTGTCCTGTCACCCTTCCCTGATTCTCTCGGAGGCAATCTCTGTGCACCCTCTCCAAATTCTTCATCCTTTCCTGAAGTGTAGAGCCCAGACTGGACACTGGCACCAGCTTGTGCTGAACTCAATGTCTGACTGTTACTGCTTGGAGTTTATCGGGCTATCGAAGGGAGAGGTGTATTTTATGGCGACACAGACTGAAGGCTTGAATAATAGGGGGCTGTTGGCTTTTGGGTTTAAATGGGTTTTACGACAAAGGAGAATGATTTGAGGCAGGATTCACTATGTGTTCTGTAACCCTCTCCACCCTGTCTCTTTCCTCCTGGAATTTCCTCGGCTGAGGCTGGGGTTTGGAATTAGGGATCTCAATCTTTAATCCCTTCAGTTCCCCTCAGCCTGAGCCCTAGTTGTCAGCTGTCAGTGAGAATGGTACGTGCTAATGTATTGAAGGATTCATTCAGGAAAAGACTTCGGCCTGGTAACGATTGAGGTGGATTTTACAGTTTCTGTTTAAAAATTACTGCTGGGTTTTCTCAAGGACATGTTTTGGAGGAAAGGGGATAAGCTACTTTGAGCTGGGGGATAAACTGAATAAATGTAATTCACTTTTCAAGTCTCAGCCCGAACGCTGTATCCATCATTTTGTGGCCCTCACTTGAGGCAGCTGGTTACAGACATGAAGGCAATACAATGGGGACTCACTGAGATACTTTCAGTCATAGGGGGTTCTGATTGGAAGGAGAGGCTAGTCACACTAAAAACCCCATTCCCAACTCAGAGGAGTTTCCTTATTTCGTTCACGGGATGTAAACGTTGCTGGCCAGGCCTGGCATTTACTGCCCAGATTCTGGATTAGTGGTGCTGGAAGAGCACAGCAGTTCAGGCAGCATCCAAGGAGCTTCGAAATCGACGTTTCAGGCAAAAGCCCTTCATCAGGAATAAAGGCAGTGAGCCTGGAGCGTGGAGAGATAAGCTAGAGGAGGGTGGGGGTGGGGAGAAAGTAGCATAGAGTACAATGGGTGAGTGGGGGAGGGGTTGAAGGTGATAGGTCAGGGAGGAGAGGGTGGAGTGGGTAGGTGGAAAAGGAGATAGGCAGGTCGGACAAGTCCGGACAAGTCATGGGGACAGTGCCCATCCCTAATTACCCAAAGGGAATTTGAGAGCCGACCACATTGCCATTGAATCACATATAGGATAGACCGGGGTAAGGAGAGCAGACTTGCTTCTAGAAATGGTGTTGATGAACAGGTTGGTTATTACAGTGACCCACAGTCATCCGCATTCGGGCTCGCTTTTCATTCCATAGGAACACAGGATCAGGAAAAGGCCATTCAGCCCATCGATCCTGCCCGGCCATTCAATAATACCATAGCTGCTTGAACACTTCGATGCCTTTCACCCTCCCCGTCCCCATAACCCTGTGGCCTGCTGGGAATCAGAATCAGAAATCGATCAATCTCGACCCAAAACAAACTCATACACTGAGCCATTTTGGTGTCATCTGCAAACTTACAAAGCATGCCTCCTTTATTCTCATCCAAATTATTTGTATAAATGTCCAGTAACAGTGACCCCAGCCCCGATCCCCGTTGAACACCACTGGTCACAGACCTCCAGTCTGAACAACAACCTTCCACCATCACCCTCTGTCTCTCACCAAGAAGCCAGTTTTGATCCAATTGGCTAGCGTTCACTGGATCAAAGAACAAAGAACATTACAGCACAGGAACAGGCCCTTCGGCCCTCCGAGCCTGTACTGATCCAGATCCTCGATCTAAACCTGCTGCCTATTTTCTAAGGATCTGTATCCCTCTGCTCCCTGCCCATTCATGTATCTGTCTAGATACATCTTAAATGACACTATCGTTCCTGCTCCTACCACCTCCGCTGGCAACATGTTCAAGGCACCCACCACCCTCTGCATAAAGAATTTTCCACGCATATCCCCCCTAAACTTTCCCCTCTCACTTTGAACTCGTGACCCCTAGTAATTGAGTCCCACACTCTGGGGGGATAAAGCTTCTTGCTATCTACCCTGTCTATACCTCTCATGATTTTGTAGACCTCAATCAGGTCTCCCCTCAATCTCCGTCTCCCAATGAAATAATCATAACCTACTCAACCCCTCTTCATAACTAGCACCCTCCATACCAGGCAGCATCCTGGTGAACCTCCTCTGCACCCTCTCCAAGCATCCACATCCTTTCGGTAATGTGGTGACCAGAACTGTACGCAATACTCCAAATGTGGCCGAACCAAAGTCCTATATAACTGTAACATGACCTGCCAACTCTTGTACTCAATACCCCGTCCGATGAAGGAAAGCATGCCATATGCCTTCTTGACCACTTTACTGACCTGTGTTGTCACCTTCAGGGAACAATGGACCTGAACCCCCAGATCTCTCTGTTCATCAATTTTCCCCAGGACTTTTCCATATACCATAACATTCACTCTTGAATTGGATGTTCCAAAATGGAGAAATGCATTTCCCCAGATTGAACTTCATCTGCCATTTCTCTGCCCAACTCTCCAGTCTATCTATATTCTGCTGTATTCTCTGACAGTCCCCTTCACTATCTGCTACTCCATCAATCTTAGTGTCATCTGCAAACTTGCTTATCAGGCAACCCATATTTTCCTCCAAATCATTTATGTATATCACAAACAAGTGGTCCCAGCATGGATCCCTGGTCACAGGTCTTCATTTTGAGAAACTCCTTTCCGCTACTACTCTCTGTCTCCTGTTGCCCAGCTAGCTCTCTATCCATTTAGCTAGTACACCCTGGATCTCAGGCGACTTCACTTTCTCCATCAGCCTTACTGAAGTCTACGTATATGACATCTACATCCCTTCCCTCATTAATCAACTTTGTCACTTCCTCAAAGAATTCTATTAGGTTTGTAAGACATAACATTCCCTGCACAAAGCTCTGCTGTCTATCACTGATGAGCCCATTTTCTTCCAAATGGGAATAGATCCTATCCCTCAGTATCTTCTCCAGCAGCTACTCAACCACTGACATCAGGCTCACTGGTCTATAATCACCTGGATTATCCCTGCTACCCTTCTTAAACAAGGGGGCAACATTAGGAATTCTCCAATTCTCCGGAATCTCACCCTTGTTCAAGGATGCTGCAAAGATATCTGTTAAGGCCCCAGCTATTTCCTCTCTCACTTCCCTCAGTAACCTGGGATAGATCCCATCCCGACCTGGGGACTTGTCCATCTTAATACCTTTTAGATACTCTACACTTCTTCCCTCCTTATGCCGACTCGTCTTGTAGTAATCAAACATCTACCCCTAACCTCACCATCTGTCATGTCCCTCTCCTCAGTGAATACCAACGCAAAATCCTCATTAACAATCTCACTCATTTTCTCTGACTCCACGCAAAACTTTCCTCCTTTGTTCTCAAGTGGGCCAACCCTTTCCCGAATTACCCTCTTGCTCCTTATATACGAATAAAAGGTTTTGGGATTTTTCTTAAACTTGCTCACTAAGGATATCTCATGACCCCTTTTAGCCCTCTTAATACCTCATTTCAGATTAGTCCTAAAGTCCTGATATTCGTCCAACGCTTAGTCTGTCTTCGGTTGCCTAGACCTATGTACGCATCCTTTTCCCTCTGAGTTAGTCTCACAATTTCACCTGTCATCCATGGTTCCTGATGAGAGCCTCATTAACCTAACTGTGAATCCTCTTGCAAGGATGCCTACCTTGAAGAAGTTCTCCTCCACTCTCTACAAAGATCTCAGTGAGTCTGTCTCTCTCTCTCTCCCATTGCAAACCCCAGTTCATCTCCTCTGCCCTGAAGCTCTTCAACCACGTCCTGACCTGTCCTACCTGCCAATCTTCCTTCCCACCTATCCGCTCACCCTCCTCTCCGCCCTATCGCCTTCAACACTATTATCCCCTCAAGACTGATTACTAAACTTAGTGATCTCGGACTAAGCCCCACTCTCTGCAACTGGATCCTCAGTTTCCTGACCCACAGGCCACAATCAGTGAAGACTGGGGATAATATTTCATCCTCACTAACACTCAACACTGGAGCCGCTCTAGGTCTCCAAATTTGAGGATGAACATTCTGGCTATTGAGGGAGTGCAGCGTAGGTGCACGAGGTCAATTCCTGGAATGGTGGGACTATCATATGTTGAAAGCTTGGAGTGACTGGGCTTGTATACACTTGAGTTTAGAAGGCTGAGAGGGGATCTGATTGAGAAGTATAAGATTATGAAAGGATTGGACACTCTGGAGGCAGGAAACATGTTTCCGCTGATGGGTGAGTCCCGAACCAGAGGACACAGCTTAAAAATAAGGGGAAGGCCACTTAGAACAGAGTTGAGGAGAAACTTCTTCACCCAGAGAGTGGTGGGTGTATGGAATGCTCTGCCTCAGAAGGCAGTGGAGGCCAAGTCTCTGGATAGAGGTCTTAAAGATAGTGGAATCAAGGGTTATGGGGATAAGGCAGGAACAGGATACTGATTGTGGATGATCAGCCATGATCATAATGAACAGTGGTGCTGGCCCAAAGGGCAGAATGGCCTACTCTGCACCTATTGTCTATTGTCTATTGTCAGCCAGTGATTCCCACATCCCATGAATGAATAAAAGAAACTCTGTGATTTAATCATGATGGGTTCATGTTTGGAGGCATGACCATTGGATCCATTTGCCAGATGTCAAATAGTCCCATTGGTCAAAGGTAACCATCAATGTCCAATCAGTGTCCAGGAAGTTACTTCCAGTCTCATGTGCAGGGTATCAGAAGGTGAAGCCAATGACAATGAGAGAATAGTCCCCTCCCAGTTACAGACAAATAGAGCTCTTTTCAGAAATAACTTTTCTAATTATAGATTGCAGGCATGGACCTGCACACACTCCAAGTCTGAGAAAATCACAGTTGCTTTTTGGAAAGGTAGCTCTCAGCTTTCAGATGGCATCCCTCCCCCCACTTTCCCCAGGCAGCGATTTATCAACAGGGAGGAAAGCTCATAAATTGTGTTCCACATCAACTCTCCAGCCAACTTTCTCTTTGCTTGCTCAGCTCATCCCTGTCCCTGCTCCAGACAGCAGCAATGGCAACCTGCCACGAGCTTCCTAACAACCTCTGAGAGGGAGGGAGGGAGAACAGAAAGGGAGGGAGTCAGAGAGAGAAAGAGAGAGGGGTAGAGGAGGTGAGGGAGAGAGACAGGTAAATGGGAAGACAGCAGGGGGAAGGAGAAAGACAGAGAGGTAGAGAAGAGAGGCAGAGGTGGAAGAGACAGAGAGGAGAAGGAGAGAGGGTTGAAGGGAAAGAGAGTGAGGAAGCAGGTTAAGATGGAGAAACAGTTGATAGACAGAGTGAATAAGAGATGCAGGGGAGTGATACAAAGAGCGATAGTAGTGACAGACATGAATATTGAGACAGAGAAAGGATCAGAGAGAAGAGAGAGAAAATCACAAAGATGAATGTGTGAGAGAGAGAGAGAGAGAGAAAGGGAGGCAGAGAACCCAGAGAGTACAGATATTGTTCCCCAATCCACTTCACCCCTTCACTCCCCCAACACACACACACATACTCTCACACACACACACACACACATGCACACACAGACACACATGCATGCGCACACACACACGCAGATACACAGATCTCCCTCCCCACACACACACACACAGATACACAGACCTCCCTCCCCACAGACACACAGACACACACACACATACATGCGCACAGACGCACACCTGTACAGTTACAACTCTATCAATTTGGAGCTAGAATGGGTTAATACATCCCTCAGGTTTTGTAATTCACTCAGCAGACATGGACGTCACCAGCATTTATTCCCCGTCCCTAGTTGCCCCTTGAGAACGTGGGGGTGAGTTGCCTTCTTGAACCGCTGCAGTCCATGTGCTGTGGGTAGACCCACAATGCCCTTAGGGAGGGAATTCCAGGATTCTGACCCAGTGACACTGAAGGAACGGCGATATATTTCCAAGTCAGGATGGTGAGGGGCTGGGAGGGGAACTTGCAGGGGATGGTGTTCCCATGGATCTGCTGCCCTTGTCCTTCTCGATGGAAGTAGTCGTGGGTTTGGAAGGTGCTGTCTGAGGGTCTTTGGTGAGTTTCTGCAGTGCATCTTGTAGATAGTACACACTGCTGCTACTGAGCGTCAGTGGTGGAGGTAGTGGATGTTTGTGGGTGTGGTGCCAATCAAGCGGCTGCTTTGTCCTGGATGGTGTTGAGCTTCTTGAGTGTTGCTGGAGCTGCCCCCATCCAGGGCAAGTGGGGAGTATTCCATCACACTCCGGACTTGTGCCTTGCAGATGGTGGACAGGCTTTGGGGGAGTCAGGAGAGGAGTTACTCACTGCAGGATTCCCAGCCTCTGACCTGCTCTTGTAGCCACTGTGTTTATTTGTCTCCCCATCCCACATTGAGTGGCTCTGCAACACTGCAGCAAAATGGAACATCTCAATCAGGAACAGGCCAATTAGCCCCTTCAGCCTGCTCCCCCATTCAACACATTGCTGATCTGATTGTTAACTCAAATCCACACTCTCACCAGCTCACTCACGTGTTCAGGGACAGCATTCCAAAGACCCACGTCTGTCTCAGAGAAAATAATTTCCCTTGTCCTCTCAGCTGACTGCAGAGGCTGTGTGTGTGTGTGTGTGACCGCCTGTGCTGTGTGGATGTATTGGTGTGTACCAGGCACAATACCTTTTGCCAGCTGGTTATTGCCGTCACTGGGTTAACAATCCACAGCCTGAGGTTAATACTTAGGGAACAGAGGATTCAGACTGCCACCAGGGCAGGCCGTAATTCAGTAAAAATCCTGATTTAAATGGTCACCTGAAGGTGAGTGTTTAACCTTTGCCAATCACTGTAAGCATCCTTGTAGAGGGTCCTTGTGGTACAATGGAAGTGTCCCTATGTCTGAACTCAAAGGCCTGGGTTCAAGTCCCACATGCTATACTGATGTGTTATATAACATTTCGAAACAGGTTGATTAGAAAATATTATAAAACTTGACCGTCTAACTGTCTCTCCATCCAACTCCAGTTATTACTTACTCCATTACACAACTTCCACTCCCCTCAAGTCCCCTGTCTTTAGAATAAATACCCCTTTTCCTGGCTGCTATCAGTTCTGAGGAAGGGCCACTGGACCAAAACATTAGCTCTGTTTCTCTCACCCCCTCCCCCACACGTAGCCACCCAGACAGCCACATGCAAATACTAAACCCCAGCCCTTCTCATTTTCCTCTATTTCTGATTGTGGACTGGAATGGGGAAAAGAACTGACTGAAAAACCATGGAGTGTTGAAGGATTGGATGCTTTATAAAAACAATTTCAACAGGGTCCTAGGTTCGACTCCAGCCTCGGGTGACTGTCTGTGTGGAGTTTGTACATTCTCCCCATGTCTGCGTGGGTTTCTTCCGGGTACTCCAATTTCCTCCCACAGTCCAAAAATGTGCAGGTCGGGGTGGATTGGCCATGGGAAATTGCCCATAGTGTTCAGGGATGTGTAGGTTAGGTACATTAGTCAGGGGTAATGTAGAGTAATAGGTTAGGGGATTGGGTCTGAGTGAGATGCTCTTCAGAGAGTCAGTGTGGACTTGTTGGGCCAAAGGGCCTGTTTCCACACTGTGGGGATTCAATGATTCTATGCCCCTCATTGCAAGCGCTGGTTACACAGCTGCTGGTTCAAGCAATGGGAGATGGTCTAGTTACAGCTGGAGAATCAGCTGGCAACAAGGAGCTGACTGGTCTGTGGGTTAATGACCAGTTATTGGTGAAAGAAGCCTTCTGCCTGGCAACAGCAATGTGATTGGCTCCCAGGAGCTGAATGGCTTGTGGCTGTGAATGTTGAATGAAAAAACATCTCAAGTCTGAGGAAAGCCAGTTTATTTTTCTTATCACTTGCTGTAAGGTGTGGTCTGCAAGTCACCTTCTAAACACCAGGAGAATAAAGGGACAGCACATTCTGACAAGCCAAAAGGACCAGATCAGTGAATAATGTGAACAGAGGCAACTGAACTCACTTCCCAGTCTCTCCCTCAGAACACCCTTAGCTTTCGGGTTTATGTGTCTGTATGTCTATAGAGAGGGACTTTAAATGGAAGGTAGAGTTTAACTAGCATATGTCAAAGATAATGGTCTGATTTAAAATGGTCATCTTGGTCTAAACGTTAGGTCAACTGGGGAATCTTGTGGACTTCCATAAATCTTTAAATTTTGTTATGACTCTGGGAGTAGTGGAGTTTGATTTGCAGAGTGCTCTGTCAGTGATGCGTAGAAAAACAAATAACAAACGAATAAGACAGAGAATAAAACTGCTATTTATACAGTCAGTCGTCATGGTCACAAAAATGAAGCAATATCTGACTGCAGCCTCCAGCTAAACTTGACAGGGATTTCAGGCTGTGTCATGAGACAGGTTCTACCATGTTCAGCAGAACATGTAAATACTCCTCAGATCATAGGTACCTCATAGGATAATACAAACAGCTACAGAACTGAGGGCCTGGGGTATAGCTCACAGACCAAAACATTGAAGCAGACTCCCACTGTGCAGCTGAGGGAGGGTCAGTGCTGAGGGAGTACGGCACTGTCAGAGGGTCAGTGCTGAGGGAGTGCCGCACTGTCAGAGGGTCAGTGCTGAGGGAGTGCCGCACTGTCAGAGGGTCAGTGCTGAGGGAGTGCCGCACTGTCGGAAGGTCAGTGCTGAGGGAGTGCCGCACTGTCAGAGGGTCAGTGCTGAGGGAGTGCCGCACTGTCAGAGGGTCAGTGCTGAGGGAGTGCCGCACTGTCAGAGGGTCAGTGCTGAGGGAGTGCCTCACTGTCAGAGGGTCAGTGCTGAGGGAGTGCCGCACTGTCAGAGGGTCAGTGCTGAGGGAGTGCCACACTGTCGGAGGGTCAGTGCTGAGGGAGTGCCGCACTGTCAGAGGGTCAGTGCTGAGGGAGTACCACACTGTTGGAGGGTCAGTGCTGAGGGAGTGCCACACTGTTGGAGGGTCAGTGCTGAGGGAGTACCACACTGTCGGAGGGTCAGTGCTGAGGGAGTGCCGCACTGTCGGAGGGTCAGTACTGAGGGAGTGCCGCACTGTTGGAGGGTCAGTGCTGAGGGAGTGCCACACTGTCAGAGGGTCAGTGCTGAGGGAGTGCCGCACTGTTGGAGGGTCAGTGCTGAGGGAGTGCCACACTGTCAGAGGGTCAGTGCTGAGGGAGTGCCGCACTGTCGGAGGGTCAGTGCTGAGGGAGTGCTGCACTGTCGGAGGGTCAGTGCTGAGGGAGTGCCACACTGTCAGAGGGTCAGTGCTGAGGGAGTGCCGCACTGTCGGAGGGTCAGTGCTGAGGGAGTGCTGCACTGTCGGAGGGTCAGTGCTGAGGGAGTGCCACAAAAATACATTAACACCCACACCAGTCTCACAATCCTGTGATACACGGATAACCTTGACCATTAAGACATTTTAATTACTCATAGAGATGTACAGCACGGACACAGACCCTTCGGCCCAACCTGTCCATGCCGACCAGATATCCCAACCCAACCTAGTCCCACCTGCCAGCACTAGGCCTCCAAACTCTTCCTATTTGTATACCCAGCCAGATACCTTTTAAATGTTGTAATTGTACCAGCTTCCACCACATCCTCTGGCAGCTCAGTCCATATACGCGCTACACTCTTTGGATGCACTGTATGACCTGCTTCTGAATATCCATATTTTATGCAATTCGAATCCAATTGCAAGAATTGGTAGCTGTGTTTCTTGAATATATGAAGGAGTGCACTGCACAGAGTCACCGCATTGTTCCAGTGCAGAAGGGGATCCACCTCATTGTGTCTATCCCAGCTCTCCAAAGTGAGTATCTGACTTACCCCCTTCCTCCTGTCTCTCTCCCTCTCACCCTGCACTTTCTTTCCTTACAGCTAACACTCTCAGTGCCCTTCCAAAGCTTTGCCAGTCCCTGCTTGTGCCACACTCTCTGACAGCAGATTCCACACTCAAACGTTTTGTTGTGTGAAAAGATTTGTCTCTTTGATGATTAACTTTAGATCGTGCTCCCTTGTTCTTGCACAGGTGGGAACAGCTTCTGCCTTTCGACTCTATCCAGATATCACATGATTGTGAAAACCTCACTCAAATTTCACCTCAACCTTCTTCTCTTCCAGGAGATCACTCCCAACTTCTTCAATCTATCCCCATCGCTGAAGGTTGTCATTTCTGAATCCATAATCACCTCCTTGCCCTGGTGTTTCTTGTCCATAATAATAACGCCCAGGAAATAGTTTGTTTCACCTTCACCTGCACCTCCCCTCTGCACATACTGGCCCTCTCCTTCCGTACAACTCCTCTCAGGACACATCACTTGCCCCAATTCTTCACAGTGACCTCCAGCTACCAGCTCTCTGCCACATTATCCATATAGCTGTGCTGGAGCAATGATCTGGGACACACTGTGCATGTCGAAGTTGGACATGAACTGCAGACAGTCTCTGACAATCACTGGGAACTGACTGCACATTTCTGAGAGAAATGAGCTAAGGAATAATTTGATCTGATTGGATTTATTATTGTCATGTGTTTGAGGTGCAGGTCAGCGCTGAGGGAGCAGGCGCTGTCGGAGGGTCAGCGCTGAGGGAGCAGGCGCTGTTGGAGGGTCAGTGCTGAGGGAGTAGGCGCTGTCGGAGGGTCAGTTTACCAGGGCAGATTGTACTTTCGCAGTGCATCAGGGTAACAGGTCAGAGTGCAGGGTACAATGTTACAAGAAGGAGCAGAGGGAGATCGATATTAACATTAAAGAGGCCCATTCAAAAGTCTGATAACAGCAGGGAAGAAGCTGGTCTTGAACCTGTTCAGCGAGGGATGGAGAGAACGAGGGGCACTGGGATTGAGGGATGCACACACACACATACACACACAATCACACACAGACACTCTCTCTCTCACACACACACACACATACACTCACGCTAAGACACACACACACACACATGCTCACACAATCACACACACTCACATACTCTGTCACACATATACACTAACTCACACACAAACACACTCATACACACACATGCACATACACATACTCACTCTCTTACACACACTCATACACACACACACACACACAGGGGCTAATCAAAATGGCTTTGTGCGTGGGAAATCATGTCTCACAAACATGGTTGAGTTTTTTGAAAAAGTAACAAAGAGGATTGATGAGGGCAGAGCGGTAGATGTGATCTATATGGTCTTCAGTAAGACGTTCAACAAGGTTCCTCATAGTAGACTGGTTTTCAAGGTTAGATCTCACGGAATACAGCGAGAACTAGCCATTTGGATACAGAACTGGCTCAAAGGTAGAAGACAGAGGGTGGAGATGGAGGGTTGTTTTTCAGATTGGAGGCCTGTGACCAGTGGAGTGCCACAAGGGTTGGTGCTGGGTCCACTACTTTCTGTCATTTAATAAATGATTTGGATGTGAGCATAAGAGGTACAGTTAGTAAGTTTGCAGATGACACTAAAATTGAAAATGTAGTGGACAGCGAAGAGGGTTACCTCAGATTACAACAGGATCTGGACCAGATGGGCCAATGGGCTGAGAAGTGGCAGATGGTGTTTAATTCAGATAAATGTGAAGTGCTGCATTTTGGGAAAGCAAATCTCAGCAGGACTTATACACTTAATGGTAAGGTCCTAGGGAGTGTTGCTGAACAAAGACATCTTGGAATGCAGGTTCATAGCTCCTTGAAAGTGGAGTCGCAGGTAGATAGGATAGTGAAGAAGGCTTTCCTTTATTGGTCAGAGTATTGAGTACAGGAGTTGGGAGGTCATGTTGCAGCTATACAGGACATTGGTTAGGCCACTGTTGGAATATTGCGTGCAATTCTGGTCTCCTTCCTATCGGAAAGATGTTGTGAAACTGGAAAGGGTTCAGAAAAGATTTACAAGGATGTTGCCAGGGATGGAGGTTTGAGATATAGGGAGAGGCTGAACAGGCTGGGGCTGTTTTCCCTGGAGTGTCAGAGGCTGAAGGGTGACCTTATAGAGGTTTACAAAATTATGAGGGGCATGGATAGGGTAAATAGACAAAGTCTTTTCCCTGAGGTGAGGGAGTCCAGAACTAGAGGGCATAGGTTTAGGGTGAGAGGGGAAAGATATAAAAGAGACCTAAGGGGCAACTTTTTAACACAGAGGGTGGTGTGTGTATGGAATGAGCTGCCAGAGGAAGTGGTGGAGGCTGGTACAATTGCAACATTTAAAAGGCATCTGGATGGGGATATGAATAGGAAGGGTTTGGAGGGATATGGGCCAAGTGCTGGCAAATGGAACGAGAATAGGTTAGGATATCTGGTTGGCATGGACGGGTTGGACCGAAGGGTCTGTTTCTGTGCTGTACATATCTATGACTCTATGATCCGGGCCTACCGACTGACGGGAACTGATATGCCCCTGACCTGGCAAGACTTCGTTCTGATCTGACTAGAATACACTCTGAATTCCAGCATACTCCTGATGACTGAACGATAGTCAGCACCTGCCCCAACGGAGATCATTCCGTGGCACCGAAGGAAATAATAGGACTGATGTTTCCACACACTTCAATAAAAGTATTCATTGAGTACAGGGGTTGGGAGGTCATGTTGTGGCTGTACAGGACATTGGTTAGGCCACTGTTGGAATATTGCGTGCAATTCTGGTCTCCTTCCTATCAGAAAGATGTTGTAAAATGCGAAATGGTTCAGAAAAGATTTACAAGGATGTTGCCAGGGATGGAGGGTTTGAGATATAGGGAGAGGCTGAATAGGCTGGGGCTGTTTCCCCTGGAGTATATATTGGATGCTGAGGGGTCTCTGTGACTCTAACACACACACACACACACACACACACACACACACACACACACACACACACACACACACACACACACACACACACACACACACACACACACACACACACACACACACACACACACACACACACACACACACACACACACACACACACACACACACACACGTAGTTGTTGTTGTACAGGAGCTGAAGTGACAACATGGATTGGTGTGAATAATTTGTTTTCCTTGAACCTTTTTTTAAAAATACAACATTCTTTCTGTTTTTCCGATGGTTTCTTTATTCTTATTTGGTGCCATGAGCTCCCATTAACATATCCTGACGTTACATTAACCACTTTACTGAGTGAAGTCACAGTTATGGGGTTGGGTGTGGGGGTGGTTAATCATTTCCAGAACAGTTTCATGTATAGTCAGGCCACACAAGGATGTGAGGTTGCTGACTGCCTGCTGTGCATTTGAGCCAAACATGGGGCATGATGAATCTCACTATCCCCACAATGTTGTCTATTGGGAGAATCACTTAAACTTTCCTTAATCCCAAAGTCACAGCATTGATCAGAAAGTGGAAAAGCTGCTGATGTCGGTGATGGAAATGACCAGAGAGGGCAGTTAATCTGTGGATAGGCACAGCTGAGGGAGTGCCACACTGTCGGAGGGTCAGTACTGAGGGAGTGCTGCACTGTCGGAGGGTCAGTGCTGAGGGAGTACCGCACTGTCGGAGGGTCAGTGCTGAGGGAGTGCCGCACTGTCAGAGGGTCAGTGCTGAGGGAGTGCCGCACTGTCAGAGGGTCAGTGCTGAGGGAGTGCCGCACTGTCAGAGGGTCAGTGCTGAGGGAGTGCCGCACTGTCAGAGGGTCAGTGCTGAGGGAGTGCCGCACTGTCAGAGGGTCAGTGCTGAGGGAGTGCCACACTGTCAGAGGATCCCAGAATATTCAGCATGTCCACAAGGACCCTCACTAACTTCTACAGGTGCATCATTGAGAGCACCCCACTGTCCGGGTGTATAATGGCCTGGGACGGTAACTGCTCTGCCCAGGACTGTCAGAAACTACAGAAGGTGGTGTGCACAATCCAGACCATCACGGAATCCAACCTCCCATCCATGGGCTCCATTTACACGGCTCCCTGCTGCAGAAAGGCTGCCAACATCATCCAGGACCCCTCCCACCCCGGGAATGCTCTCCCATAACCTCCTCTGTTAGGCAGGAGGTACAGCAGCTTAAACACACGCAGCAGCAGGTTCGGGAACAGCTTCTTCCCCACTGTTGTTAGATGGATAAATGGACCATAAGAGGTAGGTTTTGAACCTGTGTCCCCCAGAACGTCATCGGTGTCTCTGTCTATGTGCTTTAGTGATAATACCACTCGACCCTTGCCTCCCACTGTAATTGGAATGTTGATATGAAGGTGGGGCTGTGATCTCCAGGCTCTGTCCCTGTACGGGGCGGGGCAAGGGGGGTGTTAAGTTGAGGGAATTTTTGAGGTTTCTGTTCTCCCTCTTATATCCTCAACTCCAGCTGTGCACCTTCCTGAAGACACCTTGCAGTCCTTTCAGGGTCTTCACCTTCTGGGATGTTTTATGGTCATCCCAGATGGATTCCCATTGCCTACTGGAAGTCTCCAGCTTGGACCACCCTCTGGCTGGTGCAGGTCCTTTGGCATTCTGCTGTCGGGCACCCAGTGCAATGTCCCACCTGTTGGTGCTGGAGCTCAGAGACTAACAAAGAATTGAAGCATTAATTGCTCAAAACCAACGCAACCAGCCAGTACCTCTGCTCATTCTGACATTGCTTGTTGTGAGATTCCAAAGGAACAATTTGGCTGGGGAAAGTCCGACTCTCAGGCAGCGTCTGCCAAAACTATAAAGTGCTTTGGGCCACTCAGAGGGTGTGAAAGATTGTACAGGAATGACAGTTCCTTCTTGAAGTAAGAATGGTCTCCTTGAAGTAAGAATGGTCTCCTTGAAAACAGATGCTGGTTCTCGGCCAAACGTTGCATGAAAAGGCAGCAGCGAGTTCTGTCAATAACATCAGGCAGTTTTGGATCGTACGTTGCGGTTCTGAGAAGATTTATTGATGTTATTGTGTGGTTGGCAGTGTGATCCACTTCTGGATCCAATACACAGGGTGGTACCACCACTTCATCAGCTGAGAGACAACCAAGAGCAATGTAATTCAAAGAAATTCCCTCCGGCAATCCCAGTTACAGCGTCACAATCTCTCTGCTTCACACCTTGGTCTGTCTTCTGTATGAACAGGACTCAGAAACGAATTGAAGGGAAGTTGTCCTTGAGTAGGAGGAGAGCAGAGACCATAATATAATCGGAGTAAAAGTAGGCCATTCAGCCCATCGAGTCTGCTCCGCTGTTCAATAAAGTCTTGGCTCACCTGACAATTTTCAACTCCATTTTCCTGCCTTTTCCCTGTAACCCTTAGAACATAGAACATAGAACATAGAACATAGAACATAGAACAATACAGCACAGAACAGGCCCTTCGGCCCACGATGTTGTGCCGAACATTTGTCCTAGCTTAAGCACCCATCCATGTACCTATACAATTGCCGCTTAAAGGTCACCAATGATTCTGACTCTACCACTCCCACAGGCAGCGCATTCCATGCCCCCACCACTCTCTGGGTAAAGAACCCACCCCTGATATCTCCCCTATACCTTCACCTTAAATTTATGTCCCCTTGTAACACTCTGTTGTATCCGGGGAAAAAGTTTCAGACTGTCTACTCTATCTATTCCCCTGATCATCTTATAAACCTCTATCAAGTCACCCCTCATCCTTCGCCATTTCAATGAGAAAAGGCCTAGCACTCTCAACCTATCCTCGTACGACCTATTCTCCATTCCAGGCAATATCCTGGTAAATCTTCTCTGCACCCTCTCCAAAGCTTCCACATCTTTCCTAAAGTGAGGCGACCAGAACTGCACACAGTACTCCAAATGTGGCCTTACCAAAGTCCTGTACAGCTGTAACATCACTTCACGACTCTTGAATTCAATCCCTCTGCTAATGAACCCTTGATCCCTTCCTGATTAAAATCTGTCTGTTTCATCTTTGAATATCCTGAATGACCCAGCCTCGACAGCCCTCTGTGGGAAAGAATTCCACAGATTCACTCCCCTCTGAGAGAATAAATTCCTCTCCATCTCTGCCTTCAATGGGTGACTCCTTACTCTGAGAGGGTGCCCCTAATGTCTGAGACTCCCACATGGGGAAAAAACCTCTCCACATCTCCTGTCTCAAGGCCCCTCAGAATCTTGTACGTTTCAATAAGGTCACCTTGCATTTTTCTAAATACAATGAATACAGGCCCAACCTACTCAACCTCTCCTCATAAATCAGACCGTCCATGCCTGGCATCAGTCTAGTAAACCTTTTCTGGACTGCCCCTAATTCCTGACAAACTTTCCTGAGGTAAGGGAACCAAACTGCTCACAATGTTCCAGTTGTGACTGGAATGGGCTCGATATCATTTCAGCAGGACCTCCTACATGCCATTCTCCTTGAAATAAAGGCCAGCAGTCCACTTCCCATTCCATAAGATCATCAGAAACAGGGAAAGGCATTGGCTGTTTGACCCCTTGAACTGCTCCATTGTTCAATAGGATCACGGCTAGTCTGACATTCCTCACGCCTACCTGTCTGCCCAGTCCCTGTGACCCTCAATTCCCTGACTGATCAAGAATCTCTCTCTGTCTCAGCCTTAAATATACAGGCAGCTGAGGTGTCTGCCCCCTCAGCTGCCTGTGGCAAGGACTTCCAAAACCTCGGAGAGAGGAAGTCCATCTTCAGCTCAGTCTGAAATTCGTGTCCGTTCATTCTGAGACTGTGCCCTATGGTCCTAGACTCTCCAATGAGGGGGACCAGCCTCCCTAGTAGCTGCTGAACTTGGATACTACTGTTTTGTGATTCACCGACAAGGACTGCCCAATCCCTGTGTTCTACAAGCCTGGCTCAGGGCTGCTGTCCTTTCTGTCCTTGGGATATAGGCATTCTTGGCAAGCCCAGCATGCATTGCCCCTTCCTCATTAGTCTTGCCTGTTGCTGACTCAGCTGTCACAGAGACCAGCTCAGAGTCAACTGTGCTGCTGAAGACTGGACCAGACTCAGTCGGGGGTGGAGTGGGGTGAGGGTAGATTTCCTTCACTTAAGGCCATGAATGGACAAATGGCTCTTGCCCCAGTCGATGTTACCTTCATGGTTAGCATCCCTAAGACTAGCTTTTAATTCCAGAGTGATTTCATTGAATTGAAACTTGATCAGCTGCCTGAAGGGGGTCGAACCCCATTGCCAGAGCATTAGCTTGGCATCCTGGGTGACCAATCCAAAAACACTATCACTCACTACTGTCTCCCTACTTAGAGTCATCAAGATGTACAGCATGGAAACAGACCCTTCGGTCCAACTCGTCCATGCTGACCAGATATCCTGATAAATCTAGTCCCAGTTGCCAGCACCTGGCCCATACCCCTCCAAACCTTCCTATTCAGATACCCATCCAGATGCCTTTTAAATGTTGTAATTTTACCAGCTTCCACCACATCCTCTGGCAGCTCATTCCATACACATACCACCCTCTGCATGAAAAAGTTGCCCCTTAGGTCTCTTTTATATCTTTCCTCTCTCACCCTAAACCTATGCCCTCTAGTTCTGTACTCCCTGTCCACTCTATCTAACCCTCTGATTATCTTATATGTCTCAATTAAGTCACCTCTCAACCTTCTTCTCTCCAACAAAAACAGCCTCAAGTCCCTCAGCCTTTCCCCATAAGACCTCCCCTCCATACCAGGCAACATCCTAGTAAATCTCCTCTGAACCCTTTCTAAAGCTTCCACATCCTTCCTATAATGCGGTGAGCTGAACTATATGCAATACTCCAAGTGCGGCCGCACCAGAGTTTTGTACAGCTGCAGCATGACCTCATGGTTCCGGAACTCAATCCCTCTACCAATAAAAGCTAACACACCGTATGCCTTCTTAACAACCCTATCAACCTGGGTGGCAACTTTCAGGGATCTATGTACCTGGACACCGAGATCTCTCTGCTCATCTACACCACCAAGAATCTTACCATTAGCCCAGTACTCTGCATTCCTGTTACTCCTTCCAAAGTGAATCACCTCACACTTGTCCTCATTAAACTCCATTTGCCACCTCTCAGCCCAGCTCTGCAGTTTATCTACGTCCCTCTGTAACCTGCAACATCCTTCAGCACTATGCACAACTCCACCGACCTTAGTGTCATCCACAAATTTACTAACCCACCCTTCTACACCCTCATCCAGGTCATTTATAAAAATGACAAACAGCAGTGGACCCAACACTGACCCTTGCGGTACACCACTAGCAACTGGACTCCAGGATGAACATTTCCCATCAACCACCACCCTCTGTCTTCCTTCAGCTCGTCAATCTCTGATCCAAAGCACTAAATCCCCCACAATCCCATGCCTCTGTATTTTGTGCAATAGCCAACCATGGTTATCTTATCAAACACCTTACTGAAAACCATATACACCACATCAACTGCTTTACCCTCATCCACCTGTTTGGTCACCTTCTCAAAGAACTCAGTAAGGTTTGTGAGGCACAACCTACCCTTCACAAAACTGTATTGACTATCCCTAATCAAATTACTCCTTTCTAGATGATTATAAATCCAACTCTGATAACCTTTTCCAACACTTTATCCACAACCGAAGGAAGGCTCACTGGTCTATACTTTCCAAGGTTATCTCTACTCTCCTTCTTGAACAAGGGACAACATTTGCTATCCTCCAGTCTTCTGGTACTATTCCTGTAGACAATGATGACATAAAGGGATGGCATGGTGGTTCGTGGTTAGCACTGCTGCCTCACATTTCCAGGGATTGGGTTCGATTCCAGCCTCGGGCGATTGTGTGGAATTTGCACATTCTCCCCGTGTCTGCGTGGGGTTTCTCCGGGTGCTCCGGTTTCCTCCCACAATCCAAAGATGTGCAGGTTAGGGGAATTGGGCATTAGTCAGGAGTAAATATAGGGTGGGTGAATTGGTCATGCTAAATTGCCCATTGTGTTAGGTGCATTAGTCAGAGGGTTTGGGTGGGTTAATCTTCAGAGGGTCAGTGTGGACTTGTTGGGCTGAATACCCTGTTTCCACACTGTAGATGATCTAATCTTTAAAAAAAAATCAAAGCCAAAGGCTCGGCAATCTCCTCCCTGGTTTCCCGGAGAATCCGAAGAGAAATCCCACCCGGCCCAGGGGACTTATCTATTTTAACACATTCTAGAATTACTAATACCTCCTCCTTATACACCTATGCCCTCTAGTGCTGGACTCCCCTACCCCAGGGAAAATACTTTGTCTATTTATCCTATCCATGCCTCTCATAATTTTGTAAACCTCTATAAGGTCACCCCATAGCCTCCGATGCTCCAGGGAAAACAGCCCCAGCCTGTTCAGCCTCTCCCTGTAGCTCAAACCCTCCAACCCTGGCAACATCTTTGTGAATCTTTTCTGAACTGTTTCTGAACTTGAGAGAGCAGATCTCAAACCTGCAGGAAGGAGCAAGGTGGAATGATGGGGAGCCCCAGATAGGAATAGAAAAAGATTAGGAAGAGAGTAATAGACTCTGAGGATGAAGTGTATTTTACACATGGAACCGAGGGAAAGCCGTTTACAATAACAGGTTTGGCAAGGTGTGGGGTAGAAGGGCAGTTTGGTTGGGCACAACCCTAGGAAATCATTGGAGACATTCCCTGAAGAACGTGACAATCCTGGAATGGTACAGGAGTAAGCCATTTGCCCCATCATGTCCGTGCTGTTAATCCAGCAATTCAGGAAATGCTCTGGGGATATGAGTTCAAAACCTGCGACAGTACGTGTTGGTGGTTGAATTCAGTTTTCAAAACAAAATCTGGAATTAAGAGTCTAATGGCGACCATTTCGAAAGTTGGGCAAAACCCGTCTGGGTCACTACTGTCGTTGAGGGAAGGAATCTGCCATCCTAACCCGGTCTGGCCTAGATGTGACTCCAGACCCACAACAATGGGGTTGACTCTTAACCGCCCTCTGGGCAATTAGGGATGGGCAATAAATGCTGGCCCGGTAAGCAAGATCTTCGTCACAGGAATGAACAAGGTGATCCTCCCCCTCCCCCACACTCTCAGACAGTACACTCCAGATCCTAAACCCTCGAGTGAACCTCCCCCTCCCCCACACTCTCAGACAGTACACTCCAGACCCTAACCCCTCGAGTGAACCTCCCCTTCCCCACACTCTCAGACAATACATTCCAGACCCTAACCCCTCGAGTGAACCTCCCCCTCCCCCACACTCTCAGACAGTACACTCCAGATCCTAACCCCTCGAGTGAACCCCCCTCCCCCACACTCTCAGACAGTACACTCCAGACCCTAACCCCTCGAGTGAACCTTCCCCTCCCCCACACTCTCAGACAGTACACTCCAGACACTAACCCCTCGAGTGAACCTCCCCCTCCCCCACACTCTCAGACAGTACAGACCAGATCCTAACCCCTCGAGTGAACCTCCCTCCTCCCCCACACTCTCATACAGTACACTCCAGACCCTAACCCCTCGAGTGACCCTCCCCCCCACACTCTCAGATAGTACACTCCAGGCCCTAACCCCTCGAGTGAACCCTCTCTCCCCCACACTCTCAGACAGTACACTACAGACCCTAACCCCTCGAGTGAAACCCCTCCCCCACACTCTCAGACAGTACACTCCAGACCATAACCCCTCGAGTGAACCCCCCTCCCCCACACTCTCAGACAGTACACTCCAGACCATAACCCCTCGAGTGAACCCCCCTCCCCCACACTCTCAGACAGTACACTCCAGATCCTAACCCCTCGAGTGAACCTCCCTCCTCCCCCACACTCTCATACAGTACACTCCAGACCCTAACCCCTCGAGTGACCCTCCCCCCCCACACTCTCAGACAGTACACTACAGACCCTAACCCCTCGAGTGAAACCCCTCCCCCACACTCTCAGACAGTACACTCCAGACCATAACCCCTCGAGTGAACCCCCCTCCCCCACACTCTCAGACAGTACATCCCAGACCCTAACCCCTCGAGTGAACCCCCCTCCCCCACACTCTCAGACAGTACACTCCAGATCCTAACCCCTCGAGCGAACCTCCCTCCTCCCCCACAGTCTCATACAGTACACTCCAGACCCTAACCCCTCGAGTGACCCTCCCCCCCACACTCTCAGACAGTACACTACAGACCCTAACCCCTCGAGTGAACCCCCTCCCCCACACTCTCAGACAGTACACTCCAGACCCTAACCCCTCGAGTGAACCCCCTCCCCCACACTCTCAGACAGTACACTCCAGACCCTAACCCCTCGAGTGAACCCCCCTCCCCCACACTCTCAGACAGTACACTCCAGACCCTAACCACTCGAGTGAACCCCCCTCCCCCACACTCTCAGACAGTACACTCCAGACCCTAACCACTCGAATGAACCCCCCTCCCCCACACTCTCAGACAGTACACTCCAGACCCTAACCCCTCGAGCGAACCCTCCTCCCCCTCACTCTGAGACAGTACACTCCAGACCCTAACCCCTCGAGCGAACCCTCCTCCCCCTCACTCTGAGACAGTACACTCCAGACCCTAACCCCTAGCTCCTTCGAACAATGTTGCTTTTCTTTCTTTTGTGATTCCCCCATTGACCTGGGGTTCTCTTGGTCTCCATCCTCCCACCCGAGGGAACAGTTTCTCCCTCACCCCACTGCCCAGACGATAACAGCTGGGAGATTCTGAGAGAGTGATGAGGGAGAAATGCTTCTCACTGAGAGCTTTCTCAGCAGGAGAGACACAGACTGAAGGTCACTGGTACAGTAAACCAAGCGGGTGAGATCAAGAGAATGTTTTCTTCGGTGAGTTGTGGTGGTTGGTCTGTACTGTAGTGCCTGACAGAGCAGTGACAGAGAAAGAGCTCTGTCAGACCAAGGGGCAAGAGTGGGAGTGGGGGCAGAGGGGGGGGATTGGCCGATAGATCTCCTACAGAGCCAGTACAAAGACCATCATTAAAACAATAGGACACAGTAAGCCACTCAGCCCATCGAGCCTGCTCCACCATTCAGAAGATTTGCAAATAAGGGAATACACTTGAGTTTTGGTAAGTTTGTATTTGGACAAGGAGACTTTAAAGATATCATGCTTTAATTATAAATGTATGTCTCCCAATCAACACATCTCACTCATCAAATATTGCCAATTATTAGATTATTAAGTTATTTATTAGCAGGCCTGTCACTTCCAGCTAAACTGCCAGATTTATTACCTGTTCGACAGGCACGTCATTAGAACACAGCATTTGGATTATTTCCCCAAGATATACAAAAAGGAATAAAACTACATGTCACAGCCTGCATACACCAACACCACCGCCTTCATTGCAACTTATATTATCCACTTCAAAAATTGAGATACCTGGAAAAACTCAGCAGGTCTGATAGCGCTTGTGAATAGAAATCAGAGTTAATGTTTGAAGTCCAGTGACCCTTCCTCATATCACCTTCCCATTCACTCCCACTCTACACAATCCCAATGAACCCAACCCCCTTCCCTATCACTCCTACTCTACACAATCCCAATGAACCCAAACCCCTTCCCATTCACTCCCACTCTACACAATCCCAAATGAACCCAAACCCCTTCCCATTCACTCCCACTCTACACATTCCCAATGAACCCAACCCCCTTCCCTATCACTCCTACTCTACACAATCCCAATGAACCCAAACCCCTTCCCATTCACTCCCACTCTACACAATCCCAAATGAACCCAAACCCCTTCCCATTCACTCCCACTCTACACAATCCCAATGAACCCAACCCCCTTCCCTATCACTCCTACTCTACACAATCCCAATGGACCAAACCCCTTCCCATTCACTCGCACTCGACACAATCCCAATGCACCCAAACCCCTTCCCATTCACTCCCACTCTACACAATCCCAATGGACCAAACCCCTTCCCATTCACTCGCACTCGACACAATCCCAATGCACCCAAACCCCTTCCCATTCACTCGCACTCGACACAATCCCAATGCACCCAAACCCCTTCCCATTCACTCCCACTCTACACAATCCCAATGGACTCAAACCCCTTCCCATTCACTCCCCTCTACACAATCCCAATGGACCCAAACCCCTTCCCATTCACTCCCACTCTACACAATCCCAATGGACCCAAACCCCTTCCCATTCACTCCCACTCTACAAAATCCCAATGGACTCAAACCCCTTCCCATTCACTCCCACTCTACACAATCCCAATGGACTCAAACCCCTTCCCATTCACTCCCACTCTACAAAATCCCAATGGACCCAAACTCCTTCCCAGTCTCTCCCACTCTACACAATCCCAACAGATCCAAAGCTCTTCTCTGTCACTCCAACGCTACAGAATCCCAATGGATCCACACCTCTCCCCAATCACTCCCTGTATACAACCTAAATGGATCCACACCCTTTCCAATTCACTCCCACTCGACACAACCCCAATAAATTTACATCCCTTCCCATTCATTCCCACTCTGCACAATCTGAATGGATCTCCACCTCTTCCCATTCACCCCAACTCTACACAATCTCAATGGAACAAAACTCTATCCCATTCATTCCCACTCCCAACAAACCAAATTCCCTTCCTATTCACTCAAAATATACACATTCCCAAAGGGCCCACCCCAATTCCTTTTCACTCCCACTCCACAAAATCCTAATGGACCCAAACCCCTTCCCAGTCACTCCAACTCTACACAATCCCAAAGCACCCACACCACGTCCCATTCACCCCGACTGAACACATTCCCAACAGACCCACTCCCACTCTATACAATCCCAATGGAACTATGCAATTGTCATTCCATTTGTAATGAAATGTACCATTCATTCCCAATATACATCAACGCAATGAAGATGACAAGCTATACACAGTGCCAAATGATTAAACCCTTTCCCACTGCCTACCATTGGTTTACATTGGGATGGAGCTGCCCTGGGAGAATTCAGGATTGACCTCAGTTTCCAAGAAGTCTCATGGCATCAGGTTGAACGTGGACATCAATGATCTCAGCTCCAGGACATCTCTGCAGGAGTCCCTCAGGAGAGTGTCTGAGGCCCAACCATCTTCAGCTGCTTCATCAATGACCTTCCCTCCATCAGAAGGTCAGAAGTGGGGATGGTCCCCGATGATTACACAACATTCAGCACCATTCATGAGCAGATCAGAGGCTGGGAATGCCTCCTGACTCCCCAAAGCCCGTCCACCATCTACAAGGCACAAGTCAGGAGTGTGATGGAATACTCCCCACTTGCCCTGGATGGGGGTAGCTCCAACTACACTCAAGAAGCTCGACACCATCCAGGACAAAGCAGCCGTTTGATTGGCACCACACCCACAAACACCCACTCCCTCCCCCACCCACACTCAGTAGCAGCAGTGTGTACCAGCTACAAGATGCTCTGCAGAAATTCACCAAAGACCCTCAGACAGCACCTTCCAAACCCACAACCACTTCCATCGAGAAGGACAAGGGCAGCAGATACATGGGAACACCACCCCCTGCAAGTTCCCCTCCCAGCCCCTCACCATCCTGACTTGGAAATATATCGCCGTTCCTTCAGTGTCACTGGGTCAGAATCCTGGAATTCCCTCCCTAAGGGCAATGTGGGTCAACCCACAGCACATGGACTGCAGCGGTTCAAGAAGGCAGCTCACCCCCACCTTCTCAAGGGGCCAGTAGTGATGGGGAATAAATGCTGGGCCCAGTCTGCGACGCCCACAAGAAATGAACAAAATAAAAAGTTTCCTGAGAAAAAAACCAAAGCTCCCAATTATACTTGGCGAAATAAACATGATAATTAAACCTTTAAAATTAAAATCACTTGCTCTTCATTCAAAGCTGAGTATAAATTAAGATGTGCAGAACAAGTCTACAATAATATTTGTGATGCTCAGCAGTAACTTTCTCAAGTATAGCCAAGTATTAAGGCGTCTGAGCCAATTTACACACAGCACATTTCCAGAAAAGCATTGGGACTAATGAGTGATTAATCTTTCCCTGCTGGGATTGGTTCAGGGACGAAATTCACTCAAAATGCCAGAAACAATGCACATTGCCACCGTGAGAGATTTACATCCACTCCCTCAGCTGAAAATGTGTTGCTGGAACAGCGCAGCAGGTCAGGCAGCATCCAGGAAACAGGAGAATCGACGTTTCGGGCATAAGCCCTTCAGCACTGACCCTCTGACAGTGTGGCACTCCCTCAGTACTGACTCTCTGACAGAGTGGCACTCCCTCAGCACTGACTCTCTGACAGTGCAGCACTCCCTCAGCACTGACCCTCCGACAGTGCAGCACTCCCTCAGCACTGACCCTCTGACAGTGCACACTCCCTCAGCACTAACCCTCCAACAGTGCAGCACTCCCTCAGCACTGACCCTCTGACAGTGCAGCACTCCCTCAGCACTGACCCTCTGACAGTGTGACACCTCCTCAGCACTGACCCTCCAACAGTGCAGCACTCCCTCAGCACTGACCCTCTGACAGTGCAGCACTCCCTCAGCACTGACCCTCCGACAGTGCAGCACTCCCTCAGCACTGACCCTCTGACAGTGCAGCACTCCCTCAGCACTGACCCTCCGACAGTGCCGTACTCCCTCAGCACTGACCCTCTGACAGTGCGGCACTCCCTCAGTACTGATCCTCCGACAGTGCAGCACTCCCTCAGCAATGACCCTCTGACAGTGCGGCGCACCCTCAGTACTGACCCTCCGACAGTGCGGCACTCCCTCAGTACTGACGCGCCAATATTGTCATGCTATCTCTATGTGAATTTTACCTTAAAAAAAGCTTCTGACTTTGAGGTAAACCTATATCCTGACAAACAGCGGTTGGTTTGTGTTGATGTAGTGAAGCCAATGTGTGTACATTTCGGGGAGATGTTGTCACTTCTGTCTGAGAGAGAGTGTTCCTTAGGCCACCCTGACACCACTGCAATGTTATGGAACATGCGGTTTTCCAACAAACCCAGGCAGGATGCTCTGATGTTTCCTTCTTCCACTTTGGTCTCAGCAACTTCAGAACATTCCCAGAGGAACTGAGTCAGAATGAGTGTCAATGCATCAGGAAAAGAAAATACTACATTTGCAGAGGACTCATTGTGCAGAGGGGGGTGTCATCATTCAGCTTTACTCTGTATCTAACCCTGTGCTGTCCCTGTCCTGGGAGTGTTTGATGGGGACAGTGTTGAGCGAGCTTTACTCTGTATCTAACCCCGTGCTGTCCCTGTCCTGGGAGTGTTTGATGGGGACAGTGTAGAGGGAGGTTTACTCTGTATCTAACCCCGTGCTGTCCCGGTCCTAGGAGTGTTTGATGGGGACAATATAGAGGGAGCTTTACTCTGTATCTAACCCTGTGCTGTCCCTGTCCTGGGAGTGTTTGATGTGTACTGTGTAAAGGGAGCTTTACTCTGTATCTAACCCAGTGCTGTCCCTGTCATGGGAGTGTTTGATGGGGACAGTGTAGAGTGAGGTTTACTCTGTATCTAACCCCATGCTGTCCCTGTCCTGGGAGTGTTTGATGGGGACAGTGTAGAGAGAGCTTTACTCTGTATCTAACCCCGTGCTGTCCCTGTCCTGGGAGTGTTTGATGGGGACAGTGTAGAGGGAGCTTTACTCTGTATCTAACCCTGTGCTGTCCCTGTCCTGGGAGTGTTTGATGGGGACAGTGTAGAGGGAGGTTTACTCTGTATCTAACCCAGTGCTGTCCCTGTCATGGGAGTGTTTGATGGGGAACAGTGTAGGGGGAGCTTTACTCTGTATCTAACCCCGTGCTGTCCCTGTCATGGGAGTGTTTGATGGGGACAGTGTAGAGGGAGGTTTACTCTGTATCTAACCCCATGCTGTCCCTGTCCTGGGAGTGTTTGATGGGGACAGTGTAGAGCGAGCTTTACTCTGTATCTAACCCCGTGCTGTCCCTGTCCTGGGAGTGTTTGATGGGGACAGTGTTGAGAGAGCTTTACTCTGTATCTAACCCCGTGCTGTCCCTGTCCTGGGAGTGTTTGATGGGGACAGTGTAGAGAGAGCTTTACTCTGTATCTAACCCCGTGCTGTCCCTGTCCTGGGAGTGTTTTATAGGGGTTAGTGCTGACATTGCCTTGTTGTCTCCTTTGTTGCTATCCTAACTGTCGAGTGGCTGTGTCTCCCAAATTACTCCCCATCTCTGGGTTGGAGAATTTGCTGAGCAGTTTCTGACCAGCCACACTCAATGCAGTGTGCCTCATTCCCAAGCAGAATATAAGGAGGAAGAATGGGATTCGGAATGTGATGTGACTTGTCAATGCACACATGGCATCAGTTTCACTCTGTTTTTACTGTCTGACGCACTTACTCTCCAAACTGTGGTAGAAAACTGATTGAGTGATGTCAAGTTGGTTTTGTGTTTATTTGTTTCTTCCCAGTGACTGGCATGGGATATATTCTCCTGACACAGTCCTCGGCTTGGATTGTCCTGTGGCTGTTTATTGAAATGAATAATTCTTTTCCAGATGCTGTGTTCTTGCTGTGAGGTTGACCCGCCATGGGGGGCATCACGATGATGTGTTTCGGAGCTGCCAATTGGATTCCCTCTGCTCAGTGCACCAGGACAGACAGTCCCACTCCTGAAACCACTAACCACAAGTTCCCACTGGGAAGAGGGTTTGGGGGAGGGGGTGGGGTGAGGTGTGGGGGCGGGGTGCACTCTCACTGTGAAAGAAGCTTCCTCTCCTGCAAAGATCCCCACCATGTATGTGTGTGAGAGAGAGAGAGAGAGAGGGAGAGAGAGAGAGAGGAGTCTCAGCTATTTCAATGGAGTGAGACACTCGTCAGTCACAATGCTCGCTGACGCAGTTGCAAACGTTAACCTGCTCAGTGACGCCCAGTTTGGGTTCCCCCAGGGTCACCCAGCTCCTGACCCCATTACAGCCTTGGGTCAAACATGGACAAAGGAGCTGGATTCCAGAGGGGAGGGGAGAGGGACAGCCCTTGACATCAAGGCTGCATTCGACCGAGTGTGGCATCACGGAGCCCTGGCTAAACTGGGATCAATGGGTATCAGGGGGCAAACTCTCTGCTGGTTAGAGTCATACCTGGCACATAGGAAGATGTTTGTGGTTGTTGGAGGGTCAGTCATCTCAGCTCCAGGACATCTCTGCAGGAGTCCCTCAGGGGAGTGTCCTAGACCCAACCATCTTCAGCTGCTTCATCAATGACCTTCCCTCCATCAGAAGGTCAGAAGTGGGGATGGTCCCCGATGATTACCTTCCCTTGCAACCGCAGGAGGTGCAACACCTTCCCTTGCAACCGCAGGAGGTGCAACACCTTCCCTTGCAACCGCAGGAGGTGCAACACTTGCGCCCACACCTCCCCCCTCATTTCTCTCCAAGGCCCCAAGGGAAACTTCCATATCCGCCACAGATTCACCTGCACCTCCACCCACATCATCTACTGCATCCGCTGCAGCCGGTGTGGCCTCCTCTATATTGGGGAGACAGGCCGCCTACTTGCGGAGCGATTCAGAGAGCACCTCTGGGCCACCCGGACGAACCAACCCAACCAACCTGTGGCACAGCATTTCAACTCCCCCTCCCACTCCACCGAGGATATGCAGGTCATTGGACTCATCCACCGCCAAACCACAACAACCCGACGGTCGGAGGAGGAGCGTCTTATCTTCCGACTGGGAACCCTCCAACCGCAGGGGATGAACTTGGACTTCACCAGTTTCTTCATCCCCCCTCCCCCCACCTTGTCTCAGCCGGATCCCTCCAGCCCGGCACCGCCTTCCTGACCTGCAGTCTTCTTCTTGACCTCTCCGCCTCCACCCTACTCCGACCTATCACCCTCACCTTGACCTCTTTCTACCTATCACATTTCCAACTCCCCTCCTCCAAGTCCCTCCTCCCTACCTTTTATCTTCTCCTGCTGAACACTCTCTGCTCATTCCTGAAGAAGGGCCTGTGCCCGAAACGTCGAATCTCCTGTTCCCTGGATGCTGCCTGACCTGCTGTGCTGTTCCAGCAATAAAGTTTCAACTTTGATCTCCAGCATCTGCAGACCTCACTTTCTCCCCGATGATTACACAATGTTCAGCACCATTCACCACTCCTCAGGTACTGGAGCAGTCCATGTTCAAATGGAACAAGATCTGGACAATATCCAGGCTTGGGCTGACAAGGGGCAAGGAACATTCGTCCCTCACAGAGGTCAGGCTGTGACCATCAGCGATAAGAGACAATCTAACCATCGCTCCTTGACACTCAATGGTGTTACCATCACTGAATCCCCCCTGTCACCATCCTGGGGGTTACCACTGACCAGAAACTCAACTGGACTCACCAAATAAATGCAGTGGTGACAAGAACAGCTCAGAGACTAGGAATACTGAGGCAGTAACTCCCCTCCTGACTCCCCAAAGCCTGTCCACCATCTATGAGGCACAAGTCCGGAGTGTGATGGAATACTCCCCACTTGCCCTGGATGGGGACAGCTCCAACAACATTCAAGAAACTCAACACCATCCAGGACAAAGCAGCCACTTGATTAGCATCACATCCACAAACATCCACTCCTTCTTCTACCCATGCTCAGTAGCAACAGAGCGTACTATCTACAAGACATACCCCAACTTCAAAAGAGTCAGGGAGTAGAGGTAAGTGAGCCATCACTAAGGAGAAGGTGCTGGGAAAGCTGAAAGGTCTAAAGGTGGATAAATCGCCCTGACCAAACGGACTACACCCCAGGATTCTGAAGGAGAGAGCTGAGGAGATTGTAGAGGTATTGGTGGTGATCTTTCAGGAATCACTGAAATCAGGGAGGGTCCCACATGATTGGAAAGTGACTTATGTAACACCTCTGTGTAAGAAGGGAGGGAGGCAGAAGACAGGAAATTATAGGCTGGTTAGCCTGACCTCGGTCCTTGGTAAGTTACTAGCGTCCATTATTAAGGATGAGATTATGGAGCACTTGGAAGTTCCTGGTAAAATAGGGCAGAGTCAGAACAGCTTTGTCAAGGATGGCCATGCCTGACAAATCTGTTAGAATGCTTTGAGGAGGTAATGAGCAAGCTAGACAAAGGAGAGCCAGTGGACATGATCTATTTGGATTTCCAGAAGGCCTTTGACAGGATGCTGCACAGGGGGTTGTTAAATAAAGTAAGAGCCCATGGTGTTAGTGACAAGGTACTGGCCTGGATAGAGGATTGGCTGACTGGCAGAAGGCAGAGAGTAGGGATAAAGGGGTCTTTTTCAGGATGGCAGCTGGTGATGAGTGGAGTTTCACAGGGGTCAGTGTTGGGGCCACAACTATTCACATTATACACTAACACTCAGGACAAAGTTGAGTTCCTGGAAGCAGTCGGAGAGGTCACATGGTCACCAGGGAGCTGTGGAGCCTGTTGGGATATGTGAGCATACTGTTTAAATTTCTTTGTAGTTCTGGTGTTTCTTCAGTTCCTGGATGCAGTTGGAGAGGTCACCTATTAGGGTGGGTGCTTCACCCAAAACACTACTCAGGTAGTGTCTGCTAGCCATCCTCCTCCGTGAACCCAATAAATGGTCAGTGCATTGGTTGGTAAAGTGACAAGTGTTTTCTTTTGTGTTTCATTTTTTCAGGAATCTGTTTGGGAATTTAGAACAGTGGGAATGGAGGTGAGAGCAGTTGAATGTTCCTCCTGCAGAATGTGAGAGGTGAAGGTCACCTCTAATGTCCCTGCTGACTTCATTTGTGGGAAATACAACCAGCTCCAGCTCCTCGGAAACCACGTCAGGGAACTGGAGCTGGAGCTGGATGAACTTCGGATCATTCGGGAGGCAGAGGGGGTTATTGAGAGGAGTTACAGGGAGGTAGTTACTCCACAGCCACATGAAGAAGGTAGATGGGTTACCGTCAGGGGGAGGAAAGGGAACTGGCAGGCAGTGCAGGGCTCTCCTGTGGTGGCTCCCCTCAACATTAACTATACCGTTTTGGATACTGTTGGGGGGGTGGGGAGCGAATCGACTTACCAGGAGTAAGCCATGGGGCACAGGTTTCTGACGCAGACTCTGTTCCTGTTGCTAAGAAGGAAAGGTGGGCGACGAGCACAACAGTAGTCATTGGGGACTCCAGAGTTGGGGAGACAGATAGGAGGTTCTGTGGGGACGGGAGAGACTCACGGTTGGTGAGTTGCCTCCCAGGTGCCAGGGTCCGTGATGTCTCTGATTGTGTTTTCAGGATCCTTGAGGGGGAAGGGGAGCAGTCCCAAGTCATAGTCCACATAGGCACCAAAGCAGTAGGTAGGAATAGAGATGGAGATTTAAGGCAGAACTTCAGGGAGCTCGGGAGAAGTTTGGAGCTAGAACAAACAGCGTTGTTATCTCTGGTTTGTTGCCCGTCCCATATGCTAGTGAAGCGAGGAACAGGGAGAACGTGGAGCTGAACCTGTGGCTGCAGAGATGGTGCAGGAGGGAGGGTTTTGGATTCTTGGATAATTGGAGCTTTTTCTGGGGAAGGTGAGACCTCTACAAACAGGATGGTCTTCACCTGAATCAGAGGGCACCAATATCATAGGGGGGATGTTTGGGGGGACGGGGGTTTAAACTATTGCAGCAGGGGGATGGGAACCTGAATTGTAGTTCCAGTGTACAGGCGGTTGAGGCTAGTGAGGTCAGGGATAGGTTTACAAGGTCACGAGAGGGCACCAACAATCAGGATGTTAGTTTGAAATGGGTGTACTTCAGTGCCAGGAGCATCCGGAATAAGGTGGGTGAACTTGCAGCATGGCTTGGTACCTGGGATTTTGACGTTGTGGCCATGGATAGGGCAGGGACAGGAATGGTTGTTGCAGATTCCAGGGTTTAGACGTTTCAGTAAGAACAGAGAAGATGGTAAAAGGGGGGGAGGTGCGGCATTGTTAATCAAGGGTAGTATTATAACAGCTGAGATTGCATGTGAGGACTCTCCACTGAGGTAGCTTGGGCTGAGGTTAGAAACAAGAAAGGAGAGGTCACCCTGTTGAGAGTTTTCTATAGGCCTCCGAATTGTTCCAGAGATGTAGAGGAAAGGATAGCAAAGTTGATTTTCAGTAGGAGCGAGAGTGACAGGGTAGTTGTTACGGGGAACTTTAACTTCCCCAATATTGACTGGGAATATGATAGTTCAAGTAGTTTAGATGGGTCAGTTTTTGTTCAATGTGTGCAGGCGGGTTTTCTGACACAGTACATAGACAGGCCAACAAGGGACGATGTCACATTGGATTTGGTACTGGGGAATGAACCCGGTCAGGTGTTGGATTTGGAGGTAGGTGAACACTATGGCGATAGCGACCACAACTCGGTTATGTTTACAATAGCAATGGGCAGAGATAGGTATAAACCGCAGGGAAAGAGGTATAGCTGGGGGAAAGGCAATTATGATGCGATTAGGCAAGATTTAGGATGCATAGGATGGTGAAGGAAACTGCAGGGGATGGTCACACCTGAAATGTGGAGCTTATTCAAGGAACAGCTACTGCGTGTCCTTGATAAGTATGTACCTGTCAGGCAGGGAGGGAGTTGTCGAGAGAGGGAGCCATGGTTTACTAAATCTCTTGTCAAGAGGAAGAAGAAAGCTGATGTTAGGATGAGATGTGAAGGCTCAGTTAGGGCGCTTGAGAGTTATAAGTTAGCCAGGAAAGTTCTAAAGAGAGGGCTAAGAAGAACCAGGAGGGGACATATGAAGCTATTGGCGGATAGGATCAAGGAAAAACCTAAGGCCTTCTATAGCTACATCAGAAATAACAGAATGATAAGAGTAAGATTAGCATCAATCAAAGATAGTAGTGGGACGTTGTGTGTGGAATTTGTGGACATAAGGGAAGTGCTTACTGAATGCTTTTTGTCAGTATTCACATTGGAAAAGGGCAATATTAGTGACAATACGGAGATACGGGCTACAAGATTAGATGGGATTCTGGTTGACAAAGAGAAGGTTAGTGCGGCACTCCCTCAGTACTGACCCTCTGACAGTGCGGCACTCCCTCAGTACTGACCCTCCGACAGTGCGGCACTCCCTCAGTACTGAGGGAGTGCTGCACTGTCAGAGGGTCAGTACTGAGGGAATGCCGCACTGTCAGAGGGTCAGTACTGAGGGAGTGCCGCACTGTCAGAGGGTCAGTATTGAGGGCGTGCCGCACTGTTGGAGGGTCACTACTGAGGGAATGCCGCACTGTCAGAGGGTCAGTATTAAGGGAGTGCCGCACTGTCAGAGGGTCAGTGCTGAGGGAGTGCGGCACTCCCTCAGTACTGACCCTCCAACAGTGCGGCACTCCCTCAGTACTGACCCTCCAACAGTGCGGCACTCCCTCAGTACTGACCCTCCAACAGTGCGGCACTCCCTCAGTACTGACCCTCTGACAGTGCGGCACTCCCTCAGTACTGATCCTCTGACAGTGCAGCACTCCCTCAGTACTGATCCTCCGACAGTGCGGCACTCCCTTAATACTGACCCTCTGACAGTGCGGCACTCCCTCAGTACTGACCCTCCAACAGTGCGGCACTCCCTCAATACTGACCCACCGACAGTGCGGCACTCCCTCAGCAATGACCCTCTGACAGTGCGGCATTCACTCAGTAGTGACCCTCCAACAGTGCGGCTCTCCCTCAGCACTGACCCTCCGACAGTGCGACACTCCCTCAGTACTGATCCTCTGACAGTGCGGCACTCCCTCAATACTGTCTCTCTGACAGTGCGGCACTCCCTCAGCACTGACCCTCCGACAGTGCGGCACACTCTCAGTACTGACCCTCTGACAGTGCGGCTCTCCCTCAGCACTGATCCTCCGACAGTGCGACACTCCCTCAGTACTGACCCTCCGACAGTGTGGCGCACCCTCAGCACTGACCCTCCGACAGTGCGGCGCTCCCTCAGTACTGACCCTCCGACAGTGCGGCACTCCCTCAGTACTGACCCTCCGACAGTGCGGCACTCCCTCAGTACTGACCCTCCGACAGTGCAGCACTCCCTCAGCACTGACCCTCTGACAGTGCGGCACTCCCTCAGTACTGACCCTCCGACAGTGCGGCACTCCCTCAGTACTGACCCTCCGACAGTGCAACACTTCCTCAGCACTGACCCTCCGACAGTGCGGCACTCCCTCAGCACTGACCCTCTGACAGTGCGGCATTCCCTCAGTACTGATCCTCTGGCAGTGCGGCACTCCCTTAATACTGACCCTCTGACAGTGCGGCATTCCCTCAGTACTGATCCTCTGGCAGTGCGGCACTCCCTTAATACTGACCCTCTGACAGTGCAGCACTCCCTCCGTACTGACCTTTCGACAGCGTGGCACTCCCTCAGTACTGACCCTCCGACAGTGCAACACTCCCTCAGTACTGATCCTCTGACAGTGCGGCACTCCCTCAATACTGTCTCTCTGACAGTGCGGCACTCCCTCAATACTCTCTCTCTGACAGTGCGGTACTCCCTCAGTACTGACCCTCCGACAGTGCGGCACTCCCTCAGTACTGACCCTCTGACAGTGCGGCACTCCCTCAGTACTGATCCTCTGACAGTGCGGCATTCCCTCAGTACTGACCCTCCGACAGTGCGGCACTACCTCAGTACTGACCCTCCGACAGTGCGGCACTCCCTAAATACTGATCCTCTGACAGTGCGGCACTCCCTCAGTACTGACCCTCTGACAGTGCGTCACTCCCTCAGCACTGACCCTCCGACAGTGCGGCACTCCCTCAGTATTGATCCTCTGACAGTGCGGCACTCCTTTAATACTGTCTCTCTGACAGTGCGGCACTCCCTCAGTACTGATCCTCTGACAGTGCGGCACTCCCTCAGTACTGATCCTCTGACAGTGCGGCACTCCCTCAGTACTGATCCTCTGACAGTGCGGCACTCCCTCAGTATTGATCCTCTGACAGTGCGGCACTCCCTCAGTACTGACCCTCCGACAGTGCGGCACTCCCTCAGTATTGATCCTCTGACAGTGCGGCACTCCCTCAATACTGTCTCTCTGACAGTGCGGCACTCCCTCAGTACTGACCCACTGACAGTGCGGCACTCCCTCAGTACTGACCCTCCAACAGTGCGGCACTCCCTCAGTACTGACCCTCTGACAGTGCGGCACTCCCTCAGTACTGATCCTCTGACAGTGCAGCACTCCCTCAGTACTGATCCTCTGACAGTGCAGCACTCCCTCAGTACTGATCCTCCGACAGTGCGGCACTCCCTTAATACTGACCCTCTGACAGTGCGGCACTCCCTCAGTACTGACCCTCCAACAGTGCGGCACTCCCTCAATACTGACCCACCGACAGTGCGGCACTCCCTCAGCAATGACCCTCTGACAGTGCGGCATTCACTCAGTAGTGACCCTCCAACAGTGCGGCTCTCCCTCAGCACTGACCCTCCGACAGTGCGACACTCCCTCAGTACTGATCCTCTGACAGTGCGGCACTCCCTCAATACTGTCTCTCTGACAGTGCGGCACTCCCTCAGCACTGACCCTCCGACAGTGCGGCACACTCTCAGTACTGACCCTCTGACAGTGCGGCTCTCCCTCAATACTGACCCTCCGACAGTGCGGCACTCCCTCAGCAATGACCCTCTGACAGTGCGGCACTCCCTCAATACTGTCTCTCTGACAGTGCGGCACTCCCTCAGCACTGACCCTCCGACAGTGCGGCACACTCTCAGTACTGACCCTCTGACAGTGCGGCAATCCCTCAGTACTGACCCTCCGACAGTGCGGCATTCCCTCGGTACTGACCCTCCGACAGTGCGGCACTCCCTCAGTACTGACCCTCCGACAGTGCGGCACTCCCTCAGTACTGACCCTCCGACAGTGCGGCAACTCCCTCAGTACTGACCCTCCAACAGTGCGGCACTCCATCAGTACTGACCCTCCGACAGTGCGGCACTCCCTCAGTACTGACCCTCCGACAGTGCGGCACTCCCTCAGTACTGACCCTCCAACAGTGCGGCACTCCATCAGTACTGACCCTCCGACAGTGCGGCACTCCCTCAGCACTGACCCTCCGACAGTGCGGCACTCCCTCAGTACTGATCCTCTGACAGTGCGGCACTCCCTCAGCACTGACCCTCTGACAGTGCGGCACTCCCTCAGTACTGACCCTCCGCAGTGCGGCACTCCCTCAGTACTGACCCTCCAACAGTGCGGCACTCCCTCAGTACTGATCCTCTGACAGTGCGGCACTCCCTCAATACTGACTCTCTGACAGTGCGGCACTCCCTCAGTACTGACCCTCTGACAGTGCGGCACTCCCTCAATACTGACCCTCCAACAGTGCGGCACTCGCTCAGTACTGACCCTCTGACAGTGTGGCACTCCCTCAGCACTGATCCTCTGACAGTGCGGCACTCCCTCAGTACTGATCCTCTGACAGTGCGGCACTCCCTAAGTACTGATCCTCCGACAGTGCGGCACTCCCTTAATACTGACCCTCTGACAGTGCGGCATTCCCTCAGTAGTGACCCTCCAACAGTGCGGCACTCCCTCAATACTGACCCTCTGACAGTGCGGCACTCCCTCAGCACTGACCCTCTGACAGTGCGGCACTCCCTCAGTAGTGATCCTCTGACAGTGCGGCACTCCCTCAGTACTGATCCTCTGACAGTGCGGTACTCCCTTAATACTGACCCTCTGACAGTGCGGCATTCCCTCAGTAGTGACCCGCCAACAGTGCGGCACGCCCTCAATACTGACCCTCTGACAGTGCGGCACTCCCTCAGTACTGACCCTCTGACAGTGCAGCACTCCCTCAAAACTGACCCACCGACAGTGCCCACTCCCTCAGCAATGACCTTCTGACAGTGCGGCACTCCCTCAGTACTGACCCTCCGACAGTGCGGCACTCCCTCAGTACTGACCCTCCAACAGTGCGGCACTCCATCAGTACTGACCCTCCGACAGTGCGGCACTCTCTCAGTACTGACCCTCCGACAGTGCGGCACTCCCTCAGTACAGACCCTCCGACAGTGCGGCACTCCCTCAGTACTGATCCTCTGACAGTGCGGCACTCCCTCAGCACTGACCCTCTGACAGTGCGGCACTCCCTCAGCACTGACCCTCCGCAGTGCGGCACTCCCTCAGTACTGACCCTCCAACAGTGCGGCACTCCCTCAGCACTGATCCTCTGACAGTGCGGAACTCCCTCAGTCCTGATCCTCTGACAGTGCGGCACTCCCTCAATACTGACTCTCTGACAGTGCGGCACTCCCTCAGTACTGACCCTCTGACAGTGCGGCACTCCCTCAATACTGACCCTCCAACAGTGCGGCACTCGCTCAGTACTGACCCTCTGACAGTGTGGCACTCCCTCAGCACTGATCCTCTGACAGTGCGGCACTCCCTCAGTACTGATCCTCTGACAGTGCGGCACTCCCTCAGTACTGACCCTCTGACAGTGCGGCACTCCCTCAGTACTGACCCTCCGACAGTGCGGCACTCCCTTAATACTGACCCTCTGACAGTGCGGCATTCCCTCAGTAGTGACCCTCCAACAGTGCGGCACTCCCTCAATACTGACCCTCTGACAGTGCGGCACTCCCTCAGCACTGACCCTCTGACAGTGCAGCACTCCCTCGGTACTGATCCTCTGACAGTGCGGCACTCCCTCAGTACTGATCCTCTGACAGTGCGGCACTCCCTTAATACTGACCCTCTAACAGTGCGGCATTCCCTCAGTAGTGACCCTCCAACAGTGCGGCACGCCCTCAATACTGACCCTCTGACAGTGCGGCACTCCCTCAGTACTGACCCTCTGACAGTGCAGCACTCCCTCAATACTGACCCACCGACAGTGCCCACTCCCTCAGCAATGACCCTCTGACAGTGCGGCATTCCTTCAGTAGTGACCCTCTGACAGTGCGGCACTCCCTCAATACTGACCCTCTGACAGTGCAGCACTCCCTCAGCACTGACCCTCTGACAGTGTGGCGCACCCTCAGCACTGACCCTCCGACAGTGCGGCACTCCCTCAGCACTGACCCTCCGACAGTGCGGCACTCCCTCAGTACTGACCCTCCGACAGTGCAGCACTCCCTCAACACTGACCCTCCGACAGTGCGGCACTCCCTCAGCACTGACCCTCCGACAGTGCGGCACTCCCTCAGCACTGACCCTCCGACAGTGCGGCACTCCCTCAGTACTGACCCTCCGACAGTGCAGCACTCCCTCAGCACTGACCCTCCGACAGTGCGGCACTCCCTCAGTACTGACCCTCCGACAGTGCAACACTTCCTCAGCACTGACCCTCCGACAGTGCGGCACTCCCTCAGCACTGACCCTCTGACAGTGCGGCATTCCCTCAGTACTGATCCTCTGGCAGTGCGGCACTCCCTTAATACTGACCCTCTGACAGTGCGGCATTCCCTCAGTACTGACCCTCTGACAGTGCAGCACTCCCTCAGCACTGACCCTCTGACAGTGCGGCACTCCCTCAGTACTGACCCTCCGACAGTGCGGTACTCCCTCAGTACTGACCCTCCGACAGTGCGGCACTCCCTCAGTACTGACCCTCCGATAGTGCGGCACTCCCTCAGTACTGACCCTCCGACAGTGCAACACTTCCTCAGCACTGACCCTCCGACAGTGCGGCACTCCCTCAGCACTGACCCTCTGACAGTGCGGCATTCCCTCAGTACTGATCCTCTGACAGTGCGGCATTCCCTCAATACTGACCCTCTGACAGTGCGTCACTCCCTCAGTACTGACCCTCCGACAGTGCGGCATTCCCTCAGTATTGACCCTCCGACAGTGCGGCACTCCCTCAGTACTGACCCTCTGACAGTGCGGCATTCCCTCAATACTGACCCTCTGACAGTGCGTTACTCCCTCAGTACTGACCCTCCGACAGTGCGGCACTCCCTCAGTACTGACCCTCTGACAGTGCGGCACTCCCTCAGTACTGATCCTCTGACAGTGCGGCCCTCCCTCAGTATTGATCCTCTGACAGTGCGGCACTCCCTCAGTACTCACCCTCCGACAGTGCGGCACTCTCTCAGTACTGACCCTCCGACAGTGCGGCACTCCCTCAGTATTGATCCTCTGACAGTGTGGCACTCCCTCAATACTGTCTCTCTGACAGTGCGGCACTCCCTCAGTACTGACCCACTGACAGTGCGGCACTCCCTCAGTACTGACCCTCCAACAGTGCGGCACTCCCTCAGTACTGACCCTCTGACAGTGCGGCACTCCCTCAGTACTGATCCTCTGACAGTGCAGCACTCCCTCAGTACTGATCCTCCGACAGTGCGGCACTCCTTTAATACTGACCCTCTGACAGTGCGGCACTCCCTCAGTACTGACCCTCCAACAGTGCGGCACTCCCTCAATACTGACCCACCGACAGTGCGGCACTCCCTCAGCAATGACCCTCTGACAGTGCGGCACTCCCTTAATACTGAACCTCTAACAGTGCGGCATTCCCTCAGTAGTGACCCTCCAACAGTGCGGCACGCCCTCAATACTGACCCTCTGACAGTGCGGCACTCCCTCAGTACTGACCCTCTGACAGTGCAGCACTCCCTCAATACTGACCCACCGACAGTGCCCACTCCCTCAGCAATGACCCTCTGACAGTGCGGCATTCCTTCAGTAGTGACCCTCTGACAGTGCGGCACTCCCTCAATACTGACCCTCTGACAGTGCAGCACTCCCTCAGCACTGACCCTCCGACAGTGTGGCGCACCCTCAGCACTGACCCTCCGACAGTGCGGCACTCCCTCAGTACTGACCCTCCGACAGTGCGGCACTCCCTCAGTACTGACCCTCCGACAGTGCAGCACTCCCTCAGCACTGACCCTCTGACAGTGCGGCACTCCCTCAGTACTGACCCTCCAACAGTGCGGCACTCCCTCAGTACTGACCCTCCGACAGTGCAACACTTCCTCAGCACTGACCCTCCGACAGTGCGGCACTCCCTCAGCACTGACCCTCTGACAGTGCGGCATTCCCTCAGTACTGATCCTCTGACAGTGCGGCACTCCCTTAATACTGACCCTCTGACAGTGCGGCATTCCCTCAGTACTGACCCTCCGACAGTGCGGTACTCCCTCAGTACTGACCCTCCGACAGTGCGGCACTCCCTCAGTACTGACCCTCCGATAGTGCGGCATTCCCTCAGTACTGACCCTCCGACAGTGCGGTATTCCCTCCGTACTGACCTTTCGACAGCGTGGCACTCCCTCAGTACTGACCCTCTGACAGTGCGGCACTCCCTCAGTACTGACCCTCTGACAGTGCGGCACTCCCTCAGCACTGACCCTCTGACAGTGCGGCACTCCCTCAGTACTGACCCTCCGATAGTGCGGCACTCCCTCAGTACTGACCCTCCGACAGTGCAACACTTCCTCAGCACTGACCCTCCGACAGTGCGGCACTCCCTCAGCACTGACCCTCTGACAGTGCGGCATTCCCTCAGTACTGATCCTCTGACAGTGCGGCATTCCCTCAATACTGACCCTCTGACAGTGCGTCACTCCCTCAGTACTGACCCTCCGACAGTGCGGCATTCCCTCAGTATTGACCCTCCGACAGTGCGGCACTCCCTCAGTACTGACCCTCTGACAGTGCGGCATTCCCTCAATACTGACCCTCTGACAGTGCGTTACTCCCTCAGTACTGACCCTCCGACAGTGCGGCACTCCCTCAGTACTGACCCTCTGACAGTGCGGCACTCCCTCAGTACTGATCCTCTGACAGTGCGGCCCTCCCTCAGTATTGATCCTCTGACAGTGCGGCACTCCCTCAGTACTCACCCTCCGACAGTGCGGCACTCTCTCAGTACTGACCCTCCGACAGTGCGGCACTCCCTCAGTATTGATCCTCTGACAGTGTGGCACTCCCTCAATACTGTCTCTCTGACAGTGCGGCACTCCCTCAGTACTGACCCACTGACAGTGCGGCACTCCCTCAGTACTGACCCTCCAACAGTGCGGCACTCCCTCAGTACTGACCCTCTGACAGTGCGGCACTCCCTCAGTACTGATCCTCTGACAGTGCAGCACTCCCTCAGTACTGATCCTCCGACAGTGCGGCACTCCCTTAATACTGACCCTCTGACAGTGCGGCACTCCCTCAGTACTGACCCTCCAACAGTGCGGCACTCCCTCAATACTGACCCACCGACAGTGCGGCACTCCCTCAGCAATGACCCTCTGACAGTGCGGCATTCACTCAGTAGTGACCCTCCAACAGTGCGGCTCTCCCTCAGCACTGACCCTCCGACAGTGCGACACTCCCTCAGTACTGATCCTCTGACAGTGCGGCACTCCCTCAATACTGTCTCTCTGACAGTGCGGCACTCCCTCAGCACTGACCCTCCGACAGTGCGACACTCCCTCAGTACTGATCCTCTGACAGTGCGGCACTCCCTCAATACTGTCTCTCTGACAGTGCGGCACTCCCTCAGCACTGACCCTCCGACAGTGCGGCACACTCTCAGTACTGACCCTCTGACAGTGCGGCACTCCCTCAGTACTGACCCTCCGACAGTGCGGCATTCCCTCAGTACTGACCCTCCGACAGTGCGGCACTCCCTCAGTACTGACCCTCCGACAGTGCAGCACTCCCTCAGTACTGACCCTCCGACAGTGCGGCACTCCCTCAGTACTGACCCTCCAACAGTGCGGCACTCCATCAGTACTGACCCTCCGACAGTGCGGCACTCCCTCAGTACTGACCCTCCGACAGTGCGGCACTCCCTCAGTACTGACCCTCCAACAGTGCGGCACTCCATCAGTACTGACCCTCCGACAGTGCGGCACTCCCTCAGCACTGACCCTCCGACAGTGCGGCACTCCCTCAGTACTGATCCTCTGACAGTGCGGCACTCCCTCAGCACTGACCCACTGACAGTGCGGCACTCCCTCAGCACTGACCCTCCGCAGTGCGGCACTCCCTCAGTACTGACCCTCCAACAGTGCGGCACTCCCTCAGTACTGATCCTCTGACAGTGCGGCACTCCCTCAATACTGACTCTCTGACAGTGCGGCACTCCCTCAGTACTGACCCTCTGACAGTGCGGCACTCCCTCAATACTGACCCTCCAACAGTGCGGCACTCGCTCAGTACTGACCCTCTGACAGTGTGGCACTCCCTCAGCACTGATCCTCTGACAGTGCGGCACTCCTTCAGTACTGATCCTCTGACAGTGCGGCACTCCCTAAGTACTGATCCTCCGACAGTGCGGCACTCCCTTAATACTGACCCTCTGACAGTGCGGCATTCCCTCAGTAGTGACCCTCCAACAGTGCGGCACTCCCTCAATACTGACCCTCTGACAGTGCGGCACTCCCTCAGCACTGACCCTCTGACAGTGCGGCACTCCCTCAGTAGTGATCCTCTGACAGTGCGGCACTCCCTCAGTACTGATCCTCTGACAGTGCGGCACTCCCTTAATACTGACCCTCTGACAGTGCGGCATTCCCTCAGTAGTGACCCTCCAACAGTGCGGCACGCCCTCAATACTGACCCTCTGACAGTGCGGCCCTCCCTCAGTATTGATCCTCTGACAGTGCGGCACTCCCTCAGTACTCACCCTCCGACAGTGCGGCACTCTCTCAGTACTGACCCTCCGACAGTGCGGCACTCCCTCAGTATTGATCCTCTGACAGTGTGGCACTCCCTCAATACTGTCTCTCTGACAGTGCGGCACTCCCTCAGTACTGACCCACTGACAGTGCGGCACTCCCTCAGTACTGACCCTCCAACAGTGCGGCACTCCCTCAGTACTGACCCTCTGACAGTGCGGCACTCCCTCAGTACTGATCCTCTGACAGTGCAGCACTCCCTCAGTACTGATCCTCCGACAGTGCGGCACTCCCTTAATACTGACCCTCTGACAGTGCGGCACTCCCTCAGTACTGACCCTCCAACAGTGCGGCACTCCCTCAATACTGACCCACCGACAGTGCGGCACTCCCTCAGCAATGACCCTCTGACAGTGCGGCATTCACTCAGTAGTGACCCTCCAACAGTGCGGCTCTCCCTCAGCACTGACCCTCCGACAGTGCGACACTCCCTCAGTACTGATCCTCTGACAGTGCGGCACTCCCTCAATACTGTCTCTCTGACAGTGCGGCACTCCCTCAGCACTGACCCTCCGACAGTGCGACACTCCCTCAGTACTGATCCTCTGACAGTGCGGCACTCCCTCAATACTGTCTCTCTGACAGTGCGGCACTCCCTCAGCACTGACCCTCCGACAGTGCGGCACACTCTCAGTACTGACCCTCTGACAGTGCGGCACTCCCTCAGTACTGACCCTCCGACAGTGCGGCATTCCCTCGGTACTGACCCTCCGACAGTGCGGCACTCCCTCAGTACTGACCCTCCGACAGTGCAGCACTCCCTCAGTACTGACCCTCCGACAGTGCGGCACTCCCTCAGTACTGACCCTCCAACAGTGCGGCACTCCATCAGTACTGACCCTCCGACAGTGCGGCACTCCCTCAGTACTGACCCTCCGACAGTGCGGCACTCCCTCAGTACTGACCCTCCAACAGTGCGGCACTCCATCAGTACTGACCCTCCGACAGTGCGGCACTCCCTCAGCACTGACCCTCCGACAGTGCGGCACTCCCTCAGTACTGATCCTCTGACAGTGCGGCACTCCCTCAGCACTGACCCACTGACAGTGCGGCACTCCCTCAGCACTGACCCTCCGCAGTGCGGCACTCCCTCAGTACTGACCCTCCAACAGTGCGGCACTCCCTCAGTACTGATCCTCTGACAGTGCGGCACTCCCTCAATACTGACTCTCTGACAGTGCGGCACTCCCTCAGTACTGACCCTCTGACAGTGCGGCACTCCCTCAATACTGACCCTCCAACAGTGCGGCACTCGCTCAGTACTGACCCTCTGACAGTGTGGCACTCCCTCAGCACTGATCCTCTGACAGTGCGGCACTCCTTCAGTACTGATCCTCTGACAGTGCGGCACTCCCTAAGTACTGATCCTCCGACAGTGCGGCACTCCCTTAATACTGACCCTCTGACAGTGCGGCATTCCCTCAGTAGTGACCCTCCAACAGTGCGGCACTCCCTCAATACTGACCCTCTGACAGTGCGGCACTCCCTCAGCACTGACCCTCTGACAGTGCGGCACTCCCTCAGTAGTGATCCTCTGACAGTGCGGCACTCCCTCAGTACTGATCCTCTGACAGTGCGGCACTCCCTTAATACTGACCCTCTGACAGTGCGGCATTCCCTCAGTAGTGACCCTCCAACAGTGCGGCACGCCCTCAATACTGACCCTCTGACAGTGCGGCCCTCCCTCAGTACTGACCCTCCGACAGTGCGGCACTCCCTCAGTACTGACCCTCCGACAGTGCGGCACTCCCTCAGTACTGACCCTCCGACAGTGCGGCACTCCCTCAGTACTGACCCTCCAACAGTGCGGCACTCCATCAGTACTGACCCTCCGACAGTGCGGCACTCCCTCAGTACTGACCCTCCGACAGTGCGGCACTCCCTCAGTACTGACCCTCCAACAGTGCGGCACTCCATCAGTACTGACCCTCCGACAGTGCGGCACTCCCTCAGCACTGACCCTCCGACAGTGCGGCACTCCCTCAGTACTGATCCTCTGACAGTGCGGCACTCCCTCAGCACTGACCCTCTGACAGTGCGGCACTCCCTCAGCACTGACCCTCCGCAGTGCGGCACTCCCTCAGTACTGACCCTCCAACAGTGCGGCACTCCCTCAGTACTGATCCTCTGACAGTGCGGCACTCCCTCAATACTGACTCTCTGACAGTGCGGCACTCCCTCAGTACTGACCCTCTGACAGTGCGGCACTCCCTCAATACTGACCCTCCAACAGTGCAGCACTCGCTCAGTACTGACCCTCTGACAGTGTGGCACTCCCTCAGCACTGATCCTCTGACAGTGCGGCACTCCCTCAGTACTGATCCTCTGACAGTGCGGCACTCCCTAAGTACTGATCCTCCGACAGTGCGGCACTCCCTTAATACTGACCCTCTGACAGTGCGGCATTCCCTCAGTAGTGACCCTCCAACAGTGCGGCACTCCCTCAATACTGACCCTCTGACAGTGCGGCACTCCCTCAGCACTGACCCTCTGACAGTGCGGCACTCCCTCAGTAGTGATCCTCTGACAGTGCGGCACTCCCTCAGTACTGATCCTCTGACAGTGCGGCACTCCCTTAATACTGACCCTCTGACAGTGCGGCATTCCCTCAGTAGTGACCCTCCAACAGTGCGGCACGCCCTCAATACTGACCCTCTGACAGTGCGGCACTCCCTCAGTACTGACCCTCTGACAGTGCAGCACTCCCTCAAAACTGACCCACCGACAGTGCCCACTCCCTCAGCAATGACCCTCTGACAGTGCGGCACTCCCTCAGTACTGACCCTCCGACAGTGCGGCACTCCCTCAGTACTGACCCTCCAACAGTGCGGCACTCCATCAGCACTGACCCTCCGACAGTGCGGCACTCTCTCAGTACTGACCCTCCGACAGTGCGGCACTCCCTCAGTACAGACCCTCCGACAGTGCGGCACTCCCTCAGTACTGATCCTCTGACAGTGCGGCACTCCCTCAGCACTGACCCTCTGACAGTGCGGCACTCCCTCAGCACTGACCCTCCGCAGTGCGGCACTCCCTCAGTACTGACCCTCCAACAGTGCGGCACTCCCTCAGCACTGATCCTCTGACAGTGCGGCACTCCCTCAGTACTGATCCTCTGACAGTGCGGCACTCCCTCAATACTGACTCTCTGACAGTGCGGCACTCCCTCAGTACTGACCCTCTGACAGTGCGGCACTCCCTCAATACTGACCCTCCAACAGTGCGGCACTCGCTCAGTACTGACCCTCTGACAGTGTGGCACTCCCTCAGCACTGATCCTCTGACAGTGCGGCACTCCCTCAGTACTGATCCTCTGACAGTGCGGCACTCCCTCAGTACTGATCCTCCGACAGTGCGGCACTCCCTTAATACTGACCCTCTGACAGTGCGGCATTCCCTCAGTAGTGACCCTCCAACAGTGCGGCACTCCCTCAATACTGACCCTCTGACAGTGCGGCACTCCCTCAGCACTGACCCTCTGACAGTGCAGCACTCCCTCAGTACTGATCCTCTGACAGTGCGGCACTCCCTCAGTAGTGATCCTCTGACAGTGCGGCACTCCCTCAGTACTGATCCTCTGACAGTGCGGCACTCCCTTAATACTGACCCTCTGACAGTGCGGCATTCCCTCAGTAGTGACCCTCCAACAGTGCGGCACGCCCTCAATACTGACCCTCTGACAGTGCGGCACTCCCTCAGTACTGACCCTCTGACAGTGCAGCACTCCCTCAAAACTGACCCACCGACAGTGCCCACTCCCTCAGCAATGACCCTCTGACAGTGCGGCACTCCCTCAGTACTGACCCTCCGACAGTGCGGCACTCCCTCAGTACTGACCCTCCAACAGTGCGGCACTCCATCAGCACTGACCCTCCGACAGTGCGGCACTCTCTCAGTACTGACCCTCCGACAGTGCGGCACTCCCTCAGTACAGACCCTCCGACAGTGCGGCACTCCCTCAGTACTGATCCTCTGACAGTGCGGCACTCCCTCAGCACTGACCCTCTGACAGTGCGGCACTCCCTCAGCACTGACCCTCCGCAGTGCGGCACTCCCTCAGTACTGACCCTCCAACAGTGCGGCACTCCCTCAGTACTGACCCTCTGACAGTGCGGCACTCCCTCAATACTGACCCTCCAACAGTGCGGCACTCGCTCAGTACTGATCCTCTGACAGTGCGGCACTCCCTCAATACTGACTCTCTGACAGTGCGGCACTCCCTCAGTACTGACCCTCTGACAGTGCGGCACTCCCTCAATACTGACCCTCCAACAGTGCGGCACTCGCTCAGTACTGACCCTCTGACAGTGTGGCACTCCCTCAGCACTGATCCTCTGACAGTGCGGCACTCCCTCAGTACTGATCCTCTGACAGTGCGGCACTCCCTCAGTACTGATCCTCCGACAGTGCGGCACTCCCTTAATACTGACCCTCTGACAGTGCGGCATTCCCTCAGTAGTGACCCTCCAACAGTGCGGCACTCCCTCAATACTGACCCTCTGACAGTGCGGCACTCCCTCAGCACTGACCCTCTGACAGTGCAGCACTCCCTCAGTACTGATCCTCTGACAGTGCGGCACTCCCTCAGTACTGATCCTCTGACAGTGCGGCACTCCCTTAATACTGACCCTCTAACAGTGCGGCATTCCCTCAGTAGTGACCCTCCAACAGTGCGGCACGCCCTCAATACTGACCCTCTGACAGTGCGGCACTCCCTCAGTACTGACCCTCTGACAGTGCAGCACTCCCTCAATACTGACCCACCGACAGTGCCCACTCCCTCAGCAATGACCCTCTGACAGTGCGGCATTCCTTCAGTAGTGACCCTCTGACAGTGCGGCACTCCCTCAATACTGACCCTCTGACAGTGCAGCACTCCCTCAGCACTGACCCTCCGACAGTGTGGCGCACCCTCAGCACTGACCCTCCGACAGTGCGGCACTCCCTCAGTACTGACCCTCCGACAGTGCGGCACTCCCTCAGTACTGACCCTCCGACAGTGCAGCACTCCCTCAGCACTGACCCTCTGACAGTGCGGCACTCCCTCAGTACTGACCCTCTGACAGTGCGGCACTCCCTCAGTACTGACCCTCCGACAGTGCAACACTTCCTCAGCACTGACCCTCCGACAGTGCGGCACTCCCTCAGCACTGACCCTCTGACAGTGCGGCATTCCCTCAGTACTGATCCTCTGACAGTGCGGCACTCCCTTAATACTGACCCTCTGACAGTGCGGCATTCCCTCAGTACTGACCCTCTGACAGTGCAGCACTCCCTCCGTACTGACCTTTCGACAGCGTGGCACTCCCTCAGTCCTGACCCTCTGACAGTGCGGCACTCCCTCAGTACTGACCCTCTGACAGTGCGGCACTCCCTCAGCACTGACCCTCTGACAGTGCGGCACTCCCTCAGTACTGACCCTCCGACAGTGCGGTACTCCCTCAGTACTGACCCTCCGACAGTGCGGCACTCCCTCAGTACTGACCCTCCGATAGTGCGGCACTCCCTCAGTACTGACCCTCCGACAGTGCAACACTTCCTCAGCACTGACCCTCCGACAGTGCGGCACTCCCTCAGCACTGACCCTCTGACAGTGCGGCATTCCCTCAGTACTGATCCTCTGACAGTGCGGCACTCCCTTAATACTGACCCTCTGACAGTGCGGCATTCCCTCAGTACTGACCCTCTGACAGTGCAGCACTCCCTCCGTACTGACCTTTCGACAGCGTGGCACTCCCTCAGTACTGACCCTCTGACAGTGCGGCACTCCCTCAGCACTGACCCTCCGACAGTGCGGCACTCCCTCAGTACTGACGCTCCGACAGTGCGGTGTTCCCTCCAACCCTGATTATTTCTGCTCTGTTCAATGTTTCTGTTTTATTTATGTCCCAGAATCTGGATTTTAAACAAACTGGAAACAGCAATGATCAGTATGTGGCTGGAAGTGGATTGTTTGTGGTGTGTCAGTGGGAAGCTGAAGGCAGTAATCGCTGACACTTGGAACATTGAATATTCCTGTCTCCTTGGGCCTTGGTCTCATTGCAATGTGGACAGTGCGGTTTGGGAATCTTGTTGTTGCCTGAGGGCTGGGGGATTGGGGCAAAGTGTTCAGTGATGTGTGTCCCCCTCCCAGACTGCCCCTAAGGGATGGTATCAGTGAATATGTGAGTCTGTGTTAGTGAGTGTGAGAATGTTGTGGGCACGGAGCCTGTGCGTGAAAGTCTCCCAGAGGGAAGCCCCACTGCCAACCCACACAGCCCACATTCAGGCAGCTAAATGAATGCAGAATGGGGTTACTGCACCGCACTGGGAAGGAGAGGTAACGTGTGGGACTGCAGGTCAAACTGAACTTGATCCAATCCAACTGTTCAGACTGTACAAAATCCGACCGGATGTTCCCAGGAGTAAACATTGACCCATGGCATGTGGTAAACTCAGACCTGAGGGGGAATACACAGTGACCCTGTGGGTAAAAATAGACCCAGGGAAGTAAGGGACCATACGGAGGGAGGGTTTTGACCAAGAGTCACAGAGTCCTACACCCCTACAGCATGGAGACAGGCCCTTTAGCCCATGCTGACCAAACTATCTATCCACTCTAACCCCATTTCCCTGCACTTGGCCCATATCCTTCTAATCCTTTCAAATCCATGTATTTGTCCAAATCCCTTTTAAATGTTGTTAATGTACCAGCCTCAACCACTTCCCCTGGCAGCTTATTCCATATGCGCACCACCCTCTGTGTAAAAGCATTACCCCTCAGGTTCCCTTTTATTCTTTCCCCTCTAACCTTAACCTGATGCCCTCTAATCCTTGATTCCCCAACTCTGGGGAAAAGACTGAGTGCATTCACCCTATCCATGCCTCTCATGATCTTATACACCTCTATAAGTTTCCCCCCTCAGTCTCCTACTCTCTACAGAAAATGGTCCTAGCTTTCCAACCTCTCCCTATAACTCAGACCCTTGAGTCCTGGTAACATCCTTGTAAATTTCTTCTGCACTCTTTCCAGTTTAATAACATCCTTCCTGTAGCAAGGTGACCAAAACTGAACACAATACTCCAAGTGCAGCCTCACCAATGTCCTGTACAACTGCAACATAACATCCCAACTTCTATACTCACTGCCCTGACTGATGAAGGCCAGTGTGTCAAAAGCCTTCTTCACTGCCTGGTCTACCTGGGACTCCACTTTCAGAGAACCGTGCACCTGAACTCCAAGGTCCATCTGTTCCACTACACTCCTTAAGGCCCTACCATTCACCATGAAACTCCTGCCTTGATTTGATTTTCCAAAATACAACACCTCACACTTATCTTTATTAAACTCCATTTGCCATTTCTCGGCCCACTTCCCCAGCTGATCAAGGTCCTGCTGCAATTTCTGAAAACCTTCCTCACTGCCCACGATACCACCTATTTTAATGTCATCTGCAAACTTACTAATCATGCCTTGGACATTTTCAAAGCAAACAGCAATGGGCCTAGCCCCGACCCCTGAGGGACTCCACTAGTCACAGGCCTCCAGTCCAACAAGCATCCTTTCACCTTTGCCCTCTGCTTCCTACCATCAAGCCAATTGTGTATCCAATTTTCCAGCTCAACATCTTCAGTGAGTAGGGCGAGAGGGGTAATGGCTGGGTTTTCCAGTCAATGTGGGGAGAAAGAGTTTTGGCTAATCTCTTGGTTAAGGACCCACCCCCCCACCCCACCCCGCCAGAGTGCAGCCCACGGCTAAATTGCCCCATTATTTCCAGGGTGTAGAGACTGGGTGTGAAATGTAGAATTACAGGTTTAGGATAGGGGGTTTGGACTGGGCATTATGTTCATTAGAGGGACAGTGTGGACTTGATGGGCCAAATGGCTTCTATCTGCACTGTAGGGATTCTATGATTCCAACTCAAACTTCTAAACATGTGCAAACATTGAAGAAGCCTATCCCACTGTTCCCCATTTCCCCACACCAACTGAGCTTTCATCAAACTGACCATCTTATATTTCTTCCTCATTCACTCATGGATGTGGGCGTCACTGACTGGGCCCTGCATTTATTGCCTGTCCCTAGTTACCCCTTGAGAAGGTGGGGCTGAGCTGCCTTCCCGAACCGCTGCAGTGCATGTGCTGGAGTTAAAGCTGCAACACACACAGGTGAGAGCTGAGAGGTGTGAGAACACATCAGCTCTGTCCAAAGAAAATACCAAAATAGGCAGGGTCCTGGGAGAAGGAGAAGGATGGACTGCTCATTGAGATGCTCTCGAGGAGACCCAGCAGGGCCTTGATGGGCTGATTGGCCTCCTGCTGTGCTGTAATCACACTCTCCTCCGATGCTACCATGAGATAGTTAAGATGTGGGGGTGCTGGTGATGGACTGGGTTGGACAAGGTCAAAGTCACATGACACCAAGTTATAGTCCAATGGGTTTATTTGAGATCACAAGCTTTCAGAGCGCTGCGCCCTCATCAGGTGTTAATGAGAGAGTAAAACCGTGGACACAGAATCCATAAGGAAAAGGTCAAAGGGTCATACAAACTCATGCAAATGAATTGAACACACCTAAGATGGCTCTGAAATCTTTAATCAGTTAGAATGATTTTGTTTGATTAACATGCAAATCCCAGTATTTCTTTCAAATCACTGGTCTGAGATAATTTAAGGTGTTATCAATATCGAGGAGATGACACCTCCAGTCAGACAATGTTATTTAGGTGTGAGATCGTGTTTGGAGTCTGTCTGTGTCTTAATTTGGAGTCAGACTGGTTCTATTTCCAAAGTAGGCATTTATAAAATGTTACATGGACTGACTATCTACAGTTTGTGTGCTTTTTTAGCAAAATAGAATGCAGCTGCAGGTACAAATCTGCCAGTGCAAATTCACCCCATAGACATAGAGAGAGCGAGAGAGAGAGATTGTCAGACAGTGTGTGAGGCAGAGAGAGTGTATGTGTGTTTGTGAATGTGTGAGAGAGAGAGAGTGTGTGTGTGTGAGAGGGTGGGTGTGAGTGTGAGGAAGTCTCTGAATCCAAGACAGTCCGTGTGAGTGTGTGAGGGTGTGCATGTGAGGTTGTGTGTATGACAGCGGGTGTATGTGTGTTGTGTGTGTGTGTGTGTGTGTGTGTGTGAGAGAGAGAGAACGTGTGTATGAGAGTGGGTCTATGTGTGTGTGAGAGTGCATGTATGAGAGATGGTGTATGTGTGCGTGTGAGTGTGTGTGTATGAGAGAAGGTCTGTGTGTGTGTGTGTGCACACATGTCTGTGTGTAGTGTGGTGGGGTCACATGTAGTGTGACATGAACCCAAGGTCATGGTTGAGGCCATCTCCATTGGGATGGAACTTGGCTATCAGTTTCTGCTCAGCAATTCAGCAATTGTTGGGATCTCAAAGGCTGCCTTGGAGGACACTTGCCGGAATGTCCCTGACCACTGAAGTGTTCCCGACTGTGAGGGAACATTCCTGTCTGGTGATTGTTATGCGGTATCCATTCATCCATTGCCTTGGTGTCTGCTTAGTCTTGCCATTGTACCATGCCTCGGGACATCCTTGCTGCAAAGTGTGCGATACACAATGTTGGCTGAGTCACGTGAGCATCTGCTGTGCATGTGGTGGGTGGTGTCTCCACGTGTAATGGTGGTATAGGTGTCAACACTCTGCTGCATCTTGCAGTGGTGGCCATGACAGGGTTATATGGTGTTGTGTTCGATGTTGTCCTGAAGGCTGGGCAGTTTGCTGCAAACAATGGTCTGTTTAAGGTTTGCTGGTTGTTTGAAAGCGACAATTGGCAGCAGAGGGTAAGGTCTTGGTGCGGAGCTCATTCTCATCGATAATGCGTGGCTTCGAAACCTGCATCTCCATTCGAACTGATTAAAGATTTAAGAGCCATTGTAGGTGTTTTCAATTCGTCCACATGAGTTGTATGACCCTTTGATCTCTTTCTCTCTCTCCAACACCTGATGAAGCGGCAGCGCTCTGAAAGCAGGTGTTTCCAAATAAATCCGTTCGACTGTAACCGGGTGCCGTGTGATTTTGACCTTGGCAGAGTGAAGACGGTGTGGCTTGAAGTGAAGGGCAGGGCTGATGGGAGTGTGAAAGGAACAGTGACACCACCCACAGAGACAGGAAGAGGGTGAGATGTGCTACATATCCTCATCGGGTTTGTTCTGGCTGAGTTCCTGAGCACAACAATCGGATGTCACCGGGTCTGTGTCACTGTCAAAATACTACTGGAAACAAGGAGGCACACACAGACCCTCCAGCAGAAACAAGGAGCCACTCACAGTCCCTCCAGCAGAAACAAGGAGCCACTCACAGTCCCTCCAGCAGAAACAAGGAGGCACACACAGTCCCTCCAGCAGAAACAAGGAGCCACTCACAGTCCCTCCAGCAGAAACAAGGAGGCACACACAGTCCCTCCAGCAGAAACAAGGAGCCACTCACAGTCCCTCCAGCAGAAACAAGCAGACACACACAGTCCCTCCAGCAGAAACAGGGAGACACACACAGTCCCTCCAGCAGAAACAAGGAGACACACAAAGTCCCTCCAGCAGAAACAAGGAGGCACACACAGTCCCTCCAGCAGCAACAAGGAGCCACTCACAGTCCCTCCAGCAGAAACAAGGAGCCACTCACAGTCCCTCCAGCAGAAACAAGCAGACACACACAGTCCCTCCAGCAGAAACAGGGAGACACACACAGTCCCTCCAGCAAAAACAAGGAGACACACACAGTCCCTCCAGCAGAAAGAAAGAGACATACACAGTCCCTCCAGCAGAAACAAGCAGCCACTCACAGTGGGTGGCACAGTGGCACAGTGGTTAGCACTGCTGCCTCACAGCGCCAGAGACCCGGGTTCAACTCCCACCTCAGGTGACTGACTGTGTGGAGTTTGCACATTCTCCCCGTGTCTGCGTGGGTTTCCTCCGGGTGCTCTGGTTTCCTCCCACAGTCCAAAGATGTGCAGGTCAGGTGAATTGGCCATGCTAAATTGCCCGTAGTGTTAGGTAAGTGGTAAATGTAGGGGTATGGGTGGGTTGCGCTTCGGCGGGTCGGTGCGGACTTGTTGGGCCGAAGGGCCTGTTTCCACACTGTAATGTAATCTAAGTCCCTCCAGCAGACACAAGGAGACACACACAGTCCCACCAGCAGAAACAAGGAGACACACACAGTCCCACCAGCAGAAACAAGGAGACACGCACAGTCCCTCCAGCAGAAAGAAGGATAAACACACAGTTCCTCCTGCAGAAACAAGGAGACACACGCAGTCCCTCCAGCAGAAACAAGGAGACACGCACAGTCCCTCCAGCAGAAAGAAGGATAAACACACAGTTCCTCCAGCAGAAACAAGGATAAACACACAGTTGGTCCAGCAGAAACAAGGAGGCACACACAGTTCCTCCAGCAGAAACAAGGAGCCACTCACAGTCCCTCCAGCAGAAACAAGGAGGCACACACAGTCCCTCCAGCAGAAACAAGCAGACACACACAGTCCCTCCAGCAGAAACAAGGATAAACACACAGACCCTCCAGCAGAAACAAGCAGACCCACACAGTCCCTCCAGCAGAAAGAAGGAGACACTCACAGTCCCTCCAGCAGAAAAAAGGATAAACACGCAGTCCCTCCAGCAGAAAGAAGGATAAACACACAGTCCCACCAGCAGAAACAGGGAGACACTCACAGTCCCTCCAGCAGAAACAAGGAGACACACACAGTCCCTCCAGCAGAAACAAGGGGACACACTTAGCCCCCTCCAGCAGAAACAAGGATAAACACACAGTCCCACCAGCAGAAACAAGGAGACACACACAGTCCCTCCAGCAGAAACAAGGAGACACACACAGTCCCTCCAGCAGAAAGAAGGATAAACACACAGTCCCACCAGCAGAAACAAGGATAAACACACAGTTGCTCCAGCAGAAACAAGCAGACACACACAGTCCCTCCAGCAGAAACAGGGAGACACTCACAGTCCCTCCAGCAGAAAAATGGATAAACACACAGTCCCTCCAGCAGAAACAAGGAGACACACACACTCCCTCCAGCAGAAACAAGGAGCCACTCACAGTTCCTCCAGCAGAAACAAGGATAAACACACAGTCCCTCCAGCAGAAAGAAGGAGACACACACAGCCCTCCAGCAGAAACAAGAAGATACACACAGTCCCTCCAGCAGAAACAAGAAGATACACACAGTCCCTCCAGCAGAAACAAGGATAAACACACAGTCCCTCCAGCAGAAAGAAGGAGACACACACAGCCCTCCAGCAGAAAGAAGGATAAACACACAGTCCCTCCAGCAGACACAAGGAGACACACACAGTCCCACCAGCAGAAACAAGAAGACACACACAGTCCCTCCAGCAGAAACGAGGAGACACACATAGTCCCTCCGGCAGAAACAAGGATACACACACAGTCCCTCCAGCAGAAAGAAGGACAAAAACACAGTCCCTCCAGCAGAAACAAGCAGACATACATAGTCCCTCCAGCAGAAACAAGGATATGCACACAGTCCCTCCAGCAGAAAGAAGGATAAACACACAGTCCCTCCAGCAGAAACAAGGAGACACACACAGTCCCTCCAGCTGAAAGAAGGATAAACACACAGTCCCACCAGCAGAAACAAGGAGACACACACAGTCCCTCCAGCAGAAACAAGGAGACACACACAGTCCCTCCAGCAGACAGAAGGAGACACACACAGTCCCTCCAGCAGAAACAAGAAGACAGACACAGTCCCTCCAGCAGAAACAAGGGGACACACTTAGCCCCCTCCAGCAGAAACAAGGATAAACACACAGTCCCACCAGCAGAAACAAGGAGACACACACAGTCCCTCCAGCAGAAACAAGGAGACACACACAGTCCCTCCAGCAGAAAGAAGGATAAACACACAGTCCCACCAGCAGAAACAAGGATAAACACACAGTTGCTCCAGCAGAAACAAGCAGACACACACAGTCCCTCCAGCAGAAACAGGGAGACACTCACAGTCCCTCCAGCAGAAAGAAGGAGACACACACAGCCCTCCAGCAGAAACAAGGATAAACAGACAGTCCCTCCAGCAGAAACAAGAAGACACACACAGTCCCTCCAGCAGAAACAAGGATAAACACACAGTCCCTCCAGCAGAAAGAAGGAGACACACACAGCCCTCCAGCAGAAAGAAGGATAAACACACAGTCCCTCCAGCAGACACAAGGAGACACACACAGTCCCTCCAGCAGAAACAAGAAGACACACACAGTCCCTCCAGCAGAAACGAGGAGACACACATAGTCCCTCCGGCAGAAACAAGGATACACACACAGTCCCTCCAGCAGAAAGAAGGACAAACACACAGTCCCTCCAGCAGAAACAAGCAGACATACATAGTCCCTCCAGCAGAAACAAGGAGACACACACAGTCCCTCCAGCAGAAAGAAGGATAAACACACAGTCCCACCAGCAGAAACAAGGATAAACACACAGTTGCTCCAGCAGAAACAAGCAGACACACACAGTCCCTCCAGCAGAAACAGGGAGACACTCACAGTCCCTCCAGCAGAAAAAAGGATACGCACGCAGTCCCTCCAGCAGAAAGAAGGATAAACACACAGTCCCACCAGCAGAAACAAGGAGACACACACAGTCCCTCCAGCAGAAACAAGGAGCCACACACAGTCCCTCCAGCAGACACAAGGAAACACACACAGTTCCTCCAGCAGAAAGAAGGAGACACACACAGCCCTCCAGCAGAAACAAGGATAAACACACAGTCCCTCCAGCAGACACAAGGAGACACACACAGTCCCTCCAGCAGAAACAAGAAGACACACACAGTCCCTCCAGCAGAAAAAAGGAGACACACACAGTCCCTCCAGCAGAAAGAAGGATAAACACACAGTCCCACCAGCACAAATAATGAGACACACACAATTCCTCCAGCAGAAAGAAGGAGACACACACAGTCCCTCCAGCAGAAACAAGGAAAAACACACAGTCCCTCCAGCAGAAAGAGGGAGACACACACAGTCCCTCCAGCAGACAGAAGGAGACACACACAGTCCCTCCAGCAGAAAGAAGGATAAACACACAGTTCCATTCACAAACAATGAGACACAGACAGTGCCTCCAGCAGAAGCAAGGATAAACACACAGTCCCTCCAGCAGAAACAAGGAAACACACTCAGTCCCTCCAGCAGAAACAAGCAGACACACACAGCCCCTCCAGCAGAAACTGGGAGACACTCACAGTCCCTCCAGCAGAAACAGGGAGACACACACAGTCCCTCCAGCAGAAATGAGGAGACACACATAGTCCCTCCGGCAGAAACAAGGATACACAAACAGTCCCTCCAGCAGAAAGAAGGACAAACACAGTCCCTCCAGCAGAAACAAGCAGACATACATAGTCCCTCCAGCAGAAACAAGGATATGCACACAGTCGCTCCAGCAGAAAGAAGGATAAACACACAGTCCCTCCAGCAGAAACAAGGAGACACACACAGTCCCTCCAGCTGAAACAAGGATACGCACGCAGTCCCTCCAGCAGAAAGAAGGATAAACACACAGTCCCACCAGCAGAAACAAGGAGACACACACAGTCCCTCCAGCAGAAACAAGGAGACACACACAGTCCCTCCAGCAGACAGAAGGAGACACACACAGTCCCTCCAGCAGAAACAAGAAGACAGACACAGTCCCTCCAGCAGAAACAAGGGGACACACTTAGCCCCCTCCAGCAGAAACAAGGATAAACACACAGTCCCACCAGCAGAAACAAGGAGACACACACAGTCCCTCCAGCAGAAACAAGGAGACACACACAGTCCCTCCAGCAGAAAGAAGGATAAACACACAGTCCCACCAGCAGAAACAAGGATAAACACACAGTTGCTCCAGCAGAAACAAGCAGACACACACAGTCCCTCCAGCAGAAACAGGGAGACACTCACAGTCCCTCCAGCAGAAAAATGGATAAACACACAGTCCCTCCAGCAGAAACAAGGAGACACACACACTCCCTCCAGCAGAAACAAGGAGCCACTCACAGTTCCTCCAGCAGAAACAAGGAGGCATACACAGTGCCTCCAGCAGAAACAAGGATACACACACAGTCCCTCCAGCAGAAACAAGGAGACACACACAGTCCCTCCAGCAGAAAGAACAAGACACACACATTCCTCCAGCAGAAACAAGGATAAACACACAGTCATTCCAGCAGAAAGAAGGAGACACACACAGCCCTCCAGCAGAAACAAGGATAAACACACAGTCCCTCCAGCAGAAACAAGAAGACACACACAGTCCCTCCAGCAGAAACAAGGATAAACACACAGTCCCTCCAGCAGAAAGAAGGAGACACACACAGCCCTCCAGCAGAAACAAGGATAAACACACAGTCCCTCCAGCAGACACAAGGAGACACACACAGTCCCTCCAGCAGAAACAAGAAGACACACACAGTCCCTCCAGCAGAAACGAGGAGACACACATAGTCCCTCCGGCAGAAACAAGGATACACACACAGTCCCTCCAGCAGAAAGAAGGACAAACACACAGTCCCTCCAGCAGAAACAAGCAGACATACATAGTCCCTCCAGCAGAAACAAGGATATGCACACAGTCCCTCCAGCAGAAAGAAGGATAAACACACAGTCCCTCCAGCAGAAACAAGGAGACACACACAGTCCCTCCAGCTGAAACAAGGATACGCACGCAGTCCCTCCAGCAGAAAGAAGGATAAACACACAGTCCCACCAGCAGAAACAAGGAGACACACACAGTCCCTCCAGCAGAAACAAGGAGACACACACAGTCCCTCCAGCAGAAAGAAGGATAAACACACAGTCCCACCAGCAGAAACAAGGATAAACACACAGTTGCTCCAGCAGAAACAAGGAGGCACACACAGTCCCTCCAGCAGAAACAAGGGGACACACTTAGCCCCCTCCAGCAGAAACAAGGATAAACACACAGTTGCTCCAGCAGAAACAAGGAGACACACACAGTCCCTCCAGCAGAAACAAGGAGACACACACAGTCCCTCCAGCAGAAAGAAGGATAAACACACAGTCCCACCAGCAGAAACAAGGATAAACACACAGTTGCTCCAGCAGAAACAAGCAGACACACACAGTCCCTCCAGCAGAAACAGGGAGACACTCACAGTCCCTCCAGCAGAAAAAAGGATAAACACACAGTCCCTCCAGCAGAAACAAGGAGACACACACACTCCCTCCAGCAGAAACAAGGAGCCACTCACAGTTCCTCCAGCAGAAACAAGGAGGCACACACAGTGCCTCCAGCAGAAACAAGGATAAACACACAGTCCCTCCAGCAGAAACAAGGAGACACACACAGTCCCTCCAGCAGAAAGAAGGAGCCACTCACAGTCTCTCCAGCAGAAACAAGGAGACACACACAGTCCCTCCAGCAGAAACAATGAGACACGCACAGTCCCTCCAGCAGAATCAAGCAGATACACACAGTCCCTCCAGCAGAAACAAGCAGACACACACAGTCCCTCCAGCAGAAAGAAGGAGACACACACAGTCCCTCCAGCAGAAACAAGCAGACACACACTTTCCCTCCAGCAGAAACAAGGAGACACACACAGTCCCTCCAGCAGACACAAGCAGACACATACACAGCCCCCTCCAGTAGAAACAAGGAGACACAGACAGTTCCTCCAGCAGAAACAAGGATAAACACACAGTCCCTACAGCAGAAAAAAGGAGACACACACACTCCCTCCAGCAGAAACAAGCAGACACACACAGTCCCTCCAGCAGAAACAGGGAGACACACACAGTCCCTCCAGCAGAAACAAGCAGACACACACAGTCCCTCCAGCAGAAACAAGGAGACACACACAGTCCGTCCAGCAGACATAAGGAGACACACACAGTCCCTCCAGCAGAAACAGGGAGACACACACAGTCCCCCCAGCAGAAACCAGCAGACACACACAGTCCCTCCAGCAGACACAAGGAGACACACACAGTCCCTCCAGCAGAAACAAGGAGACACACACAGTCCCTCCAGCAGAAACAAGGAAAAACACACAGTCCCTCCAGCAGAAACAGGGAGACAAACTCAGTCCCTCCAGCAGAAACAAGCAGACACACACTGTCCCTCCAGCAGACCCAAGGAGACACACACAGTCCCTCCAGCAGAAACAGGGAGACACACACAGTCCCTCCAGCAGAAAAAAGGAGACACACACAGTCCCTCCAGCAGACACAAGGAGGCACACACAGTCCCTCCAGCAGAAACAAGGAGACACACACAGTCCCTCCAGCAGAAAAAAGGAGACACACACAGTCCCTCCAGCAGAAACTGAAACAGAACTGAACACTTCCTCCATCAATCAGGTGCCAATGAATCTGACAAAGATAATCTCGATACACGCACAGTACGGAGATGATCAAAATTCACCAATGTAACAGGAGGAGGCCATTCAGCCCTTTGTGTCTGTCCCAGCTTTCACAGACCATGGGTGATCTGTGGTCTAACTCCATCGACCAGCCTTTGGCCTTTATCCTTTAATACTTTTGCTTCACAACAAAAATCTCTCTCAGCCCTCATGTGATGTGGAGGTGCCGGTGTTGGGGTGGACACAGTCAGACGTCACATGACACCGGGTTATTGTCCAACAGGTGTATTTGAAGCACTGTCCCTTCACCCAGCTGCCTGCCTCCCTCCACCTGACCTGATGAAGATTTGAAATAACCCTGTTAGACTATAACCTGGTAGGGTGTAACTTCTGGCATTCAAATTTAAAACAATCAACTGATCCAGCACCCACTGCTGTTTGTGGAAGAGAGTTCCAAACCTTTCCCACCCTTTTTGTGTCGAAGCGCTTCCGAACATCTCTCCTGAACACTCTGGCCCTCATTCTCAGACCATGCTCCTAATTAGAGCATAGAACAATACAGCGCAGAACAGGCCCTTCAGCCCTCAATGTTGCGCCGACCTGTGAGCTATTCTCAGCTCGTCCCCCTACACTATCCCAAAATCATCCATGTGCTTATCCAAGGATTGTTTAAATCTCCCTAATGTGGCTGAGTTAACTACATTAGCAGGCAGGGCATTCCACGCCCTTACCACTCTCTGAGTAAAGAACCTGCTCTGACATCTGTCTTAAATCTATCACCTCTCAATTTGTGGTTCTGTCCCCTCGTACACGCTGATGTCATCATCCTAGGATAAAGACTCTCACTGTCTACCCTATCTAATCCTCTGATCGTCTTGTATGTCTCTATCAAATCCCCTCTTAGCCTTCTTCTTTCCAATGAGAACAGACCCAAGTCTCTCAGCCTTTCCTCATAAGATCTGCCCTCCAGACCAGGCAACATCCTGGTATATCTCCTCTGCACCTTTTCCAATGCTTCCACACCCTTCCTGAAATATGGGGACCAGAACTGTACACAATATTCCAAGTGTGGCCGCACCAGCGTTTTGTATAGTTGCAGCATGATATTGCAGCTCCGGAACTCAATCCCTCTACCAATAAAACCTAACACACAGTATGCCTTCTTAACAGCACTATCCACCTTGGTGACAACTTTCAGGGATCTATGTACATGGACACCAAGATCCTTCTGCACATCCACACTACCGAGAATCTTTCCATTGACCCAGTACTCTGCCTTCCTGTTATTCTTCCCAAAGTGCATCGCCTCACATTTAGCTGCATTGAACTCCATTTGCCACCTCTCAGCCCAATTCTGCAGTTTATCCAAGTCCCCCTGCAACCTGTAACATTCTTCCACACTGTCCACCACTCCACCGACTTTAGATTACTTACAGTGTGGAAACAGGCCCTTCGGCCCAACAAGTCCACACCGACCCGCCGAAGCTCAACCCACCCATACCCCTGCATTTACCCCTTACCTAACACTACGGGCAATTTAGCGTGGCCAATCTACCTGGCCTGCACATCTTTGGACTGTGGGAGGAAGCCGGAGCACCCGGAGGAAACCCACGCAGACACGGGGAGAATGTGCAAACTCCACACAGTCAACCACCTGAGGCGGGAATTGAACCTGGGTCTCTGGCGCTGTGAGGCAGCAGTGCTAACCACTATGCCACCGTGCCACCCTGTGTCACCTGCAAATTTACTAATCCATCCACCTGTGCCTGTGTCAAAGTAATTTATAAAAATGACAAACAGCAGTGGTCCCAAAACAGATCCTTGTGGCACACCACTAGTAACCAGACTCCAGGCTGAATATTTTCCATCAACCACCACTCGCTGCCTTCTTTCAGAAAGCCAGTTTCTAATCCAAACCGCTAAATCACCCTCAATCCCATGCCTCTGCATTTTCTCCAACAGCCTAACATGTGGAACCTTATCAAAGGCTTTACTGAAGTCCATGTACACCACGTCAACTGCCCTACCCTCATCCACATGCTTGGTCACCTTCTCAAAAAACTCAATGAGGTTTATGAGATACAACCTGCCCTTGACGAAACCATGTTGACTATCTGAAATCAAATTGTTGCTTGCTAGATGATTATAAATCCTATCTCTTATAATCCTTTCCAAAGCCTTTCCTACAACAGACATAAGGCTCACTGGTCTATAATTACCTGGGTTATCTCTGCTGCCCTTCTTGAACAAGGGCACAATATTTGCAATCCTCCAGTCCTCTGGTACTAAACCTGTAGACAATGACGACTCAAAGGTCAAGGCCAAAGGCCCTGCTATCTCCTTCCTAGCTTCCCAGATAATCCTCGGATAAATCCCATCCGGCCCAGGGGACTTGTCTATTTTCACTCCTTCTAGATTTGATAACACCTGTGCATAACTAACCTCGATCCTTTCTAGTCTAATATCTCGAACCTCATTCTTCTCCTCTACAATATTCTCCTTTTCCTGAGTGAAAACCGATGAGAAATGTTCATTTAGCACCTCTCTGATCTCCACAGGGTCCACACTCTCTTTCCCACTTCTGTCTTTGACTGGCCCTATTTCTACCCTAATCATCCTTTTATTCCTGACATACCTATAGAAAGCTTTAAGGTTCTCCTTTATTCTATTTGCTAAAGACTGTTCGTGTCCTCTCTTTGCTCTCCTTAACTCTCTCTTTAAATCCTTCCTAGCTGATCTGTAACTCTCCATTGCCTCATCTGAACAATCTTGCCTCATCAACACATAAGCCTCCTTCTTCTGCTTAACAAGAGATGCAATTTCTGTAGTAAACCATGGTTCCCTTACCTTATTGCTTCCTCCCTGCCTGACAGGGACATACCTATCAAGGACGCGCAATATCTGTTCCTTAAACCAGCCCCACATTTTCATTGTCTGCATCCCCTGCATTTTGCTACCCCATTCTGTGCATCCTAATTCTTGCCTAATCGCATTATAATTGCCCTTGTCTCATCGATAACTCTTGACCTGTGGCATGTACCTATCCCTTTCCATCGCTAAACTAAACATAACTGAATTATGGTCACTCTCTCCAAAGTGCTCACCTACAACTAAATCAAACACCTGGCCTGGTTCATTACCAAGCACCAGATCCAGTGCAGCCTCCCCTCTTGTCGGCCCTTCGACATACTGTGTCAGGAAACCCTCCTGTACACATTGGACACAAACTGATCCATCCGATGTACTAGAGTTATAGCATTTCCAGTCAATGTTGGGGAAGTTAAAGTCCCTCATAATGACCACCTTGTTCCTTTCACTCCTACCCAGAATAATTTTGCCAATCCTCTCTTCCACCTCCCTGGAACTCTGCGGAGGCCTATAAAAGACTCCAAGCAGTGTGACCTCTCCTCTTCTGTTTCTAACCTCAGCCCACACTACCTCAGTAGACGAGTCCTCATCAAAAGTTCTCTCAGCCACCGTTATACTATCCTTGACTAACAAGGCCACACCTCCCCCTCTTTTACCGCCTTGCCTGTTCTTAATGAAAGATCTGAACCCTGGAACCTGTAACAGCCATTCCTCACCTTGCTCTATCCATGTCTCTGAAATGGCCACAACATCGCAGTCCCAGGTACCTATCCAGGCTGCAAGCTCACCTACCTTATTTCAGATACTTCTGGCGTTGAAGTAGACACACTTCAAACCAGTTTGCTGTCTGCCAGCACGTTCCTGTGACCCTGAAATCTTGTCCCTGTCCTTCCTACTCTCATCCTCCTGTGCACTGCAACTACACCTCCAGTTCCCATCCCCCTGCTGAGCTGGTTTAAACCCACCCGAATAGCACCAGCAAATGTCCCACCCAGGATATTAGTACCCCTCTGGTTCAAGTGAAGACCGTCCTGTTTGTCCAAGTCCCACCTTCCCCAGAATGAGCCCCAACTATCCAAGTACCTGAAACCCTCCCTCCTGCACCATCCTTGCAGCCATGTGTTCAGCTGATATCTCTCCCTATTCCTTGCCTCGCTCTCACATGGAACGGGCAACAATCCAGAGATAACAACAGTTCTAGATTCCCCAATCATTGGAAACAGTTCCTTTTTATCTACATAAAAACGGAAAGAGCTGTGGATGCTGTAAATCAGAAATAAAAGTTCTGATTATCTGAGGAAGGGTTACTGGACCCGAAACGTTAATTCTGATTTCTCTCCATAGATACTGCCAGACCTGCTGAGCTTTTCTAGCAATGTCTGTATTTGTTATCTTAATCTAACCTGTTCTTTTCCTGTTAATATCTCGAAGATTTTGATCAGTGCACTCCCTAACATTCCAAATTCTGGAGAAAACAGGCCTAGTTTATATAATCTTTCCTCATAACTTAATACCTGAAGTCCAGGTACCATTCTTATAAACCTATGTTTTACTCCCTCCAAGACCAGCCTATCCTTCCTCAGGTGGACATGATTAAGAATCACACAACACCAGGTTATCGTCCAACAGATGTATTTGGAAGCACTAGCTTTCGGAGCGCTGCTCCTTCATTAGGTGTGCTGCCCTGATTTGCTCACAGTACTCCAAGTGTTTGGGGAACTGCAGCATAACTTCTGCGTCCTGGTATTCCAGTCCTTTGGATATAATGACCAGCATTCCATTGGGTTTCCTGATTATTTTCTGCATTTATTCATGACATTTTAAACATCTATGCACCTGAACTCTTAACCACTTTCTGGGCAATTTGAGATAGTATATAGAACAGTACAGCACAGGAACAGGCCCTTCAGCCCACAGGAACAGGCCCTTCAGCCAAACATGACACCAAATGAAACTAATCCCTTCTGCCTGCCCTTAGTCCATATCTCTCCATTCCTGATGAAGGGCGTTTGCCTGAAACGTTGACTTTCCTGCTCCTCGGATACTGTCTGACCTGCTGTGCTTTTCCAGCACCACTCTCTCAACCCATATCTCTCCATTCCTTGCATATTCATGCGTTTATCTAAAAGCCCCTAAAATGGGTAATAAATGCTGGGTGGAGGCTCATGTGAAGCATGAATGCCAGCAGAGAGGGGCTAAATGGACAACTGCTTATCAAAGTTATTGCTGTCTGCCAGCACGTTCCTGTGACCCTGAAATCTTGTCCCTGTCCTTCCTATTCTCATCCTCCTGTGCACTGCAACTACACCTCCAGTTCCCACCCCCTGCTGAGCTGGTTTAAACCCACCCGAATAGCCCCAGCAAATTTCCCACCCAGGATATTAGTACCCCTCTGGTTCAAGTGAAACCAAAATTGTCAGGAACAAGATTGATTATTTTTTTCTGGTTGGGATATTCCTTAACTCACCTCCCATGTGCTGATATCTGATTTGGCAGGGGAGTTTTCACATCTGCAAAACAATGCTACAGAGTTTCCAGCCCCTTATCAGCTTTTGCACTGTTCCAGTTGAGTTTGTGAAGGTGAAATGCAGCATAAATACTTGATTGCGAGATTAATCTGCTTCAGTTCTTGTTCCCTATCTCTCCCACAACCCCCCTCTCACACTGTATTGACTCATTAAGAATCTCCTTATCACATACCTCTCAGGCTGCTTCGATCTAACGGGAGACTTTAATTTCTCACTGATACCAGATTTCTTTCCAGGAAACTGACAAATGGAGCCTCTTCGTCGCTGGCTGTGTTTTTAATTTGCTGACAGAATCTGGGTGTTGCTGGCTGAGTCAGCATTTTTTTGCCTGTCCTGATTTTCCCGGGACAATTGATTGACATTATAGATGGGTTACAGCACCATACTGCAGGTGCTGGCATTCTGAAATAAACACAGAGAACACTGTGAAGGGGCTTAATGCTTCCAGACCGATATGACTCTTCCTCGGAACTCTGTCCCTGTCCCTGGGAGTGTTTGATGGGGACAGTGTAGAGGGAGCTTTACTCTGTATCTAACCCCATACTGTCCCTGTCCTGGGAGTGTTTGATGGGGGACAGTGTAGAGGGAGCTTTACTCTGTATCTAACCCCGTTCTGTCCCTGTCCTGGAAGTGTTTGATGGGGACAGTGTAGAGGGAGCTTTACTCTGTATCTAACCCCATACTGTTCCTGTCCTGAGTGTGTTTGATGGGGACAGTGTAGAGGGAGCTTTACTCTGTATCTAACCCCGTGCTGTCCCTGTCCTGGGAATGTTTGATGGGGGACAGTGTAGAGGGAGCATTACTCTGTATCTAGCCCCGTGCTGTCCCTGTCCTGGGAGTGTTTGATGGGGGTCAGTGTAGAGGGAGCTTTACTCTGTATCTAACCCCGTGCTGTCCCTGTCCCTGGGAGTGTTTGATGGGGACAGTGTAGAGGGAGCTTTACTCTGTATCTAACCCCATGCTGTCTCTGTCCTGGGAGGGCTTAACACTGAAAACTTTTCTCTACAAGTTATTCCCCGCTCATGTTGTTTCACGAAAACCTTTCTGGACTATCCTGCATATCCAGCAGCCAGTGAGATATTGAAGCCAGAGTGTTTGGAAAGGGTTACTGTGTTTGCTGATTATGGAGATGGTTTCTCACCATTGGCTTCTATCCAACTACCTTTCTTGGCAGCACAGCCTGGCTGAGGTAGCTGCAGTTTGTAAAGCATTCACTTTGCAGTTTGAGCGTTCCCTTCACATATCCCCCGCCTAATTCACTCTTCCCAAGCTGCAGCTTCTTCCTCATGCTCCACTCCTAGCTCGGTCTCGGTCCAACACTCCAACTTCATCCAGTGACAGAGTACCTCATTGCAAGAAACACGTTTCCCCTGGCTGGGCAGTTCACAAACAGGGACACAGTCCTCATATAAGGGACCAGCCATTTCCAACTGGGACAATGGGGAAAGGGTCGGGGGAATTCCGTCATACCAAGGCTGGTGACATGCAGGAATTCCCTGCCCCACGGTCCAGGGGAATCTCAGCTCCTGAGTATATTTGAGACCGAGACTCATTGAGAACGGTGGGGCACATTGTCTCAGTGGTTAGCACCACTGCCTCACAGTGTCAGGGACCCGGGTTCAATTCCAGCCTCGGGACACTGTCCTTGTGGAGTTTGCACAGTGTGGAGTCTCCCTGTGTCTGTGTGGGTCCTCTCAGGGTGCTCCAGTTTCCTCCCACAGTCCAAACGTGTTCAGGTTAGGGTGGATTGGCCATGCTAAATTGCACAGAGGTGTGCAGGCTCGGTGGATAAGCTATGTGAAAAGCAGTGTTATAAGGATATAGTGGGTCTGAGTGGACTTGATGGGCTGAATGGCCTGCTTCCACATTGTAGGGATTCATTGATTTCTAGACATGAAGGGACACAGGGATAGAGCAGGGAAATATTATTGCAGTGAATGATTGTTGAGGGGCCAAATGGCCAGTTTCTGTCCCTAATTCCTGTGCACTATCCAGTCAGTGTGAACTGCTAGCATTGGAAATCTGAAACAAAAATAGAAAGTGCTGGAGCTTTCTGGCAGCTTCCGTGGAGAAAGAAACACAAGTTAACGTTTTGGATCCAGTAACCCTTCCTCAGCAACCAGTGGTATCGAGGAAAAGGATTGGCTCATCCTGTGATGCCCATGTCCCATGAATATATTTTTTAAAAATGGCTTGAATTGTCATGTCTCCTTTTCATGCCTCATCTTTTTCCCAATATTTCAAAACAAAATGAAAGAAACATTAGGTATGCGTTATTTTATTGGTCAGTGCATTGAATATAGGAGTTGGGAGGTCACGTTGCAGCTGTCAGGACATTGGTTAGACCACATTTTGTAGCACTGTGTGCAGTACTGCCATCGGAAAGATGTTGTGAAACGTGAAAGGATTCAGAAAAGATTTACAAGGATGGTGATGGGATTGGAGGGTTTGAGCGATAGGGAGAGCCTGAATAGGCTGGGGCTGTTTTCCTTGTTTTCCCTGTTTTCCCTGGAGCGTTGGAGGATGAGGGATGACCTTATAGAAGTTTATAAAATCATGAGGGGCATGGATAGGATAAATAGACAAAGTCTTTTCCCTGGGGTGGGGAGTCCAGAACTAGAGGGCATAGGTTTAGTGTGAGAGGGGAAAGATATAAAAGAGACCTAAGGGGCAACTTTTTCACACAGAGGGTGGTACATGTATGGAATGAGCTGCGAGAGGAAGTGGTGGAGGCTGGTACAATTGCAACATTTAAAAGGCATCTGGATGGGTATATGAATAGGAAGGGTTTGGAGGGATATGGGCCGGGTGCTGGCAAATGGGACTATAATAGGTTAGGATACCTGGTGGGCATTGAGGAGTTGGACCAAAGGGTCTGTTTTGGTGCTGGACGACTCTATGACTCTATGACTGTATGACTGTGTGACTGTATGACTGTATGACTCTATGACAATATGACTGTATGACTCTGTGACAGTATGACTCTGTGACTGTATGACTGTATGACAGTATGACTCTGATTGTATGACAGTGTGACTGTATGACAGTATGACTCTATGACTGTATGACAGTATGACTGTCTGACTGTATGACTCTATGACTGTATGACTCTATGACTCTATGACTGTATGACTGTATGGCTCTATGACTGTGTGACTGTATGACTCTATGACTATGACTGTATGACAGTATGACTCTATGACTGTATGACTGTGTGACTGTATGACTGTATGATTCTATGACTCTATGACTCTATGACTGTATGACTGTATGGCTCTATGACTGTGTGACTGTATGACTCTATGACTATGACTGTATGACAGTATGACTCTATGACTGTATGACTGTGTGACTGTATGACTGTATGATTCTATGACTGTATGGCTGACAGTATGACTCTATGATTGTATGACTGTGTGACTGTATGACTCTATGACTGTATGACTGTGTGACTGTCTGACTGAGGTAAAGGTGCAGGGAATCACTCTGGTCACCAAGTCAGACACAGGGACAAACGTGGCTGTGAGCAGGAAGCTGCAGGCTGTTTTTGACCGATTCAGCGAGTGGAGAACACTGGGACAGCTGGAGCGCAGTGTGGGAAAGTACAAGGTCATCCATTTGTTCAGCTGAGAAAGATCCATCAGAATCTTTGCAAATGGTCAGAGCAATGAGCTGAGGTCTAACCCGATCACAGAGCAGACTGAGGGGCTGGCTGATCTCCTCAGGGCTCCACAGGAATGGGAGGAGGTTACACTTGGCTGAACATGACCAAAATGACTTCAGACTGCAGCACCTGAATCCACACAGACTTCACTGGGTCTGGGAGCACACCGTCATACTGATCCCTCACCGAGATGACTGGGCAGCCCCAATCCTGTCCAGATGTGATAACATTTATTGGCTTCACATCTACATCTCAGGATAGAGCTTCCAAAAACAGACTTATCCGGCAGCCTAACTGGTGTGGGAGCTGGATTAATGGGACATTGGAACTGTTTTAACAACAGCCTGTATTTATACAGTGTCTTTTAATGCAGTAAAGCATGCCAAAGGAGATTAATATGGAAATAGCCGACATGAACCACTGAGCAAAGATACTGGAGTAGATGAGATAGCGTTCAGTCAGGCAGGTAGGTTTGAAGGAGGGTTGTTTTTGGAGGGACAGAGAGTGAATAGAGAGGTTTCAGGAGGGATTACAGAGGCCAGGACTCAGAGAGAGGAAGGCTCTGCCATCAATGGTGGCACATTAAAATGGAGAATGGATAGAGAGCCAGAACTCGAGACATGCAGAGATCTCAGAAAGTCGTGGAGCTGGAGGAGATTCCACAGACAGAGGGGCAAAGTGGCACAGAGGACATATCAATAACATTGCAAAAATGGAAGGATCGCGTGGACGACGGGATCGAGTGGGCAAGGGGATCAAGTGGGTGAGAGGATTGAGTGGCTGAGGGGATCGAGTCTTGCAACAGACAGACATTATTTGTGGGAGGAGCAGGTAAGGTGCAGACCCTTCCAGACACAGACAGACTGTGGGTGGGGGAGGGGGGGGGGGGGCTTTGGGAGTCTCAGAAAGAGAGGGGGGAGGGAGTTAATGGGAGGAGTTAGTGGGGAGAGGTCTCAGACACAGACACACCGTGGGAGGGGCTCCTTCAATCAGTTCCAATGGGAGGGGAGGGAGGTAACTGGGTGGCCATTTCTCTCCTCTTTCTTGTAACTAGACACTGATTTAATGTTAAGACTGTAAGTCCAACCTAAAAACTTTATTTTGATCATGACTATCTGAGAACTTTGGAACTAAAGTTCTTCATTTGATTGACCATAAGACCATACACAGCATTAGGAGTAGGCCATTCAGCTCATCGAGTCTGATCTGCCATTCAATGTGACCATGGTGGATCTGAACATCCTCAACCCCACTTTCCTGCCGTTTTCCTCTGACCCTCCATTCCTTTCTAAATAAAAATCTGTCTCTCCCTCAGCTTTGAATTTACTGAATGCCCCAGCCTCGACAGCCCTCTGTGGTAAAGAATTCCACAGATTCACTCCCTTCTGAGAGAGGAAATTCCTCCCCATCTCTGTCTTCAATGGGTGACTCCTTACTCTGAGATGATGTCCCTCTGGCCATAGACTCTCCCACACGGGGAATCAGCCTCTCCACATCCCCCTCTCAAGGCCACTCAGAAACTTGTACATTTCAATAAGGTCACCTCTCATTCTCTGGGTCAGAATCCTGGAACTCCCTCCCTAAGGGCATTGTGGGTCAATCTATAGCACATGAACTGCAGCGGTTCAAGAAGGCAGCTCACCCCCACCTTCTCAAGGGGCAACTAGGGACGGGCAGGAAATGCTGGGTAGAGCGAAAGAAACCCATTTTCCACAAGAGAATAAAGAAGAATTCTTCTAATCTCCAGGAGGAGGTGCTGGATGTCTTGAAATGCATAAAGGTGATAGATCCCCAGGACCTGATCAGGTGTACTCTAGAACTCCGTGGGAAGCTAGAGAAGTGATTGCTGGGCCTCTTGCTGAGATATTTGTATCATCGATAGTCACAGGTGAGGTGTAGCAAAGATGCCCTCCAACGTATCTCGTCCACATCCCGCACCTCTGCCCTCAGACCCCACCCCTCCAACCGTAACAAGGACAGAATGCCCCTGGTGCTCACTTTCCACCCTACCAACCTTCGCATAAACCAAATCATCCGCTGACATTTCCGCCACCTCCAAACAGACCCCACCACCAGGGATATATTTCCCTCCCCACCCCTTTCCGCCTTCCGCAAAGACCGTTCCCTCCGTGACTACCTGGTCAGGTCCACGCCCCCTACAACCCACCCTCCCATCCTGGCACCCTCCCCTGCCACCGCAGGAACTGTAAAACCTGCACCCACACCTCCTCCCTCACCTCTATCCAAGGCCCTAAAGGAGCCTTCCACATCCATCAAAGTTTTACCTGCTCATCCACTAATATCATTTATTGTATCCATTGCTCCTGATGCGGTCTCCTCTACATTGGGGAGACTGGACGCCTCCTAGCAGAGCGCTTTAGGGAACATCTCCGGGACACCCGCACCAATCAACCACACCGCCCCGTGGCCCAACATTTCAACTCCCCCTCCCACTCTGCCGAGGACATGGAGGTCCTGGGCCTCCTTCACCGCTGCTCCCTCACCACCAGACGCCTGGAGGAAGAACGCCTCATCTTCCGCCTCGGAACACTTCAACCCCAGGGCATCAATGTGGACTTCAACAGTTTCCTCATTTCCCCTTCCCCCACCTCACCCCAGTTTCAAACTTCCAGCTCAGCACTGTCCCCATGACTTGTCCGACCTGCCCAGCTCCTTTTCCACCTATCCACTCCACCCTCTCCTCCCTGACCTATCACCTTCATCTCCTCCCCCACTGACCTATTGTACTCTATGCTACTCTATCCCCACCCCCCACCCTCCTCTAGCTTATCTCTCCACGCTTCAGGCTCTCTGCCTTTATTCCTGATGAAGGGCTTTTGCCTGAAACGTCGATTTCGAAGCTTTTCGGATGCTGCCTGAACTGCTGTGCTCTTCCAGCACCACTGATCCAGAATCTGGTGAGGTGCCAGAAGACTGGAGGTTGGCATACGTGGTGCCACTGTTTAAGAAGGGAGGTAAAGACAAGCCAGGGAACTATTGACCGGTGAGCCTGACCTCAGTGGTGGGCAAGTTGTTGGAGGGAATCCTGAGGGACAGGATGTACATGTATTTGGAAAGGCAAGGACTGATTTGGGATAGTCAACATGGCTTTGTGCGTGGGAAATCATGTCTCACAAACTTGATTGAGTTTTTTGAAGAAGTAACAAAGAAGATTGATGAGGGCAGAGCGGTAGATGTGATCTATATGGACTTCAGTAAGGCGTTCGACAAGGTTCCCCATGGGAGACTGATTAGCAAGGTTAGATCTCACGGAATACAGGGAGAACTAGCCACTTGGATACAGAACTGGCTCAAAGGTAGAAGACAGAGGGTGGTGGTGGAGAGTTGTTTTTCAGACTGGAGGCCTGTGACCAGTGGAGTGCCACAAGGATCGGTGCTGGGCCCTCTACGTTTTGTCTTACATAAATGATTTGGATGCGAACATAAGAGGTATAGTTAGTAAGTTTGCAGATGACACTAAAATTGGAGGTGTAGTGGACAGCGAAGAGGGTTACCTCAGATTACAACAGGATCTGGACCAGATGGGCCAATGGGCTGAGAAGTGGCAGATGGAGTTTAATTCAGATAAATGCAAGGTACTGTATTTTGGGAAAGCAAATCTTAGCAGAATCTTGTAAGGGTTCAGAAAAGATTTACAAGGATGTTGCCAGGGTTGGAGAGACTGAACAGGCTGGGGTTGTTTTCCCGGGAGCGTTGAAGGCTGAGGGTGGCCTTATAGAGGTTTATAAAATCATGAGGGTCATGGATAGGATAAATAGACAAAGTCTTTTCCCTGAGGTAGGGGAGTCCAGAACTAGAGGGTATAGGTTTAGGGTGAGAGGGGAAAGATATAAAAGAGACATAAGAGGCAACTTTTTCACACAGAGGTTGGTGTGTGTATGGAATGAGCTGCCAGAGGATGTGGTGGAGGCTGGTACAATTGCAACATTTAAGACGCATTTGGATGGGTATATGAATAGGAAGGGTTTGGAGGGATATGGGCCGGGTGCTGGCAGGTGGGACTAGATTGGGTTGGGATATCTGGTCGGCATGGACGGGTTGGACCGAAGGGTCTGTTTCCATGCTGTACATCTCTATGACTCAATGACTCCGAGTCCAGGTCCAGTCCACTCAACCTGTCCCTCCTAGCCCTGTACCAGCTGTATACCCTTCCTTTGAACTGGTTCGAGTGCTAATATATTCCATTCCATTAGGGATTCTGTATTACTGTGCGAGTCACACCAGCACAGCTTTCCTTGGTTACAGTGAAACAGTTCTGCTTAATTGATATCAACAAAAATAAGGTTTTTCTGATCTACGCTGACGTAGGAGTGAGGGGAAACTACAACTGAGGATCTGTATTCTATTGAGTTAAAGTATGCCCAAGGAGTTCAGGCCATGACCTGGGAAATCCAAGACATTCTGAGGATTCCGGACAGCCATGTGCAGGAGAGTTTCTGGATGTTGTTTCCAGATGATGTTTCAGGAAATATTTCCAGATGGTGTTTCCAGGAGGTGCATCCGGAAGGTGTTTCCGGGAGGTGTTTCCGGATGGTGTTTCTGCGCGGTGTTTCCGGGGGGTGTTTCCGGGCGGTGTTTCCGGGAGGTGTTTCCAGACGATGTTTCTGGACAGTGTTTCCGGGCGGTGTTTCCGGGCGGTGTTTCCGGACGGTGTTTCCGGGCGGTGTTTATGGACGGTGTTTCCGGGCAGTGTTTCCTGGAGGTGTTTCCGGACGATGTTTCCGGGCGGTGTTTCCGGACGGTGTTTCCGGGCGGTGTTTCCGGACGGTGTTTCCAGGAGGTGTTTCCAGACGATGTTTCCGGAGAGTGTTTCCGGACGGTGTTTCTGGACAGTGTTTCCAGGAGGCACAAAGAACAAAGAAAATTTACAGCCCAGGATAGGCCCTTCGGCCCTCCAGCCCTGAGCCGATCCAAATCTACTGTCTAAACCTGTCGCCCAATTCCTAAGCATCTACTCCCCACCTACTCATGCATCTGTCCAGATGCATCTTAACTAAATCTACCATGCCTGCCTCTAACACCTCTGCTGGCAACGCGTTCCAAACACCCACCACCCTCTGTGTGAAGTATTTGCCTCATGTATCCCCCTTAAACTTTCCACCTCTCACCTTGAAAGTGTGACCTCTCATTACTGAATCCTTCACCCTGGGAAAAAGCTTGTCTCTATCCACCCTGTCTATACCCTTCATGATTTTGTAAACCTCAATCAGGTCCCCCCTCAATCTCCTTTTTTCTAATGAAAATAAACCTAACCTACTCAACCTCTCTTCATAGCTAGCACCTTCCATACCAGGCAACATCCTCGTAAACCTTCTCTGCACCCTCTCCAAAGCGTCCACATCCTTTTGGTAATGTGGCGACCAGAACTGTACACAGTATTCTAAATGCGGCCGAACCAATGTCTTGTACAATGTTACCATGACTTGCCAGCTCTTATACTCAATACCCCGTCCGATGAAGGCAAGCATACTATATGCCTTCTTGACCACTCTATCCACCTGTGCAGCAACCTTCAGGGTACAATGGACCTGCACTCCCAGATCTCTCTGCCCATCAACTTTTCCCAAGGCTCTTCCGTTCATTGTATAATTCGCTCTAGAATTAGACTTGCCTAAATGCATCACCTCACATTTGTCTGGATTGAACTCCATCTGCCACTTTTCCGCCCAACTCTCCAGTCTATCTATATCCTCCTGTATTCTCTGACAGTCCCTTATGCTTTCTGCTACTCCACCAATCTTCGTGTCATCTGCAAACTTGCTGATCAGACCAACAGTGCCCTCTTCCAGATCATTTATGTATATCACAAACAACAGTGGCCCCAGCACTGACCCCTGTGGTACACCACTGGTCACCTTTCTCCATTTCGAGAAACTCCCTTCAACTACTACTCTCTGTCTCCTGTTGCTCAACCAGTTCTTTATCCACCTGCTAGAACACCCTGCACACCACGAGACTTCACTTTCTCTATTAGTCTACAATGGGGAACCTTATCAAACTCCTTACTAAAGTCCATGTATATGACATCAACAGCCCTTCCTTCATCTATCAACTTGGTCACATCCTCAAAGAACTCTATTAAGTTGGTAAGGCACGATCTCCCCCACACAAAACCATGTTGCCTATCACTGATAAGCCCATTCTTTTCTAAAAATAAATAGATCCTAACCCTCAGTACCTTCCCCAGCAACTTCCCCACCACTGACGTCAGGCTCACTGGTCTGTAGTTACCTGGAATATCCCTACTACCCTTCTTGTACAGGGGGGACAACATGAGCAACCTTCCAGTCCTCCGGCACCTCACCTGTGTTTAAGGATGCCACAAAGATATCTGTCAGGGCCCCAGCTATTTCTTCTCTCACCTCCCTCAGCAACCTGGGATAGATCCCATCTGGTCCTGGGGATTTGTCCACCTTAATAACCTCTAGCCTACCCAACACATCCTCCCTATGTATGCCAACGTGGTCCAGACTAATCAAACTTCTATCTCTAATCTCAACATCAATCATGTCCCTCTCCTCAGTGAACACTGATACAAAGTAATCATTCAGAATCTCACCCATTCTCTCAGGTTTGACACACAGCCTTCCTTCATTATCCTTTAGTGGACCAACCCTTTCTCGAGTTACCCTCTTGCTTCTTATATATGAATAAAATGCTTTGGGATTCTCCTTAATTCTGCTCGCTAAAGCTATTTCACGACCCCTTTTTGCCCGCTTGATTCCTCGTTTAAGACTTGTCCTACTCTCCCGATATTCCTCCAGGGCCCGTTCTGTTCTTAGCTGCCTGGACCTTATGTACACTTCCCTTTTCCTCTTGGCCAGTCGTACAATTTCTCCTGTTGTCCACGGTTCACGAATTTGCCTTTCCTATCCTTTGCCTTCAATGGGACATGCCTATCCTGCACTATCTTTAACCTATCTTTGAAAGCCTCCCACATATCAAATATGGACTTCCCTTTAAATAGCTGTCTCCTGTCTAATTTTGGTATAACTGGCCTTGGCCCAGTTTAGTACTCTTCCCTTAGGACCACTCTCTTCTTTGTCTAAGCATTTTCTAAAACTTATAGAATTGTGGTCACTGTTCCCAAAGAAATCCCCCACTGCAACTTCTACCACCTGTCCTGGCTCGTTCCCCAGCACCAGATCCAATATGGCCCCTTCCCTCGTCAGACTATTGACATACTGCTCTAGAAAACTCTCCTGGACGCTTCCGGATGGTGTTTCTGGATGATGTTTCCAGACGGTTTTTCCAGGAGGTGTTTCTGGGAGGCGTTTCCGGACATTGTTTCTGTATGGTGTTTCAGGACGATGTTTCCAGATGGTGTTTCTGGACGGTGTTTCCAGGAGATGTTTCCGGACAGTGTTTCCAGAAGATGTTTTCAGGAGGTATTTCCGTATGGTGTTTACAGACGTGTTTCCGGACAGTGTTTCTTGACGGTGTTTCTAGGCGGTGTTTCTGGGAGATGTTTCCAGACAGTGTTTCTGGGAGGTGTTTCTGGACAGCGTTTCCGATCGGTGTTTCTGGATGGTGTTTCAGGATGGTGTTTCCAGACACTGTTTCTGGGCTGTACTTCCGGATGGTGTTTCCAGGAGATGTTTCCGGACAGTGTTTCCAGGAGGTGTTTTTGGACTGTTAGTGGGAGATGTTTCTGAAAAGTATTTCTAGAGGGTGATTCCAAGAGGAGTTACTGGACACTGTTTCCGGTCAGTGTTTCCGGACGCTGTTTCTGGATGGTGCTTCTGAACAGTCTTTCCCGGAGGTATTTCCATGAGGTGTTTCTGGACGGTGTTTCCGGATGGTGATTCCAGACAGTGTTTCCTTCCAGTGTTTCTGGACAGTGTTTTCAGATGGTGTTTCTGGGATGTGTTTCCGGGTGGTGTTTTCAGATGCTGTTTCTGGGATGTGTTTCCGGGTGGTGTTTCCAGGTGATGTTTCTGGGATGTGTTTCCGGGTGGTGTTTCCAGATGGTGTTTCTGGGATGTGTTTCCGGGTGGTGTTTCCAGATGGTGTTTCTGGGATGTGTTTCCGGGTGGTGTTTTCAGATGCTGTTTCTGGGAGGTTTTTCTGGACACTGTTTCCGAACGGAGTTTCCAGGCAGCATTTCCAGACAATGATTCCGGTCAGTGTTTCCGGACGCTGTTTCTGGATGGTGCTTTTGAACAGTCTTTCCCGGAGGTATTTCCATGAGGTGTTTCTGGACGGTGTTTCCGGATGGTGATTCCAGACAGTGTTTCCTTCCAGTGTTTCTGGACGGTGATTCCAGACAGTGTTTCCTTCCGGTGTTTCTGGACAGTGTTTCCAGACGGTGTTTCCGGACAATGTTTCCAGGAGGTGTTTCCAGACAGTATTTCCAGATGATGTTTGCAAACGGTGTTTCCGGACAATGTTTCCAAATGATGTTTCTGGATGGTGTTTCTGGGAGGTGTTTCCTGATGGTGTTTCTGGACACTGTTTCTGGATGGTGGTTCCGGATAATGTTTCTGGACGGTGTTTCTGGGAGGTTTATCTGGACGGTGTTTCCGGGGGGTGTTTCAGGATGGTGTTTCTGGACGGTGTTTCCTGGAGGTGTTTTGGAAGGTGTTTCCGGATGATGTTTCTGGATGGTGTATCCAGACAGTTAATCCAGGCATTGTTTCTAAATGGTGTTTCTGGACAGTGTTTCCGGGAATTGTTTCTGAACAGTGTTTCCAGACGGTGTTGCCAGACGGTGTTTCCGGATGGTGTTTCCGGATGGTGATTCCTAATGGTGTTTCCGGATGGTGTTTCCAGACAGTGTTTCCGGGAAATGTTTCGGTTCAGTGTTTCCAGATGGTGTTTCTGAACGATGTTTCCGGACAGTGTTTCTGGATGGTGTTTCTGGGACAGTGTTTCTGGATGGTGTTTCCGGATGGTGTTTTGGGATGGTGTTTCCAGACAGTGTTTCCGGACGGTGTTTCCGGACAGTGTTTCCGGACGGTGTTTCCGGACAGTGTTTCTGGATGGTGTTTCGGGATGGTGTTTCGGGATGGTGTTTCCAGACAGTGTTTCTGGACGGTGCATCCAGGAGGTTTTTCTGGACACTGTTTCCAAACGGTGATTCCAGTCAGTGTTTCCAGACTGTGTTTCCAGATTGATTTTCTGGATGGTGTTTCTGGATGGTTTTTCCTGGAGGTGTTTTTGGAAGGTGTTTCCGGATTGGGTTTCTGGATGGTGTTTCTGGGAGGTGCTTCCGGACAGTGTTTCCCGACAGTGTTTCCAGATGGCGTTTCCAGGTGGTGTTTCTGGATGGTGTTTCTGGACAGTGTTTCCGGGAGATGTTTCTGGTCAGTGCTTCCGGATGGTGTTTCCAGAAAGTTTTTACGGACACTGCTTCTGGATGGTCTTTCCGGATGGTGTTTCTGGATGGTGTTTCCGGACGTGTTTCTGGATGGTGTTTCTGGATGGTGTTTCTGGACGGTATTTCCGGACAGTGTTTCTGGATGGTGTTTCCAGACAGTGTTTCTGAACAGTGTTTCCAGGAGCTGTTTTCAGGAGGTGTTTCTGTACCGTGATTCCGGATGCTGTTTCCAGGATGTTTTTCCAGATGGTGTTCTGAGCAGTGTTTCCAGGGGGTGTTTCTGGATGATGTCTCCATACAGTGTTTCAGGGAGGTGTTTCTGGGAGGTGTTTCCGGATGGTGTTTCCGGACGTGTTTCTGCACAGTGTTTCCGGACAGTATTTCCGAACAGCGTTTCTGGGAGGTGTTTCCAGACAGTGTTTTTGGACGGTGTTTCTGGACGGTGTTTCCGAATGGTGTTTCTGCATGGTATTTCCTGATGGAGTTTCCAGACAGTGCTTCCAGGAGGTGTTTCCGGACAGTGTTTCTGGACGGTGTTTCTGGGAGGTGTTTCCGGACTGTGTTTCTTGGGGGTGTTTCTGGACAGTATTTCCAGACGGTGTTTCCAGGAGGCTTATCCAGACACTGTTTCTGAATGGTGTTTCTGGGAGGATTTTCCGGACGGTGCTTTCAGGAGGTGTTTCTGGATGGTGTTTCCAGGAGGCTTTTCCAGACGATGTCTCCAGACAGTGTTTTGGGGAGATGTTTCTGGATGGTATTTCTGGATGGTGATTCCGGATGGTGTTTCCGAATGGTGTTTCTCGACAGTGTTTCCAGATGGTGTTTCTGGATGATGTTTCCAGGCAGTGTTTCCGGATGGTGTTCCCAGATGGTGTTTCCAGGTGGTGTTTCTGAATGGTGTTTCTGAATGGTGTTTCCGGACAGTGTCCAGGAAATGTTTCTGGTCAATGTTTCCGGATGGTGTTTCCAGGAGGTTTTTCCGGACGGTGTTTTTGGGACGTATTTCTGTATGGTGTTTCCAGACACTGTTTCTGTATGCTGTTTCTGGGATCTTTTTCCGGATGGTGTTTCCGAGAGGCGTTTCCGGACAATGTCTCCAGACAGTGTTTTGGGGAGATGTTTCTGGGTGATGTTTCCGGATGGTGTTTCCGGATGTGTTTCTGGACGGTGTTTTTGGACGGTATTTCTGGACAGTGTTTCTGGGAGGTGTTTCCAGACAGTGTTTTCGGATGGTGTTTCTGGATGGTGATTCCAGATGGTGTTTCCGAATGGTGTTTCCCAACAGTGTTTCCAGATGGCGTTTCCAGGTGGCGTTTCGGAACGATGTTTTCGGACAGTGTTTCCAGACAGTGTTTCCAGATGATGTTTCCAGGTGGCGTTTCTGAATGGTGTTTCTGGACAATGTTTCCGGGAAATGTTTCTGGTCAGTGTTTTCAGATGGTGTTTCCAGGAGGTTTTTCCAGACGGTGTTTCCAAACGATTTATCTGGGAGGTGCTTTTGGACGGTGTTTCCAGGTGATGTTTCCGGACGGTGTTTCCAGGTGGTGTTTCCGGACGGTGTTTTCAGGAGGTATATCCGTATGGTGTTTCCGGGAGGTTTTTCCGAACAGTGTTTCCAAACGGTTTTTCCAGGATTGTTTCTGTACGGTGTTTCTGGGTGGTATTGCTGGTAGGTGTTTCCAGACTGTTTATCCCGCAGGTGTTTCTGGACGGTGTTTCTGGGAGGTATTTCCAGGCTGTTTATCTGAGAGGTGTTTCCTGGAGGCGTTTCTGAACAGTGTTTCCGGGTGTTTTTTTTCTGGGAGGTGTTTCTGGACAGTGTTTCCGGACAGTGTTTCCAAATGCTGTTTCCGAATGGTGTTTCCAGGGGGTGTTTCTGGACGATGTCTCCAGACAGTGTTTTGGGGAGGTGTTTCTGGGAGGTGTTTCCGGATGGTGTTTCCGGACGTGTTTCTGGGAGGTGTTTCCAGACAGTGTTTTTGGACGATGTTTCTGCACGGTGATTCCGCACGGTGTTTCCAGATGGTGTTTCTGAACAGCGCTCCCGGGAGGTGTTTCCGGGCGGTGTTTCTGGGTGGTGTTTCTGGGCGGTGTTTCTGGGAGGTATTTCCGGACGGTGTTTCCGGGAGGTGTTTCCGGGCGGTGTTTCCGGGAGGTGTTTCCAGACGGTGTTTCTGGATGGTTTTTCCAGGCATTGTTTCCGGGAAGTATTTCCAGGAGGTGTTTCCGGATGGTGGTTCTGAATGGTTTTTCCAGATGTTGTTTCCGGGAGGTGTTTCTAGACTGTTTCTCTGGGATTTGTTTCTGGGTGGCGCTTCCGGATGGTGTTTCCGGGAGGTGTTTCTGTATGGCATTTCTGGACGGTGTTTCCAGGTGTTTTTTATGGGAAGTGTTTCTGGACGGCGTTTCTAGACACTGTTTCTTGATGCTGTTTTGGGATGTTTTTCTGGACGGTGTTTACGGACAGTGTTTCTGGGAGGTTTTTCTGGACACTGTTTCCGAATGGTGTTTCAAGGAGATGTTTCTGGGAGGTGTTTCCGGACGGTGTTTCTGGATGGTGTTTCTGGGAGATGTTTCCGGACGGTGTTTCTGGACAGTGTTTCCGGATGGTGTTTCTGGATGGTTTTTCCGGATGGTGTTTCTGGATGGTGTTTCTGGGAGGTGTTTCCGGACGGTGTTTCTGGACGGTGTTTCCGGATGGTGTTTCTGGGAGGTGTTTCCGGACGGTGTTTCCGGGAGATGTTTCCGGACGGTGTTTCTGGATGGTTTTTTCGGATGTTGTTTATGGACGGTCTTTAAGAACAATCAATAAGATCATGGACTCAGCTCCACTTCCCCACCCTCTCACCGTATCCCTTAATTCCTTCATTGTTCAAAAGATTATCTACCTTACCTTTAAAAGCATTTACTAAAGAAAGCTCAACCATTTCCCTGGGCAGGGAATTCCAAAGATTCACAACCGTCTGGGTGAAGAAGTTCCTTCTCAATTCAGTCCGAAACCTGCTCCCCGTAATTTTGAGGCAATGCCCTTGTGTCCTAGTCTCACCCACCAGTGGAAATATCCTCTCTGCTTCTATCTAATCGATTCCCTTAATAACTTTATATATTTCTATAAGATCCCCCCTCATTCTTCTGAATTCCAATTAATATAATCCCAGTCTACTCAGTCTCTCCTCATAAACCCACCCCCTCAACTCTGGAATCAACCCAGTGAACCCCCTCTGTACCCCCTCCAGTGCCAGTACATCCTTCCTCAAGTAAGGAGACCAAAACTGTACACAGTACTCCAGGTGTGGCCTCACCAGCACCTTGTGCAGCTGTAACATAACCCTCCCCCCCACCCACCGCTTTTAAACTCAATCCTTTTAGAAATGAAGGACAAAATTCCATTTGCCTTCCCAATTACCTGTTGTACCTGCAGACCAACCTTCTGTGATTCATGCACAAGGACACCCAGGTCCCTCTGCACAGCAGCATGGTGCAATATTTTACCATTCAAGTAATAATCCTTTTACTGTTATTCCAACCAAAATGGATGGCTTCACATTTACTAATGTTGTAGTCCATCTGCCAGACCTTTGCTCACTCACTCAATGTATCTATGTCCCTCTGCAAAGTTTCTCAGTCCTCTGCACACTTTGCTCTGTCACTCATCTTAGTGTCATCTGCAAACTTTGACACCCTACACATGGTCCCCAACTCCAAATCATCTATATAAATTTTAAATAATTGTGGTCCCAACACCGATCCCTGCGGCACACCACTCATCACTGATCACCAATCAGAAAAGCACTCTTTAATCTCCACTCTTTGCTTCCTGTCTGTCAACCAATCCTCTACCCACGCTAATACTCTCCCCCTAACACCATGCACCCTTATCTTATATAGCAGTCTCATGTGCGACACCTTGTGGAAGGCCTTTTGGAAATCTAGGTACACTGTCCACCTGGTCCCCACTGTCCACCTTGCTTGAAATGTCTTTGTTGAATTCCAAAGATTTGTTAAGTATGACCTGCCCTTCATGAACCCATGCTGCGTCTGCCCAACGGGACAGTTTCTATCAAGATGCCTTGCTATCTTTTCCACCGATATTTAGATTACGTTACAGTGTGGAAACAGGCCCTTCGGCCCAACGAGTCCACACCGACCTGCCGAAGCGCAACCCACCCATGCCCCTACATTTACTCCTTACCTAACACTAGGGGCAATTTAGCATGGCCAATTCACCTTACCTGCACATCTTTGGACTGTGGGAGGAAACCGGAGCACCCAGAGGAAAACCATCTTTCGTCTAACTCGCTTTGTAAACAGCAGCGTCACGTTTGCTGTTTTCCAATCTGCTGGGACTGCCCCAGAGTCCAGCAAATTTTGGAAAATTACTGCAAGTTTCTGGGAGGTGTTTCCGGACGGTGTTTCCTGGAGTTATCTCTGGATGATATTTCCAGATGGTGCTTCTGGACGGTGTTTCTGGGAGGTATTTCCGGGTGGGGTCTCTGGATGATGTTTCCGGGAGGTGTTTCTGGATGGACCACATGGCCTCGTTCTGTTTGGGAGGGATTCTCGATTCCTGGGGAAGTGGGGAGTAACCAGGAGTGTTGATGAGGGAAATGTATTGGATGTGGTCTAGATGGACTTCAACAAGGCTTTTGATAAGGTCCCTCATGGCAGACTGGCCCAGAAAGTAAGCGCCCATGGGATGCAAGACAATATGGCTGATTGGATCCAAAACTGGCCGAGAGGCAGGAAGAAGAGGCTGATGGTGCAAGGTTGTTTCTGTGAGTGGGAATCTGTTTCTATTGGGTTCCACACAGCCTGTACTGGTTGTGGTGTACATTAATGGTTTGGACTTGACAACACAGTGTTCAGGTGGTAAATAGTGAGGGAGAGAGCCATAAACTGCAGGAGGATATGGTCAGTGAACAGAGCAGTGACCAATGGAATTCACCCAGAAACGTGTGAGGTAATGCACTAAGGCCACACTCATCAAGGGGTTACACTGAGAATGGGAGGACCCTGGAAAGTCCTGAAGATCAGAGGGATCTTGGTATAAATATCCACAGATTACTACAGTAGCAATACCTCCCCCACCCACACTCAGTAGCAGCAGTGTGTACCAGCTACAAGATGCACTGCAGAAATTCACCAAAGATCCTCAGACAGCACCTTCCAAACCCACGACTACTTCCATCGAGAAGGACAAGGGCAGCAGATACATGGGAACACCATCCCCTGCAAGTTCCCCTCCCAGCCCCTCACCATCCTGACTTGGAAATATATTGCCGTTCCTTCAGTGTCACTGGGTCAGAATCCTGGAATTCCCTCCCTAAGGGCATTGTGGGTCTACCCACAGCACATGGACTGCAGCGGTTCAAGAAGGCAGCTCACCCCCACCTTCTCAAGGGGCAACTAGGGACGGGGAATAAGTACTGGGTCCAGACAGTGACACCCATGAATGAGAATAAGAACAAAACACTTTTCCTCCCTCACTTCTCTTGGCAGTAAAGAAACAAATAGGCAGAGAAATATTTCATGACAGGCAAAGAATTTGTGATTGCAATTTTGCAGTTGCAAGAGAGAATGGCTGCAATTGAACAGAAACCAGAAATGGGAGAAGGAACATGTGATGTTGTAACAAGGTCAAGGAGATTACTGTTAAAGTTTATCAGATAACATCTCAGTTGGCACTGATCCAAGTGATCAAGTTCAGTGCCAAAACCAACTCAGGCGCCTCACACTTAAGCACCAGACAGACTGAGTGAATGCAGCCAACAGTGGACCCACTTGAGTCTTGGTGAAAGTAAACCAACGACTGATCAGTGAGATTGATCAAATTGAGAGCAGTCTGCATCCCTGCTCATGCGCAGTTTGCGAAGAGAGTCACAATAAGCTTCAACAAGCACCTCAGGCAGACAGGCAGACAATCGGAGAATTCAACAATGGGGTTTCAGAACAGAAGCAGATGAATCGGTCCGTCATGTTCAAGTGCGGCTCCTCTTACCCCTCTCTATCTCCAGACAGTGAAAAATATATTATCAACAGATAATGACCCTATTGAACCTTCCCCTCCCCCACACTCTCAGACAGTACATTCCAGACCCTAACCCCCCGAGTGACCCTCCCCCTCCCCCCACACTCTCAGACAGTACATTCCAGACCCTAACCCCCCGAGTGACCCTCCCCCTCCCCCCACACTCTCAGACAGTACATTCCAGACCCTAACCCCTCGAGTGAACCTCCCCCTCCCCCACACTCTCAGACAGTACATTCCAGACCCTAACCCCCGAGTGACCCTCCCCCTCCCCCCACACTCTCAGATAGTACATTCCAGACCCTAACCCCCCGAGTGACCCTCCCCCTCCCCCCACATTCTCAGATAGTACATTCTAGACCCTAACCCCTCGAGTGAACCTCCCCCTCCCCCCACACTCTCAGACAGTACACTCCAGACCCTAACCCCCGAGTGACCCTCCCCCTCCCCCCACACTCTCAGATAATACATTCGAGACCCTAACCCCTTCGAGTGAACCTCCCTCCCCCCACACTCTCAGATAATACATTTGAGACCCTAACCCCTCGAGTGAACCTCCCCTCCCCCACACTCTCAGACAGTACACTCCAGACCCTAACCCCTCGCGTGAACCTGCCTCTCCCACATTCTCAGACAGTACACTCCAGACCCTAACCCCTCGCGTGAACCTGCCTCCCCCACACTCTCAGACAGTACACTCCAGACCCTAACCCCTCGAGTGAACCTCCCCCTCCCCCCACACTCTCAGACAGTACACTCCAGACCCTAACCCCTCGAGTGAACCTCCCCCTCCCCCCACACTCTCAGACAGTACACTCCAGACCCTAACCACTCGAGTGAACCACCCTTCCCTCACACTCTCAGACAGTACACTCCAGACCCTAACCCCTCGAGTGAACCTCCCCCTCCCCCCACACTCTCAGACAGTACACTCCAGACCCTAACCACTCGAGTGAACCACCCTTCCCTCACACTCTCAGACAGTACACTCTAGACCCTAACCCCTCGAGTGAACCTCCCTTCCCTCACACTCTCAGACAGTACACCCCAGGCCCTAAACCTCCGAGTGAACCTCCCCCTCCCCCCACACTCTCAGACAGTACACTCCAGACCCTAACCCCTCGAGTTAACCTCCCCTCCCCCACACTCTCAGACAGTACACTCCAGACCCTAACCCCTCGAGTGAACCTGCCTCTCCCACATTCTCAGACAGTACACTCCAGACCCTAACCCCTCGAGTGAACCTCCCCCTCCCCCACACTCTCAGACAGTACACTCCAGACCCTAACCACTCGAGTGTACCTCCCTTCCCTCACACTCTCAGACAGTACACTCCAGACCCTAACCCCTCGAGTGAACCTCCCTTCCCTCACACTCTCAGACAGTACACCCCAGACCCTAACCCTCCGAGTGAACCTCCCCCCTCCCTCACACTCTCAGACAGTACACTCCAGACCCTAACCACTCGAGTGAACCTCCCTTCCCTCACACTCTCAGACAGTACACTCCAGACCCTAACCCCTCGAGTGACCCTCCCCCTCTCCCCACACTCTCACACTCTAACCCATTGCTCCATGAAAATGTATCTCTACTTCTCACCATTTTTCCTTTTGCCAATAACCTTAAAAATATGACCTGTTGTCATCGGTCTTTCCACCAATGGGAACAGATTCTGACAATCAATTCTGTCCAGCCAGCTGGTGGTTTTGAACACCCCAATGGAATCAGTCTCCTTAATGGAGTCAGACTCCCCGATGGATTCAGACTCCCTGATGGAACCAGACTCATTGATGGAATCAGACTCCCTAATGGAATCAGACTCATTGATGGAATCAGATTCCCTGATGGAATCAGACTCATTGATGGAATCAGACTCTCCGATGGAATCAGTCTCCCCGATGGAATCAGACTCATTGATGGAATCAGACTCACCGATGGAATCAGACGCATTGATGGAATCAGACTCATTGATGGAATCAGACTCCCTGATGGAATCAGACACCACGATGGAATCAATCTTCCTGATGGAATCAGTCTCCCCATTGGAATCAGACTCAATGACGGAATCAGACTCCCCGATGGAATCAGACTCATTGATGGAATCAGACTTCCTGATGGAATCAGACACCACGATGGAATCAGTCTCCCTGATGGAATCAGTCTCCCCAATGGAATCAGACTCAATGACGGAATCAGACTCCCCGATGGAATCAGACTCACCGATGGAATCAGACGCATTGATGGAATCAGACTCATTGATGGAATCAGACTCCCTGATGGAATCAGACACCACGATGGAATCAATCTTCCTGATGGAATCAGTCTCCCCATTGGAATCAGACTCAATGACGGAATCAGACTCCCCGATGGAATCAGACTCATTGATGGAATCAGACTCCCTGATGGAATCAGACACCACGATGGAATCAGTCTCCCTGATGGAATCAGTCTCCCCAATGGAATCAGACTCAATGACGGAATCAGACTCCCCGATGGAATCAGACTCATTGATGGAATCAGACTCCCCGATGGAATCAGACTCATTGATGGCATCAGTCTCCCCGATGGAATCAGTCTCATTGATGGAATCAGACTCATTGATGGAATCAGACACCCCGATGGAATCAGACTTCCTGATGGAATCAGACTCCTTGATGGAATCAGACTCCCCGATGGAATCAGTCTCCCTGATGGAATCAGACTCATTCATGGAATCTGACTCCCCGATGAAATCAGACACCCTGATGGAATCAGTCTCACCGATGGAATCAGACTCATTGATGGAATCAATCTCCCCGATGGAATCAGACTCATTGATGGAATCAGACTCATTGATGGAATCAGACTCATTGATGGAATCAGACCCCGATGGAATCAGACTCGCTGATTGAATCAGACTCATTGATGGAATCAGACTCCCCGATGAAATCAGACTCCCTGATGGAATCAGACTCATTGATGGAATCAGTCTCCCTGATGGAATCAGACTCCCCGATGGAATCAGACTCCCTGATGGAATCAGACTCATTGATGGAATCAGACTCATTGATGGAATCAGACTCCCTGATCGAATCAGATTCATTGATGGAATTAGACTCCCCGATGGAATCAGACTCATTGATGGAATCAGACTCTCTGATGGAATCAGACTCATTGATGGAATCAGACTCCCTAATGGAATCAGACTCATTGATGGAATCAGATTCCCTGATGGAATCAGACTCATTGATGGAATCAGACTCTCCGATGGAATCAGTCTCCCCGATGGAATCAGACTCATTGATGGAATCAGACTCACCGATGGAATCAGACTCATTGATGGAATCAGACTCATTGATGGAATCAGACTCACCGATGGAATCAGTCTCCCTGATGGAATCAGACTCATTGATGGAATCAGTCTCCCCGATGGAATCAGACTCATTGATGGAATCAGACTCCCCGATGGAATCAGACTCATTGATGGAATCAGACTCCCTGATCGAATCAGACTGCCCGATGGAATCAGACTCATTGATGGAATCAGACTCATTGATGGAATCAGACTCCCTGATGGAATCAGACACCACGATGGAATCAGTCTCCCTGATGGAATCAGTCTCCCCGATGGAATCAGACTCAATGACGGAATCAGACTCCCCGATGGAATCAGACTCATTGATGGAATCAGACTCCCCGATGGAATCAGACTCATTGATGGCATCATTCTCCCCGATGGAATCAGACTCATTGATGGAATCAGACTCATTGATGGAATCAGACACCCCGATGGAATCAGACTTCCTGATGGAATCAGACTCCTTGATGGAATCAGACTCCCCGATGGAATCAGTCTCCCTGATGGAATCAGACTCATTCATGGAATCTGACTCCCCGATGAAATCAGACACCTTGATGGAATCAGTCTCACCGAAAGAATCAGACTCATTGATGGAATCAATCTCCCCGATGGAATCAGACTCATTGATGGAATCAATCTCCCCGATGGAATCAGACTCATTGATGGAATCAGACTCATTGATGGAATCAGACTCATTGATGGAATCAGACGCCGATGGAATCAGACTCGCTGATTGAATCAGACTCATTGATGGAATCAGACTCCCAGATGAAATCAGACTCCCTGATGGAATCAGACTCATTGATGGAATCAGTCTCCCTGATGGAATCAGACTCCCCGATGGAATCAGACTCCCTGATGGAATCAGACTCATTGATGGAATCAGACTCATTGATGGAATCAGACTCACTGATCGAATCAGATTCATTGATGGAATCAGACTCCCCGATGGAATCAGACTCCCCGATGGAATCAGTCTCCCCCATGGAATCGGACGCATTGATGGAATCAGACTCCCCGATGGAACCAGACGCATTGACGAATCAGACTCATTGATGGAATCAGTCTCCCCGATGGAATCAGACTCAATGATGGAATCTGACTCATTGATAGAATCAGAGTCCCCGATGGAATCAGACTCCCCAATGGAATCAGTCTCCCCAATGGAATCAGACTCAATGATGGAATCAGACTCCCCGATGGGCTCAGACTCAATGATGGAATCAGACTCCCCGATGGAATCAGTCTCCCCGATAGAATCAGTCTCATTGATGGAATCAGACTCCCTGATGGAATCAGACTCATTGATGGAATCAGACTCATTGATGGAATCAGACTCACTGACCGAATCAGATTCATTGATGGAATCAGACTCCCCGATGGAATCAGACTCCCCGATGGAATCAGTCTCCCCCATGGAATCGGACGCATTGATGGAATCAGACTCCCCGATGGAACCAGACGCATTGACGAATCAGACTCATTGATGGAATCAGTCTCCCCGATGGAATCAGACTCAATGATGGAATCTGACTCATTGATAGAATCAGAGTCCCCGATGGAATCAGACTCCCCAATGGAATCAGTCTCCCCAATGGAATCAGACTCAATGATGGAATCAGACTCCCCGATGGGCTCAGACTCAATGATGGAATCAGACTCCCCGATGGAATCAGTCTCCCCGATAGAATCAGTCTCCCCGATGGAATCAGACTCATTGATGGAATCAGACTCCCCGATGAAATCAGACGCATTGACGGAATCAGAATCAATGGTGGAATCAGACTCATCGATGGAATCAGACTCCCTGATGGAATCCGACACATTGATGGAATCAGACTCCCTGATGGAATCAGACTCCCCGATAGAATCAGTCTCAATGATGGAATCAGACTCATTGATGGAATCAGACTCCCTGATGGAATCAGTCCCCCTGATGGAATCAGTCTCATTGATGGAATCAGTCTCCCGATGGAGTAAGACTCATTGATGTAATCAGACTCCTCGATGGAATCAGACTCATTGATGGAATCAGACTCCCCGATGGAATCAGACTCATTGATGGAGTCAGACTCATTGATGGAATCAGACTCATTGATGGACACAGACTTATTGATGGAATCAGACTCCCTGATGGAATCAGACTCATTGATGGAATCATACTCCCCGATGGAATCAGACTCCCCAATGGAATCAGACTCATTGATGGAATCAGACTCCCTGATGGAATCAGACTCATTGATGGAATCAGACTCCCTGATGGAATCAGACTCCCCGATGGAAGCAGATTCCCTGATGGAATCAGATTCATTTGTCGAATCAGACTCATTGATGGAATCAGACTCCCCGATGGAATCAGACTCATTGAAGGAATCAGACTCCCTGATGGAGTCAGACTCATTGATGAATCAGATTCATTGATGGAATCACTCTCCCTGATGGAAACAGACTCATTGATGGATTCAGATACCCCGATGGAATCAGACTCATTGATGGCATCAGACTCATTGATGGAATCAGACTCCCTGATGGAATCAGACACATTGATGGATTCAGACACCCCGAAGGAATCAGACTCCCCGATGGAATCAGACTCATTGATGGATTCAGACACCCCGATGTAATCAGACTCATTGATGGCATCAGACTCATTGATGGAATCAGACTCCCCGATGGAATCAGACTCCCCGATGGAATCAGACTCATTGATGAATCAGACTCATTGATGGAATCAGACTCATTGATGGAATCAGACTCCCCGATGGAATCAGTCTCCCCGATTGAATCAGACTTGTAGATGGAATCAGACTCCCCGATGGAATCACTCTCTCTGATGGAAACAGACTCATTGATGGATTCAGACACCCCGATGGAATCAGACTCATTGATGGCATCAGACTCATTGATGGAATCAGACTCACTGATCGAATCAGATTCATTGATGGAATCAGACTCCCCGATGGAATCAGACTCCCCGATGGAATCAGTCTCCCCCATGGAATCGGACGCATTGATGGAATCAGACTCCCCGATGGAATCAGATGCATTGACGAATCAGACTCATTGATGGAATCAGTCTCCCCGATGGAATCAGAGTCAATGATGGAATCTGACTCATTGATAGAATCAGAGTCCCCGACGGAATCAGACTCCCCGATGGAATCAGTCTCCCCAATGGAATCAGACTCAATGATGGAATCAGACTCCCCGATGGGCTCAGACTCAATGATGGAATCAGACTCCCCGATGGAATCAGTCTCCCCGATAGAATCAGTCTCCCCGATGGAATCAGACTCATTGATGGAATCAGTCTCCCCGATGAAATCAGACGCATTGACGGAATCAGAATCAATGGTGGAATCAGACTCATTGATGGAATCAGACTCCCTGATGGAATCCGACACATTGATGGAATCAGACTCCCTGATGGAATCAGACTCCCCGATAGAATCAGTCTCAACGATGGAATCAGACTCATTGATGGAATCAGACTCCCTGATGGAATCAGTCTCCCTGATGGAATCAGTCTCATTGATGGAATCAGTCTCCCGATGGAGTAAGAGTCATTGATGTAATCAGACTCCTCGATCGAATCAGACTCATTGATGGAATCAGACTCCCCGATGGAATCAGACTCATTGATGGAGTCAGACTCATTGATGGAATCAGACTCATTGATGGACACAGACTTATTGATGGAATCAGACTCCCTGATGGAATCAGACTCATTGATGGAATCATACTCCCCGATGGAATCAGACTCCCCAATGGAATCAGACTCATTGATGGAATCAGACTCCCTGATGGAATCAGACTCATTGATGGAATCAGACTCCCTGATGGAATCAGACTTCCCGATGGAAACAGACTCCCTGATGGTATCAGATTCATTTGTCGAATCAGACTCATTGATGGAATCATACTCCCCGATGGAATCAGACTCCCCAATGGAATCAGACTCATTGATGGAATCAGACTCCCCGATGGAATCAGACTCATTGATGGAATCAGACTCCCCGATGGAATCAGACTCATTGAAGGAATCAGACTCCCTGATGGAGTCAGACTCATTGATGAATCAGACTCATTGATGGAATCACTCTCCCTGATGGAAACAGACTCATTGATGGATTCAGACACCCCGATGGAATCAGACTCATTGATGGCATCAGACTCATTGATGGAACCAGACTCCCTGATGGAATCAGACTCATTGATGGATGCAGACTACCCGATGGAATCAGACTCCCCGATGGAATCAGACTCATTGATGGATTCAGACACCCCGATGGAATCAGACTCATTGATGGCATCAGACTCATTGATGGAATCAGACTCCCCGATGGAATCAGACTCCCCGATGGAATCAGACTCATTGATGAATCAGACTCATTGATGGAATCAGACTCATTGATGGAATCAGACTCCCCGATGGAATCAGTCTCCCCGATTGAATCAGACTTATAGATGGAATCAGACTCCCCGATGGAATCACTCTCCCTGATGGAAACAGACTCATTGATGGATTCAGACACCCCGATGGAATCAGACTCATTGATGGCATCAGACTCATTGATGGAATCAGACTCCCTGATGGAATCAGACTCATTGATGGAATCAGACTCCCCGATGGAATCAGACTCCCCGATGGAATCAGTCTCCCCGATGAAATCAGACTCATTGATGGAATCAGACTCCCTGATGGAATCAGACTCATTGTTGGAATCAAACTCATTGATGGAATCAGGCTAATTGATGGAATCAGACTCATTGATGGAATCAGACTCCCCGATGGAATCAAACTACCCGAGGGAATCAGTCTCCCCGATGGAATCAGACTCCCTGATGGAATCAGACTCATTGATGGATGCAGACTACCCGATGGAATCAGACTCCCCGATGGAATCAGACTCATTGATGGATTCAGACACCCCGATGGAATCAGACTCATTGATGGCATCAGACTCATTGATGGAATCAGACTCCCCGATGGAATCAGACTCCCCGATGGAATCAGACTCATTGATGAATCAGACTCAGTGATGGAATCAGACTCATTGATGGAATCAGACTCCCCGATGGAATCAGTCTCCCCGATTGAATCAGACTTATAGATGGAATCAGACTCCCCGATGGAATCACTCTCCCTGATGGAAACAGACTCATTGATGGATTCAGACACCCCGATGGAATCAGACTCATTGATGGCATCAGACTCATTGATGGAATCAGACTCCCTGATGGAATCAGACTCATTGATGGAATCAGACTCCCCGATGGAATCAGACTCCCCGATGGAATCAGTCTCCCCGATGAAATCAGACTCATTGATGGAATCAGACTCCCTGATGGAATCAGACTCATTGTTGGAATCAAACTCATTGATGGAATCAGGCTAATTGATGGAATCAGACTCATTGATGGAATCAGACTCATTGATGGAATCAGACTCATTGATGGAATCAGACTCCCCGATGGAATCAAACTACCCGATGGAATCAGTCTCCCCGATGGAATCAGTCTCCCTGATGGAATCAGACTCATTGATGGAATCAGACTCATTGATGGAATCAGACTCCCCGATGGAATCAGACTCATTGATGGAATCACTCTCATTGATGGAATCAGACTCTCCGATGGATTCAGTCTCCCCGATGGAATCAGACTCATTGATGGAATCAGACTCCCCGATGGAATCAGACCTCGATGGAATCAGACTCCCTGATGGAATCAGTCTCCCTGATGGAATCAGACTCATTGATGGAATCTGACTCCCCGATGAAATCAGACTCATTGATGGAATCAGACTGCCTAATGGAATCAGACATCCCGATGGAATCAGACTCATTAATGGAATCAGACTCCCTGATGGAATCAGACTCATTGATGGAATCAGACTACCTGGTGGAATCAGACTCCCCAATGGAATCAGACTCATTGATGGAATCAGACTCCCTGATGGATTCAGACTCATTGATGTAATCAGACCGCCTGATGGAATCAGACTCATTGATGGAATCAGACTCCCTGATGGAATCTGACTCCCCAATGGAATCAGACTCATTGATGGAGTCAGACTACTTGATGGAATCAGACTCCCCAATGGAATCAGACTCATTGATGGAATCAGACTCATTGATGGAGTCAGACTCATTGATGGAATCAGACTCCCCGATGGAATCAGACCTCGATGGAATCAGACTCCCTGATGGAATCACTCTCCCTGATGGAATCAGACTCATTGATGGAATCTGACTCCCCGATGAAATCAGACTCCCTGATGGAATCAGACTCCCCAATGGAATCAGACTCATTGATGGAATCAGACTCCCCGATGGAATCAGACTCATTGATGGAATCAGACTCCCTAATGGAATCAGACATCACCGATGGAATCAGACTCATTAATGGAATCAGACTCTCTGCTGGAATCAGACTCATTGATGAAATCAGACAACCTGGTGGAATCAGACTCCCCAATGGAATCAGACTCATTGATGGCGTCAGACTACTTGATGGAATCAGACTCCCCAATGGAATCAGACTCATTGATGGAATCAGACTCCCTGATGGAATCAGACTCATTGATGGAATCAGACTCCCTGATGGAATCAGACTCCCCGATGGAATCAGTCTCCCCGATTGAATCAGACTTGTAGATGGAATCAGACTCCCCGATGGAATCACTCTCTCTGATGGAAACAGACTCATTGATGGATTCAGACACCCCGATGGAATCAGACTCATTGATGGCATCAGACTCATTGATGGAATCAGACTCACTGATCGAATCAGATTCATTGATGGAATCAGACTCCCCGATGGAATCAGACTCCCCGATGGAATCAGTCTCCCCCATGGAATCGGACGCATTGATGGAATCAGACTCCCCGATGGAATCAGATGCATTGACGAATCAGACTCATTGATGGAATCAGTCTCCCCGATGGAATCAGAGTCAATGATGGAATCTGACTCATTGATAGAATCAGAGTCCCCGACGGAATCAGACTCCCCGATGGAATCAGTCTCCCCAATGGAATCAGACTCAATGATGGAATCAGACTCCCCGATGGGCTCAGACTCAATGATGGAATCAGACTCCCCGATGGAATCAGTCTCCCCGATAGAATCAGTCTCCCCGATGGAATCAGACTCATTGATGGAATCAGTCTCCCCGATGAAATCAGACGCATTGACGGAATCAGAATCAATGGTGGAATCAGACTCATTGATGGAATCAGACTCCCTGATGGAATCCGACACATTGATGGAATCAGACTCCCTGATGGAATCAGACTCCCCGATAGAATCAGTCTCAACGATGGAATCAGACTCATTGATGGAATCAGACTCCCTGATGGAATCAGTCTCCCTGATGGAATCAGTCTCATTGATGGAATCAGTCTCCCGATGGAGTAAGAGTCATTGATGTAATCAGACTCCTCGATCGAATCAGACTCATTGATGGAATCAGACTCCCCGATGGAATCAGACTCATTGATGGAGTCAGACTCATTGATGGAATCAGACTCATTGATGGACACAGACTTATTGATGGAATCAGACTCCCTGATGGAATCAGACTCATTGATGGAATCATACTCCCCGATGGAATCAGACTCCCCAATGGAATCAGACTCATTGATGGAATCAGACTCCCTGATGGAATCAGACTCATTGATGGAATCAGACTCCCTGATGGAATCAGACTTCCCGATGGAAACAGACTCCCTGATGGTATCAGATTCATTTGTCGAATCAGACTCATTGATGGAATCATACTCCCCGATGGAATCAGACTCCCCAATGGAATCAGACTCATTGATGGAATCAGACTCCCCGATGGAATCAGATTCATTGATGGAATCAGACTCCCCGATGGAATCAGACTCATTGAAGGAATCAGACTCCCTGATGGAGTCAGACTCATTGATGAATCAGACTCATTGATGGAATCACTCTCCCTGATGGAAACAGACTCATTGATGGATTCAGACACCCCGATGGAATCAGACTCATTGATGGCATCAGACTCATTGATGGAACCAGACTCCCTGATGGAATCAGACTCATTGATGGATGCAGACTACCCGATGGAATCAGACTCCCCGATGGAATCAGACTCATTGATGGATTCAGACACCCCGATGGAATCAGACTCATTGATGGCATCAGACTCATTGATGGAATCAGACTCCCCGATGGAATCAGACTCCCCGATGGAATCAGACTCATTGATGAATCAGACTCATTGATGGAATCAGACTCATTGATGGAATCAGACTCCCCGATGGAATCAGTCTCCCCGATTGAATCAGACTTATAGATGGAATCAGACTCCCCGATGGAATCACTCTCCCTGATGGAAACAGACTCATTGATGGATTCAGACACCCCGATGGAATCAGACTCATTGATGGCATCAGACTCATTGATGGAATCAGACTCCCTGATGGAATCAGACTCATTGATGGAATCAGACTCCCCGATGGAATCAGACTCCCCGATGGAATCAGTCTCCCCGATGAAATCAGACTCATTGATGGAATCAGACTCCCTGATGGAATCAGACTCATTGTTGGAATCAAACTCATTGATGGAATCAGGCTAATTGATGGAATCAGACTCATTGATGGAATCAGACTCCCAGATGGAATCAGACTCATTGATGGAATCAGACTCCCCGATGGAATCAAACTACCCGATGGAATCAGTCTCCCCGATGGAATCAGTCTCCCTGATGGAATCAGACTCATTGATGGAATCAGACTCATTGATGGAATCAGACTCCCCGATGGAATCAGACTCATTGATGGAATCACTCTCATTGATGGAATCAGACTCTCCGATGGATTCAGTCTCCCCGATGGAATCAGACTCATTGATGGAATCAGACTCCCCGATGGAATCAGACCTCGATGGAATCAGACTCCCTGATGGAATCAGTCTCCCTGATGGAATCAGACTCATTGATGGAATCTGACTCCCCGATGAAATCAGACTCATTGATGGAATCAGACTGCCTAATGGAATCAGACATCCCGATGGAATCAGACTCATTAATGGAATCAGACTCCCTGATGGAATCAGACTCATTGATGGAATCAGACTACCTGGTGGAATCAGACTCCCCAATGGAATCAGACTCATTGATGGAATCAGACTCCCTGATGGATTCAGACTCATTGATGTAATCAGACCGCCTGATGGAATCAGACTCATTGATGGAATCAGACTCCCTGATGGAATCTGACTCCCCAATGGAATCAGACTCATTGATGGAGTCAGACTACTTGATGGAATCAGACTCCCCAATGGAATCAGACTCATTGATGGAATCAGACTCATTGATGGAGTCAGACTCATTGATGGAATCAGACTCCCCGATGGAATCAGACCTCGATGGAATCAGACTCCCTGATGGAATCACTCTCCCTGATGGAATCAGACTCATTGATGGAATCTGACTCCCCGATGAAATCAGACTCCCTGATGGAATCAGACTCCCCAATGGAATCAGACTCATTGATGGAATCAGACTCCCCGATGGAATCAGACTCATTGATGGAATCAGACTCCCTAATGGAATCAGACATCACCGATGGAATCAGACTCATTGATGGAATCAGACTCTCTGCTGGAATCAGACTCATTGATGAAATCAGACAACCTGGTGGAATCAGACTCCCCAATGGAATCAGACTCATTGATGGCGTCAGACTACTTGATGGAATCAGACTCCCCAATGGAATCAGACTCATTGATGGAATCAGACTCCCTGATGGAATCAGACTCATTGATGGAATCAGACTCCCTGATGGAATCAGACTCCCCAATGGAATGAGACTCATTGATGGAATCAGACTCCCTGCTGGAATCAGACTCATTGATGAAATCAGACTCCCCGATGGAATCAGACTCATTGATGGAATCAGACTACCTGGTGGAATCAGACTCCCCAATGGAATCAGACTCATTAATGGCGTCAGACTACTTGATGGAATCAGACTCCCCAATGGAATCAGACTCATCGATGTAATCAGACCCCCTGATGGAATCACACTCATTGATGGAATCAGACTCCCTGATGGAATCAGACTCCCCAATGGAATGAGACTCATTGATGGAATCAGACTCCCTGCTGGAATCAGACTCATTGATGAAATCAGACTCCACAATGGAATCAGACTCATTGATGGAAACAGACTCCCTGATGGAATCAGACTCATTGATGGAATCAGACTCCCTGATGGAATCAGACTCCCAGATCGAATCAGACTCCCTGATGAAATCAGACTCATTGATGGAATCAGACTCCCCGATGGAATCAGACTCCCCGATGGAATCAGACTCATTGATGGAATCAGACTCCCGGATGGAATCAGACTCATTGATGGAATCAGACTCCCCGATGGAATCAGACTCCCCGATGGAATCAGTCTCCCCGATGGAATCAGACTCATTGATGGAATCAGACTCCCTGATGGAATCAGACTCATTGTTGGAATCAAACTCATTGATGGAATCAGGCTCATTTATGGAATCAGACTCATTGATGGAATCAGACTCCCTGATGGAATCAGACTCATTGATGGAATCAGACTCCCCGATGGAATCAAACTACCCGGTGGAATCAGTCTCCCCGATGGAATCAGTCTCCCCGATGGAATCAGACTCATTGATGGAATCACACTCATTGATGGAATCAGACGTTCCGATGGAATCAGACTCCCCGATGGAATCAGACTCATTGATGGAATCAGACTCCCCGATGGAATCAGACTCATTGTTGGAATCAACCTCATTGATGGAATCAAACTCACTGATGGAATCAGGCTCATTGATGGAATCAGACTCCCCAATGGAATCAGACTCACTAACGGAATCACACTCATTGATGGAATCAGACTCTCCGATGGAATCAGACTCCCTGACGGAATCAGACTCCTCGATGGAGTCAGACTCATTGATGGAATCAGACTCTCCGATGGAATCAGGCTCATTGATGGAATCAGACTCATTGATGGAATCAGACTCCCAGATGGAATCAGACTCATTGATGGAATCAGACTCCCCGATGGAATCAAACTACCCGATGTAATCAGTCTCCCCGATGGAATCTGTCTCCCCGATGGAATCAGACTCATGGATGGAATCAGACTCATTGATGGAATCAGTCTCCCCGATGGAATCAGACTCATTTATGGAATCACACTCATTGATGGAATCAGACTCCCCGATGGAATCAGACTCATTGATGGCATCATTCTCCCCGATGGAATCAGACTCATTGATGGAATCAGACTCATTGATGGAATCAGACACCCCGATGGAATCAGACTTCCTGATGGAATCAGACTCCTTGATGGAATCAGACTCCCCGATGGAATCAGTCTCCCTGATGGAATCAGACTCATTCATGGAATCTGACTCCCCGATGAAATCAGACACCTTGATGGAATCAGTCTCACCGAAAGAATCAGACTCATTGATGGAATCAATCTCCCCGATGGAATCAGACTCATTGATGGAATCAATCTCCCCGATGGAATCAGACTCATTGATGGAATCAGACTCATTGATGGAATCAGACGCCGATGGAATCAGACTCGCTGATTGAATCAGACTCATTGATGGAATCAGACTCCCAGATGAAATCAGACTCCCTGATGGAATCAGACTCATTGATGGAATCAGTCTCCCTGATGGAATCAGACTCCCCGATGGAATCAGACTCCCTGATGGAATCAGACTCATTGATGGAATCAGACTCATTGATGGAATCAGACTCACTGATCGAATCAGATTCATTGATGGAATCAGACTCCCCGATTGAATCAGACTCCCCGATGGAATCAGTCTCCCCCATGGAATCGGACGCATTGATGGAATCAGACTCCCCGATGGAACCAGACGCATTGACGAATCAGACTCATTGATGGAATCAGTCTCCCCGATGGAATCAGACTCAATGATGGAATCTGACTCATTGATAGAATCAGAGTCCCCGATGGAATCAGACTCCCCAATGGAATCAGTCTCCCCAATGGAATCAGACTCAATGATGGAATCAGACTCCCCGATGGGCTCAGACTCAATGATGGAATCAGACTCCCCGATGGAATCAGTCTCCCCGATAGAATCAGTCTCCCCGATGGAATCAGACTCATTGATGGAATCAGACTCCCCGATGAAATCAGACGCATTGACGGAATCAGAATCAATGGTGGAATCAGACTCATTGATGGAATCAAACTCCCTGATGGAATCCGACACATTGATGGAATCAGACTCCCTGATGGAATCAGACTCCCCGATAGAATCAGTCTCAATGATGGAATCAGACTCATTGATGGAATCAGACTCCCTGATGGAATCAGTCCCCCTGATGGAATCAGTCTCATTGATGGAATCAGTCTCCCGATGGAGTAAGACTCATTGATGTAATCAGACTCCTCGATGGAATCAGACTCATTGATGGAATCAGACTCCCCGATGGAATCAGACTCATTGATGGAGTCAGACTCATTGATGGAATCAGACTCATTGATGGACACAGACTTATTGATGGAATCAGACTCCCTGATGGAATCAGACTCATTGATGGAATCATACTCCCCGATGGAATCAGACTCCCCAATGGAATCAGACTCATTGATGGAATCAGACTCCCTGATGGAATCAGACTCATTGATGGAATCAGACTCCCTGATGGAATCAGACTTCCCGATGGAAGCAGACTCCCTGATGGAATCAGATTCATTTGTCGAATCAGACTCATTGATGGAATCAGACTCCCCGATGGAATCAGACTCCCCGATGGAATCAGACTCATTGATGGAATCAGACTCCCCGATGGAATCAGACTCATTGAAGGAATCAGACTCCCTGATGGAGTCAGACTCATTGATGAATCAGATTCATTGATGCAATCACTCTCCCTGATGGAAACAGACTCATTGATGGATTCAGATACCCCGATGGAATCAGACTCATTGATGGCATCAGACTCATTGATGGAATCAGACTCCCTGATGGAATCAGACACATTGATGGATTCAGACACCCCGAAGGAATCAGACTCCCCGATGGAATCAGACTCATTGATGGATTCAGACACCCCGATGTAATCAGACTCATTGATGGCATCAGACTCATTGATGGAATCAGACTCCCCGATGGAATCAGACTCCCCGATGGAATCAGACTCATTGATGAATCAGACTCATTGATGGAATCAGACTCATTGATGGAATCAGACTCCCCGATGGAATCAGTCTCCCCGATTGAATCAGACTTATAGATGGAATCAGACTCCCCGATGGAATCACTCTCTCTGATGGAAACAGACTCATTGATGGATTCAGACACCTCGATGGAATCAGACTCATTGATGGCATCAGACTCATTGATGGAATCAGACTCACTGATCGAATCAGATTCATTGATGGAATCAGACTCCCCGATGGAATCAGACTCCCCGATGGAATCAGTCTCCCCCATGGAATCGGACGCATTGATGGAATCAGACTCCCCGATGGAATCAGATGCATTGACGAATCAGACTCATTGATGGAATCAGTCTCCCCGATGGAATCAGACTCAATGATGGAATCTGACTCATTGACAAAATCAGAGTCCCCGACGGAATCAGACTCCCCGATGGAATCAGTCTCCCCAATGGAATCAGACTCAATGATGGAATCAGACTCCCCGATGGGCTCAGACTCAATGATGGAATCAGACTCCCCGATGGAATCAGTCTCCCCGATAGAATCAGTCTCCCCGATGTAATCAGACTCATTGATGGAATCAGTCTCCCCGATGAAATCAGACGCATTGACGGAATCAGAATCAATGGTGGAATCAGACTCATTGATGGAATCAGACTCCCTGATGGAATCCGACACATTGATGGTATCAGACTCCCTGATGGAATCAGACTCCCCGATAGAATCAGTCTCAACGATGGAATCAGACTCATTGATGGAATCAGACTCCCTGATGGAATCAGTCTCCCTGATGGAATCAGTCTCATTGATGGAATCAGTCTCCCGATGGAGTAAGAGTCATTGATGTAATCAGACTCCTCGATGGAATCAGACTCATTGATGGATTCAGACTCCCCGATGGAATCAGACTCATTGATGGAGTCAGACTCATTGATGGAATCAGACTCATTGATGGACACAGACTTATTGATGGAATCAGACTCCCTGATGGAATCAGACTCATTGATGGAATCATACTCCCCGATGGAATCAGACTCCCCAATGGAATCAGACTCATTGATGGAATCAGACTCCCTGATGGAATCAGACTCATTGATGGAATCAGACTCCCTGATGGAATCAGACTTCCCGATGGAAACAGACTCCCTGATGGTATCAGATTCATTTGTCGAATCAGACTCATTGATGGAATCAGACTCCCCGATGGAATCAGACTCATTGATGGAATCAGACTCCCCGATGGAATCAGACTCATTGAAGGAATCAGACTCCCTGATGGAGTCAGACTCATTGATGAATCAGACTCATTGATGGAATCACTCTCCCTGATGGAAACAGACTCATTGATGGATTCAGACACCCCGATGGAATCAGACTCATTGATGGCATCAGACTCATTGATGGAACCAGACTCCCTGATGGAATCAGACTCATTGATGGATGCAGACTACCCGATGGAATCAGACTCCCCGATGGAATCAGACTCCTCGATGGATTCAGACACCCCGATGGAATCAGACTCATTGATGGCATCAGACTCATTGATGGAATCAGACTCCCCAATGGAATCAGACTCCCCGATGGAATCAGACTCATTGATGAATCAGACTCATTGATGGAATCAGACTCATTGATGGAATCAGACTCCCCGATGGAATCAGTCTCCCCGATTGAATCAGACTTATAGATGGAATCAGACTACCCGATGGAATCACTCTCCCTGATGGAAACAGACTCATTGATGGATTCAGACACCCCGATGGAATCAGACTCATTGATGGCATCAGACTCATTGATGGAATCAGACTCCCTGATGGAATCAGACTCATTGATGGAATCAGACTCCCCGATGGAATCAGACTCCCCGATGGAATCAGTCTCCCCGATGAAATCAGACTCATTGATGGAATCAGACTCCCTGATGGAATCAGACTCATTGTTGGAATCAAACTCATTGATGGAATCAGGCTAATTGATGGAATCAGACTCATTGATGGAATCAGACTCCCAGATGGAATCAGACTCATTGATGGAATCAGACTCCCCGATGGAATCAAACTACCCGATGGAATCAGTCTCCCCGATGGAATCAGTCTCCCTGATGGAATCAGACTCATTGATGGAATCAGACTCCCCGATGGAATCAGACTCATTGATGGAATCACTCTCATTGATGGAATCAGACTCATTGATGGAATCAGACTCCCCGATGGAATCAAACTACCCGATGGAATCAGACTCTCCGATGGATTCAGTCTCCCCGATGGAATCAGACTCATTGATGGAATCAGACTCCCCGATGGAATCAGACCTCGATGGAATCAGACTCCCTGATGGAATCAGTCTCCCTGATGGAATCAGACTCATTGATGGAATCTGACTCCCCGATGAAATCAGACTCATTGATGGAATCAGACTCCCCGATGGAATCAGACTCATTGATGGAATCACTCTCATTGATGGAATCAGACTCATTGATGGAATCAGACTCCCCGATGGAATCAAACTACCCGATGGAATCAGACTCTCCGATGGATTCAGTCTCCCCGATGGAATCAGACTCATTGATGGAATCAGACTCCCCGATGGAATCAGACCTCGATGGAATCAGACTCCCTGATGGAATCAGTCTCCCTGATGGAATCAGACTCATTGATGGAATCTGACTCCCCGATGAAATCAGACTCATTGATGGAATCAGACTGCCTAATGGAATCAGACATCCCGATGGAATCAGACTCATTAATGGAATCAGACTCCCTGATGGAATCAGACTCATTGATGGAATCAGACTACCTGGTGGAATCAGACTCCCCAATGGAATCAGACTCATTGATGGAATCAGACTCCCTGATGGATTCAGACTCATTGATGTAATCAGACCGCCTGATGGAATCAGACTCATTGATGGAATCAGACTCCCTGATGGAATCTGACTCCCCAATGGAATCAGACTCATTGATGGAGTCAGACTGCTTGATGGAATCAGACTCCCCAATGGAATCAGACTCATTGATGGAATCAGACTCATTGATGGAGTCAGACTCATTGATGGAATCAGACTCCCCGATGGAATCAGACCTCGATGGAATCAGACTCCCTGATGGAATCACTCTCCCTGATGGAATCAGACTCATTGATGGAATCTGACTCCCCGATGAAATCAGACTCCCTGATGGAATCAGACTCCCCAATGGAATCAGACTCATTGATGGAATCAGACTCCCCGATGGAATCAGACTCATTGATGGAATCAGACTCCCTAATGGAATCAGACATCACCGATGGAATCAGACTCATTAATGGAATCAGACTCTCTGATGGAATCAGTCTCATTGATGGAATCAGACTACCTGGTGGAATCAGACTCCCCAATGGAATCAGACTCATTGATGGCGTCAGACTACTTGATGGAATCAGACTCCCCAATGGAATCAGACTCATTGATGGAATCAGACTCCCTGATGGAATCAGACACATTGATGGAATCAGACTCCCTGATGGAATCAGACTCCCCAATGGAATGAGACTCATTGATGGAATCAGACTCCCTGCTGGAATCAGACTCATTGATGAAATCAGACTCCCCGATGGAATCAGACTCATTGATGGAATCAGACTACCTGGTGGAATCAGACTCCCCAATGGAATCAGACTCATTGATGGTGTCAGACTACTTGATGGAATCAGACTCCCCAATGGAATCAGACTCATCGATGTAATCAGACCCCCTGATGGAATCACACTCATTGATGGAATCAGACTCCCTGATGGAATCAGACTCCCCAATGGAATGAGACTCATTGATGGAATCAGACTCCCTGCTGGAATCAGACTCATTGATGAAATCAGACTCCCCGATGGAATCAGACTCATTGATGGAATCAGACTCCCCGATGGAATTAGACTCCACAATGGAATCAGACTCATTGATGGAATCAGACTCCCTGATGGAATCAGACTCATTGATGGAATCAGACTCCCTGATGGAATCAGACTCCCCAATGGAATCAGACTCTCCGTGTGATTCAGACTCCCTGATGGAATCCGACTCATTGATTGAATCAGACACCCTGATGAAATCAGTCTCCCCGATCGAATCAGACTCCCTGATGAAATCAGACTCATTGATGGAATCAGACTCCCCGATGGAATCAGACTCCCCGATGGAATCAGACTCATTGATGGAATCAGACTCCCGGATGGAATCAGACTCATTGATGGAATCAGACTCCCCGATGGAATCAGACTCCCCGATGGAATCAGACTCATTGATGGAATCAGACTCCCTGATGGAATCAGACTCATTGTTGGAATCAGACTCATTGATGGAATCAGGCTCATTTATGGAATCAGACTCATTGATGGAATCAGACTCCCTGATGGAATCAGACTCATTGATGGAATCAGACTCCCCGATGGAATCAAACTACCCGGTGGAATCAGTCTCCCCGATGGAATCAGTCTCCCCGATGGAATCAGACTCATTGATGGAATCACACTCATTGATGGAATCAGACGTTCCGATGGAATCAGACTCCCCGATGGAATCAGACTCATTGATGGAATCAGACTCCCCGATGGAATCAGACTCATTGATGGAATCAGACTCCCCGATGGAATCAGACTCATTGTTGGAATCAACCTCATTGATGGAATCAAACTCACTGATGGAATCAGGCTCATTGATGGAATCAGACTCCCCGATGGAATCAAACTACCCGGTGGAATCAGTCTCCCCGATGGAATCAGTCTCCCCGATGGAATCAGACTCATTGATGGAATCACACTCATTGATGGAATCAGACGTTCCGATGGAATCAGACTCCCCGATGGAATCAGACTCATTGATGGAATCAGACTCCCCGATGGAATCAGACTCATTGATGGAATCAGACTCCCCGATGGAATCAGACTCATTGTTGGAATCAACCTCATTGATGGAATCAAACTCACTGATGGAATCAGGCTCATTGATGGAATCAGACTCCCCAATGGAATCAGACTCACTAACGGAATCACACTCATTGATGGAATCAGACTCTCCGATGGAATCAGACTCCCTGACGGAATCAGACTCCTCGATGGAGTCAGACTCATTGATGGAATCAGACTCTCCGATGGAATCAGGCTCATTGATGGAATCAGACTCATTGATGGAATCAGACTCCCAGATGGAATCAGACTCATTGATGGAATCAGACTCCCCGATGGAATCAAACTACCCGATGTAATCAGTCTCCCCGATGGAATCTGTCTCCCCGATGGAATCAGACTCATTTATGGAATCACACTCATTGATGGAATCAGACTCCCCGATGGATTCAGACTCCCCGATGGAATCAGACTCATTGATGGAATCAGACTCCCCGATGGAATCAGACTCATTGTTGGAATCAAAGTCATTGATGGAATCAGGCTCATTGATGGAATCAGACACCCCGATGGAATTAGACTCACTGATGGAATCACACTCATTGATGGAATCAGACTCATTGATGGAATCAGACTCTCCGATGGAATCAGACTCATTGAAGGAATCAGAGTCCCCGATGGAATCAGACTCCCTGATGGAATCAGTCTCCCCGATGGAATCAGACTCAATGATGGAATCAGACTCCCCGATGGAATCAGACTCTCCGATGGAATCAGACTCCCTGATGGAATCAAACATCCTGATGGAATCAGACACCCTGATGGAATCAGCCTCCCCGATGGAATCAGACTCTCCAATGGAATCAGACTCCCTGATGGAATCAAACATCCTGATGGAATCAGACACCCCGATGGAATCAGCCTCCCCGATGGACTCAGACTCAATGATGGAATCAGACTCCCCGATGGAATCAGACTCCCCGATAGAATCAGTCTCCCCGATGGAATCAGACTCATTGATGGAATCAGACTCCCCGATGAAATCAGACGCATTGATGGAATCAGACTCAATGGTGGAATCAGACTCATTGATGGAATCAGACTCCCTGATGGAATCAGACACGTTGATGGAATCAGACTCCCTGATGGAATCAGACTCCCCGATAGAATCAGTCTCAATGATGGAATCAGACTCATTGATGGAATCAGACTCCTCGATGGAATCAGTCTCCCTGATGGAATCAGAGTCATTGATGGAATCAGTCTCCCGATGGAGTCAGACTCATTGATGTAATCAGAGTCCTCGATGGAATCAGACTCCCCGATGGAATCAGACTCATTGGTTGAGTCAGACTCATTGATGGAATCAGACTCATTGATGGAATCAGACTCCCCAATGGAATCAGACTCATTGATGGAATCAGACTCCCTGATGGAATCAGACTCTTTGATGGAATCAGACTCCCTGATGGAATCAGTCTTGCCGATGGAATCAGACTCCCTGATGGAATCAGATTCATTTGTCGAATCAGACTCATTGATGGAATCAGACTCATTGATGGAATCAGACTCCCCGATGGAATCAGACTCAATGATGGAATCAGTCTCATTGATGGAATCAGACTCATTGATGGAGTCAGACTCCCCGATGGAATCAGTCTACCCGATTGAATCAGACTTATTGATGGAATCAGACTCCCCGATGGAATCAGTCTCACTGATGGAAACAGACTCATTGATGGAATCAGGCACCCCGATGGAATCAGACTCATTGATGGCATCAGACTCATTGATGGAATCAGACTCCCTGATGGAATCAGACTCCCCGATGGTATCAGACTCCCCGATGGAATCATACTCCCCGATGGAATCAGTATCCCTGATGGAATCAGACTGATTGATGGAATCAGGCTCATTGATGGAATCAGACTCATTGATGGAATCAGACTCCCAGATGGAATCAGACTCATTGATGGAATCAGACTCCCCGATGGAATCAAACTACCCGATGGAATCAGTCTCCCCGATGGAATCAGTCTCCCCGATGGAATCAGACTCATTGATGGAATCAGACTCATTGATGGAATCAGACTCCCCTTTTGGAATCAGACTCATTGATGGAATCACACTCATTGATGTAATCAGACTCTACAATGGATTCAGACTCCCTGATGGAATCAGACTCATTGATGGAATCAGATTCCCCGATGGAATCAGACCTCGATGGAATCAGACTCCCTGATGGAATCAGTCTCCCTGATGGAATCTGACTCCCCGATGAAATCAGACTCCCTGATGGAATCAGACTCCCCAATGGAATCAGACTCATTGATGGAATCAGACTCCCCGATGGAATCAGACTCAGTGATGGAATCAGACTCCCTAATGGAATCAGACATCCCGATGGAATCAGACTCATTAATGGAATCAGATCCCTGTTGGAATCAGACTCATTGATCGAATCAGACTACCTGGTGGAATCAGACGCCCCAATGGAATCAGACCCATTGATGGAGTCAGACTACTTGATGGAATCAGACTCCCCAATGGAATCAGACTCATTGATGGAATCAGACTCCCTGATGGAATCAGACTCATTGATGTAATCAGACCCCCTGATGGAATCAGACTCATTGATGGAATCAGACTCCCTGCTGGAATCAGACGCATTGATGAAATCAGACTCTCCGATGGAATCAGACTCATTGATGGAATCAGACTCCCTGATGGAATTAGACTCCACAATGGAAACAGACTCATTGATGGAATCAGACTCCCTGATGGAATCAGACTCATTGATGGAATCAGACTCCCTGATGGAATCAGACTCCCCGATGGAATCAGACTCTCCGATGGATTCAGACACCCTGATGGAATCCGACTCATTGATGGAATCAGACTCCCTGATGAAATCAGACTCCCCGATCGAATCAGACTCCCTGATGGAATCAGATTCATTTGTCGAATCAGACTCATTGAAGGAATCAGACTGCCTGATGGAACCAGACTCATTGAGGAATCAGACTCCCCGATGGAATCAGACTCCCCGATGGAATCAGACTCATTGATGGAATCAGACTCCCGGATGGAATCCGTCTCCCCGATTGAATCAGACGTATTGATGGAATCAGACTCTCCAATGGAATCAGTCTCCCTGATGGAAACAGACTCATTGATGGAATCAGACACCCCGATGGAATCAGACTCATTGATGGCATCAGTCTCATTGATGGAATCAGACTCCCTGTTGGAATCAGACTCATTGAAGGAATCAGACTCCCCGATGGAATCAGACTCCCCGATGGAATCAGTCTCCCCGATGGAATCAGACTCATTGATGGAATCAGACTCCCTGCTGGAATCAGACTCATTGTTGGAATCAAACTCATTGATGGAATCAGGCTCATTGATGGAATCAGACTCATTGATGGAATCAGACTCCCTGATGGAATCAGACTCATTGATGGAATCAGACTCCCCGGTAGACTCAAACTCACCGATGGAATCAGTCTCCCCGATGGAATCAGACTCATTGATGGAATCAGACTCCCTGATGGAATCAGACTCGTTGTTGGAATCAAACTCATTGATGGAATCAGGCTCATTGATGGAATCAGATTCATTGATGGAATCAGACTCCCTGATGGAATCAAACTACCCGATGGAATCCGTCTCCCCAATGGAATCAGTCTCCCCGATGGAAACAGACTCATTGTTGGAATCAAACTGATTGATGGAATCAAACTCATTGATGGAATCAGGCTCATTGATGGAATCAGACTCCCCGATGGAATCAGACTCAATGATGGAATCAGTCTCATTGATGGAATCAGACTCATTGATGGAGTCAGACTCCCCGATGGAATCAGTCGACCCGATTGAATCAGACTTATTGATGGAATCAGACTCCCCGATGGAATCAGTCTCCCTGATGGAAACAGACTCATTGATGGAATCAGGCACCCCGATGGAATCAGACTCATTGATGGCATCAGACTCATTGATGGAATCAGACTCCCCGATGGAATCACACTCCCCGATGGAATCAGTATCCCTGATGGAATCAGACTGATTGATGGAATCAGGCTCATTGATGGAATCAGACTCATTGATGGAATCAGACTCCCAGATGGAATCAGACTCATTGATGGAATCAGACTCCCTGCTGGAATCAGACGCATTGATGAAATCAGACTCTCCGATGGAATCAGACTCATTGATGGAATCAGACTCCCTGATGGAATTAGACTCCACAATGGAATCAGACTCATTGATGGAATCAGACTCCCTGATGGAATCAGACTCATTGATGGAATCAGACTCCCTGATGGAATCAGACTCCCCGATGGAATCAGACTCTCCGATGGATTCAGACACCCTGATGGAATCCGACTCATTGATGGAATCAGACTCCCTGATGAAATCAGACTCCCCGATCGAATCAGACTCCCTGATGGAATCAGATTCATTTGTCGAATCAGACTCATTGAAGGAATCAGACTGCCTGATGGAACCAGACTCATTGAGGAATCAGACTCCCCGATGGAATCAGACTCCCCGATGGAATCAGACTCATTGATGGAATCAGACACCCCGATGGAATCAGACTCATTGATGGCATCAGTCTCATTGATGGAATCAGACTCCCTGTTGGAATCAGACTCATTGAAGGAATCAGACTCCCCGATGGAATCAGACTCCCCGATGGAATCAGTCTCCCCGATGGAATCAGACTCATTGATGGAATCAGACTCCCTGCTGGAATCAGACTCATTGTTGGAATCAAACTCATTGATGGAATCAGGCTCATTGATGGAATCAGACTCATTGATGGAATCAGACTCCCTGATGGAATCAGACTCATTGATGGAATCAGACTCCCCGGTAGACTCAAACTCACCGATGGAATCAGTCTCCCCGATGGAATCAGACTCATTGATGGAATCAGACTCCCTGATGGAATCAGACTCGTTGTTGGAATCAAACTCATTGATGGAATCAGGCTCATTGATGGGATCAGATTCATTGATGGAATCAGACTCCCTGATGGAATCAAACTACCCGATGGAATCCGTCTCCCCAATGGAATCAGTCTCCCCGATGGAAACAGACTCATTGTTGGAATCAAACTCATTGATGGAATCAAACTCATTGATGGAATCAGGCTCATTGATGGAATCAGACTCCCCGATGGAATCAGACTCAATGATGGAATCAGTCTCATTGATGGAATCAGACTCATTGATGGAGTCAGACTCCCCGATGGAATCAGTCTACCCGATTGAATCAGACTTATTGATGGAATCAGACTCCCCGATGGAATCAGTCTCCCTGATGGAAACAGACTCATTGATGGAATCAGGCACCCCGATGGAATCAGACTCATTGATGGCATCAGACTCAGTGATGGAATCAGACTCCCCGATGGAATCACACTCCCCGATGGAATCAGTATCCCTGATGGAATCAGACTGATTGATGGAATCAGGCTCATTGATGGAATCAGACTCATTGATGGAATCAGACTCCCAGATGGAATCAGACTCATTGATGGAATCAGACTCCCCGATGGAATCAAACTACCCGATGGAATCAGTCTCCCCGATGGAATCAGTCTCCCCGATGGAATCAGACTCATTGATGGAATCACACTCATTGATGTAATCAGACTCTCCAATGGATTCAGACTCCCCGATGGAATCAGACTCATTGATGGAATCAGACTCTCCGATGGAATCAGACTCATTGATGGAATCACATTCATTGATGGAATCAGACTTTCCGATGGAATCAGACTCCCCGATGGAATCAGACTCATTGATGGAATCAGACACCCGATGGAATCAGACTCCTTGTTGGAATCAAACTCATTGATGGAATCAGGCTCATTGATGGAATCAGACTCCCCAATGGAATCAGACTCACTAACGGAATCACACTCATTGATGGAATCAGACTCTCCGATGGAATCAGACTCCCTGATGGAATCAGACTCTCCGATGGAATCAGGCTCATTGATGGAATCAGGCTCATTGATGGAATCAGACTCATTGATGGAATCAGACTCATTGATGGAATCAGACTCCCCGATGGAATCAAACTACCAGATGGAATCAGTTTCCCCGATGGAATCAGTCTCCCCGATGGAATCAGCCTCCCCGATGGAATCAGACTCATTGATGGAATCAGACTCCCCGATGGAATCAGACTCATTGATGGAATCACACTCATTGATTGAATCAGACTCTCCGATGGATTCAGACTCCCCGATGCAATCAGACTCATTGATGGAATCAGACTCCCCGATGGAATCAGACTCATTGTTGGAATGAAACGCATTGATGGAATCACACTCATTGATGGAATCAGACTCATTGATGGAATCTGACTCTCCGATGGAATAAGACTCCCCGATGGAATCAGACTCTCCGATGGAATCAGACTCCCTGATGGAATCAGACTCCCTGATGGAGTCAGACTCATTGAAGGAATCAGACTCCCCGATGGAATCAGTCTCCCCGATGGAATCAGACTCATTGATGGAATCAGACTCATTGATGGAATCAGACTCCCCTTTTGGAATCAGACTCATTGATGGAATCACACTCATTGATGTAATCAGACTCTCCAATGGATTCAGACTCCCCGATGGAATCAGACTCATTGATGGAATCAGACTCTCCGATGGAATCAGACTCATTGATGGAATCACATTCATTGATGGAATCAGACTTTCCGATGGAATCAGACTCCCCGATGGAATCAGACTCATTGATGGAATCAGACACCCGATGGAATCAGACTCCTTGTTGGAATCAAACTCATTGATGGAATCAGGCTCATTGATGGAATCAGACTCCCCAATGGAATCAGACTCACTAACGGAATCACACTCATTGATGGAATCAGACTCTCCGATGGAATCAGACTCCCTGATGGAATCAGACTCTCCGATGGAATCAGGCTCATTGATGGAATCAGACTCATTGATGGAATCAGACTCATTGATGGAATCAGACTCCCCGATGGAATCAAACTACCAGATGGAATCAGTTTCCCCGATGGAATCAGTCTCCCCGATGGAATCAGCCTCCCCGATGGAATCAGACTCATTGATGGAATCAGACTCCCCGATGGAATCAGACTCATTGATGGAATCACACTCATTGATGGAATCAGACTCTCCGATGGATTCAGACTCCCCGATGCAATCAGACTCATTGATGGAATCAGACTCCCCGATGGAATCAGACTCATCGTTGGAATGAAACTCATTGATGGAATCACACTCATTGATGGAATCAGACTCATTGATGGAATCTGACTCTCCGATGGAATAAGACTCCCCGATGGAATCAGACTCTCCGATGGAATCAGACTCCCTGATGGAATCAGACTCCCTGATGGAGTCAGACTCATTGAAGGAATCAGACTCCCTGATGGAATCAGACTCCCTGATGGAGTCAGACCCCTTGATGGAATCAGACTCATTGATGGAATCAGACTCATTGATGGAATCAGACTCCCCGATGGAATCCGTCTCCCCGATTGAATCAGACTTATTGATGGAATCAGACTCCCCGATGGAATCAGTCTCCCTGATGGAAACAGACTCATTGATGGAATCAGACACCCCGATGGAATCAAACTCATTGATGGCATCAGACTCATTGATGGAATCAGACTCCCTGATGGAATCAGACTCATTGATGGATGCAGACTACCCGATGGAATCAGACTCCCCGATGGAATCAGTCTCCCCGATGGAATCAGACTCATTGATGGAATCAGACTCCCTGATGGAATCAGACTCATTGTTGGAATCAAACTCATTGGTGGAATCAGGCTCATTGATGGAATCAGACTCATTGATGGAATCAGTCTCCCTGATGGAATCAGACTCATTGATGGAATCAGACTCCCCGATGGAATCAAACTACCCGATGGAATCAGTCTCCCCGATGGAATCAGTCTCTCCGATGGAATCAGACTCATTGATGGAATCAGACTCTCCGATGGATTCAGACTTTCCGATGGAATCAGACTCCCCAATGGAATAAGACTCATTGATGGAATCAGACTCCCCGATGGAATCAGACTCATTGATGGAATCAGACTCATTGATGGAATCAGACTCTCCGATGGAATCAGACTCCCCGATGGAATCAGACTCTCCGATGGAATCAGACTCCCTGATGGAATCAGACTCTCTGATGGAATCAGACTCGTTGATGTAATCAGACCACCTGATGGAATCAGACTCATTGATGGAATCAGACTCCCTGATGGAATTAGACTCCACAATGGAATCAGACTCATTGATGGAATCAGACTCCCTGATGGAATCAGACTCATTGATGGAATCAGACTCCCTGATGGAATCAGACTCCCCGATGGAATCAGACTCTCCGATGGATTCAGACACCCTGATGGAATCCGACTCATTGATGGAATCAGACTCCCTGATGAAATCAGACTCCCCGATCGAATCAGACTCCCTGATGGAATCAGATTCATTTGTCGAATCAGACTCATTGAAGGAATCAGACTGCCTGATGGAACCAGACTCATTGAGGAATCAGACTCCCCGATGGAATCAGACTCCCCGATGGAATCAGACTCATTGATGGAATCAGACTCCCGGATGGAATCCGTCTCCCCGATTGAATCAGACGTATTGATGGAATCAGACTCTCCAATAGAATCAGTCTCCCTGATGGAAACAGACTCATTGATGGAATCAGACACCCCGATGGAATCAGACGCATTGATGGCATCAGACTCATTGATGGAATCAGACTCCCTAATGGAATCAGACTCATTGAAGGAATCAGACTCCCCGATGGAATCAGACTCCCCGATGGAATCAGTCTCCCCGATGGAATCAGACTCATTGATGGAATCAGACTCCCTGATGGAATCAGACTCATTGTTGGAATCAAACTCATTGATGGAATCAGGCTCATTGATGGAATCAGACTCATTGATGGAATCAGACTCCCTGATGGAATCAGACTCCCCGATGGAATCAGTCTCCCCGATGGAATCAGACTCATTGATGGAATCAGACTCCCTGATGGAATCAGACTCATTGTTGGAATCAAACTCATTGATGGAATCAGGCTCATTGATGGAATCAGTCTCCCCGATGGAATCAGACTCATTGATGGAATCAGACTCTCCGATGGAATCAGACTCATTGATGGAATCACATTCATTGATGGAATCAGACTTTCCGAAGGAATCAGACTCCCCGATGGAATCAGACTCATTGATGGAATCAGACACCCGATGGAATCAGACTCATTGTTGGAATCAAACTCATTGATGGAATCAGGCTCATTGATGGAATCAGACTCCCCAATGGAATCAGACTCACTAACGGAATCACACTCATTGATGGAATCAGACTCTCCGATGGAATCAGACTCCCTGATGGAATTAGACTCTCCGATGGAATCAGGCTCATTGATGGAATCAGACTCATTGATGGAATCAGACTCCCTGATGGAATCAGACTCCCCGATGGAATCAGTCTCCCCGATGGAATCAGTCTCCCCGATGGAATCAGACTCATTGATGGAATCAGACTCTCCGATGGAATCAGACTCATTGATGGAATCACATTCATTGATGGAATCAGACTTTCCGATGGAATCAGACTCCCCGATGGAATCAGACTCATTGATGGAATCAGACACCCGATGGAATCAGACTCATTGTTGGAATCAAACTCATTGATGGAATCAGACTCATTGATGGAACCAGACTCCCCAATGGAATCAGACTCACTGACGGAATCACACTCATTGATGGAATCAGACTCTCCGATGGAATCAGACTCCCTGATGGAATCAGACTCTCCGATGGAATCAGGCTCATTGATGGAATCAGACTCATTGATGGAATCAGACTCCCTGATGGAATCAGACTCCCCGATGGAATCAGTCTCCCCGATGGAATCAGACTCATTGATGGAATCAGACTCCCTGATGGAATCAGACTCATTGTTGGAATCAAACTCATTGATGGAATCAGGCTCATTGATGGAATCAGACTCATTGATGGAACCAGACTCCCCGATGGAATCAAACTACCCGATGGAATCAGTCTCCCCGATGGAATCAGTCTCCCCGATGGAATCAGACTCATTGATGGAATCAGACTCTCCGATGGAATCAGACTCATTGATGGAATCACATTCATTGATGGAATCAGACTTTCCGATGGAATCAGACTCCCCGATGGAATCAGACTCATTGATGGAATCAGACACCCGATGGAATCAGACTCATTGTTGGAATCAAACTCATTGATGGAATCAGGCTCATTGATGGAATCCGACTCCCCAATTGAATCAGACTCACTAACGGAATCACACTCATTGATGGAATCAGACTCTCCGATGGAATCAGACTCCCTGATGGAATCAGACTCTCCGATGGAATCAGGCTCATTGATGGAATCAGACTCATTGATGGAATCAGGCTCATTGATGGAATCAGACACCCCGATGGAATCAAACTACCAGATGGAATCAGTTTCCCCGATGGAATCAGTCTCCCCGATGGAATCAGTCTCCCCGATGGAATCAGACTCATTGATGGAATCAGACTCCCCGATGGAATCAGACTCATTGATGGAATCACACTCATTGATGGAATCAGACTCTCCGATGGATTCAGACTCCCCGATGCAATCAGACTCATTGATGGAATCAGACTCCCCGATGGAATCAGACTCATTGTTGGAATGAAACTCATTGATGGAATCACACTCATTGATGGAATCCGACTCATTGATGGAATCTGACTCTCCGATGGAATCAGACTCCCCGATGGAATCAGACTCTCCGATGGAATCAGACTCCCTGATGGAATCAGACTCCCTGATGGAGTCAGACTCATTGAAGGAATCAGACTCCCTGATGGAATCAGATTCCCTGATGGAGTCAGACTCCTTGATGGAATCAGACTCATTGATGGAATCAGACTCATTGATGGAATCAGACTCCCCGATGGAATCCGTCTCCCCGATTGAATCAGACTTATTGATGGAATCAGACTCCCTGATGGAATCAGTCTCCCTGATGGAAACAGACTCATTGATGGAATCAGACACCCCGATGGAATCAAACTCATTGATGGCATCAGACTCATTGATGGAATCAGACTCCCTGATGGAATCAGACTCATTGATGGATGCAGACTACCCGATGGAATCAGACTCCCCGATGGAATCAGTCTCCCCGATGGAATCAGACTCATTGATGGAATCAGACTCCCTGATGGAATCAGACTCATTGTTGGAATCAAACTCATTGGTGGAATCAGGCTAATTGATGGAATCAGACTCATTGATGGAATCAGACTCCCTGATGGAATCAGACTCATTGATGGATTCAGACTCCCCGATGGAATCAAACTACCCGATGGAATCAGTCTCCCCGATGGAATCAGTCTCTCCGATGGAATCAGACTCATTGATGGAATCAGACTCTCCGATGGATTCAGACTTTCCGATGGAATCAGACTCCCCAATGGAATAAGACTCATTGATGGAATCAGACTCATTGATGGAATCAGACTCATTGATGGAATCAGACTCTCCGATGGAATCAGACTCCCCGATGGAATCAGACTCTCCGATGGAATCAGACTCCCTGATGGAATCAGACTCCTCGATGGAGTCAGACTCATTGATGGAATCAGACTCGCTGATGGAATCAGACGCATTGATTAAATCAGACTCTCCGATGGAATCAGACTCATTGATGGCATCAGACTCAGTGATGGAATCAGACTCCCCGATGGAATCACACTCCCCGATGGAATCAGTATCCCTGATGGAATCAGACTGATTGATGGAATCAGGCTCATTGATGGAATCAGACTCATTGATGGAATCAGACTCCCAGATGGAATCAGACTCATTGATGGAATCAGACTCCCCGATGGAATCAAACTACCCGATGGAATCAGTCTCCCCGATGGAATCAGTCTCCCCGATGGAATCAGACTCATTGATGGAATCACACTCATTGATGTAATCAGACTCTCCAATGGATTCAGACTCCCCGATGGAATCAGACTCATTGATGGAATCAGACTCTCCGATGGAATCAGACTCATTGATGGAATCACATTCATTGATGGAATCAGACTTTCCGATGGAATCAGACTCCCCGATGGAATCAGACTCATTGATGGAATCAGACACCCGATGGAATCAGACTCCTTGTTGGAATCAAACTCATTGATGGAATCAGGCTCATTGATGGAATCAGACTCCCCAATGGAATCAGACTCACTAACGGAATCACACTCATTGATGGAATCAGACTCTCCGATGGAATCAGACTCCCTGATGGAATCAGACTCTCCGATGGAATCAGGCTCATTGATGGAATCAGGCTCATTGATGGAATCAGACTCATTGATGGAATCAGACTCATTGATGGAATCAGACTCCCCGATGGAATCAAACTACCAGATGGAATCAGTTTCCCCGATGGAATCAGTCTCCCCGATGGAATCAGCCTCCCCGATGGAATCAGACTCATTGATGGAATCAGACTCCCCGATGGAATCAGACTCATTGATGGAATCACACTCATTGATGGAATCAGACTCTCCGATGGATTCAGACTCCCCGATGCAATCAGACTCATTGATGGAATCAGACTCCCCGATGGAATCAGACTCATTGTTGGAATGAAACGCATTGATGGAATCACACTCATTGATGGAATCAGACTCATTGATGGAATCTGACTCTCCGATGGAATAAGACTCCCCGATGGAATCAGACTCTCCGATGGAATCAGACTCCCTGATGGAATCAGACTCCCTGATGGAGTCAGACTCATTGAAGGAATCAGACTCCCCGATGGAATCAGTCTCCCCGATGGAATCAGACTCATTGATGGAATCAGACTCATTGATGGAATCAGACTCCCCTTTTGGAATCAGACTCATTGATGGAATCACACTCATTGATGTAATCAGACTCTCCAATGGATTCAGACTCCCCGATGGAATCAGACTCATTGATGGAATCAGACTCTCCGATGGAATCAGACTCATTGATGGAATCACATTCATTGATGGAATCAGACTTTCCGATGGAATCAGACTCCCCGATGGAATCAGACTCATTGATGGAATCAGACACCCGATGGAATCAGACTCCTTGTTGGAATCAAACTCATTGATGGAATCAGGCTCATTGATGGAATCAGACTCCCCAATGGAATCAGACTCACTAACGGAATCACACTCATTGATGGAATCAGACTCTCCGATGGAATCAGACTCCCTGATGGAATCAGACTCTCCGATGGAATCAGGCTCATTGATGGAATCAGACTCATTGATGGAATCAGACTCATTGATGGAATCAGACTCCCCGATGGAATCAAACTACCAGATGGAATCAGTTTCCCCGATGGAATCAGTCTCCCCGATGGAATCAGCCTCCCCGATGGAATCAGACTCATTGATGGAATCAGACTCCCCGATGGAATCAGACTCATTGATGGAATCACACTCATTGATGGAATCAGACTCTCCGATGGATTCAGACTCCCCGATGCAATCAGACTCATTGATGGAATCAGACTCCCCGATGGAATCAGACTCATCGTTGGAATGAAACTCATTGATGGAATCACACTCATTGATGGAATCAGACTCATTGATGGAATCTGACTCTCCGATGGAATAAGACTCCCCGATGGAATCAGACTCTCCGATGGAATCAGACTCCCTGATGGAATCAGACTCCCTGATGGAGTCAGACTCATTGAAGGAATCAGACTCCCTGATGGAATCAGACTCCCTGATGGAGTCAGACTCCTTGATGGAATCAGACTCATTGATGGAATCAGACTCATTGATGGAATCAGACTCCCCGATGGAATCCGTCTCCCCGATTGAATCAGACTTATTGATGGAATCAGACTCCCCGATGGAATCAGTCTCCCTGATGGAAACAGACTCATTGATGGAATCAGACACCCCGATGGAATCAAACTCATTGATGGCATCAGACTCATTGATGGAATCAGACTCCCTGATGGAATCAGACTCATTGATGGATGCAGACTACCCGATGGAATCAGACTCCCCGATGGAATCAGTCTCCCCGATGGAATCAGACTCATTGATGGAATCAGACTCCCTGATGGAATCAGACTCATTGTTGGAATCAAACTCATTGGTGGAATCAGGCTCATTGATGGAATCAGACTCATTGATGGAATCAGTCTCCCTGATGGAATCAGACTCATTGATGGAATCAGACTCCCCGATGGAATCAAACTACCCGATGGAATCAGTCTCCCCGATGGAATCAGTCTCTCCGATGGAATCAGACTCATTGATGGAATCAGACTCTCCGATGGATTCAGACTTTCCGATGGAATCAGACTCCCCAATGGAATAAGACTCATTGATGGAATCAGACTCCCCGATGGAATCAGACTCATTGATGGAATCAGACTCATTGATGGAATCAGACTCTCCGATGGAATCAGACTCCCCGATGGAATCAGACTCTCCGATGGAATCAGACTCCCTGATGGAATCAGACTCTCTGATGGAATCAGACTCGTTGATGTAATCAGACCACCTGATGGAATCAGACTCATTGATGGAATCAGACTCCCTGATGGAATTAGACTCCACAATGGAATCAGACTCATTGATGGAATCAGACTCCCTGATGGAATCAGACTCATTGATGGAATCAGACTCCCTGATGGAATCAGACTCCCCGATGGAATCAGACTCTCCGATGGATTCAGACACCCTGATGGAATCCGACTCATTGATGGAATCAGACTCCCTGATGAAATCAGACTCCCCGATCGAATCAGACTCCCTGATGGAATCAGATTCATTTGTCGAATCAGACTCATTGAAGGAATCAGACTGCCTGATGGAACCAGACTCATTGAGGAATCAGACTCCCCGATGGAATCAGACTCCCCGATGGAATCAGACTCATTGATGGAATCAGACTCCCGGATGGAATCCGTCTCCCCGATTGAATCAGACGTATTGATGGAATCAGACTCTCCAATAGAATCAGTCTCCCTGATGGAAACAGACTCATTGATGGAATCAGACACCCCGATGGAATCAGACGCATTGATGGCATCAGACTCATTGATGGAATCAGACTCCCTAATGGAATCAGACTCATTGAAGGAATCAGACTCCCCGATGGAATCAGACTCCCCGATGGAATCAGTCTCCCCGATGGAATCAGACTCATTGATGGAATCAGACTCCCTGATGGAATCAGACTCATTGTTGGAATCAAACTCATTGATGGAATCAGGCTCATTGATGGAATCAGACTCATTGATGGAATCAGACTCCCTGATGGAATCAGACTCCCCGATGGAATCAGTCTCCCCGATGGAATCAGACTCATTGATGGAATCAGACTCCCTGATGGAATCAGACTCATTGTTGGAATCAAACTCATTGATGGAATCAGGCTCATTGATGGAATCAGTCTCCCCGATGGAATCAGACTCATTGATGGAATCAGACTCTCCGATGGAATCAGACTCATTGATGGAATCACATTCATTGATGGAATCAGACTTTCCGAAGGAATCAGACTCCCCGATGGAATCAGACTCATTGATGGAATCAGACACCCGATGGAATCAGACTCATTGTTGGAATCAAACTCATTGATGGAATCAGGCTCATTGATGGAATCAGACTCCCCAATGGAATCAGACTCACTAACGGAATCACACTCATTGATGGAATCAGACTCTCCGATGGAATCAGACTCCCTGATGGAATTAGACTCTCCGATGGAATCAGGCTCATTGATGGAATCAGACTCATTGATGGAATCAGACTCCCTGATGGAATCAGACTCCCCGATGGAATCAGTCTCCCCGATGGAATCAGTCTCCCCGATGGAATCAGACTCATTGATGGAATCAGACTCTCCGATGGAATCAGACTCATTGATGGAATCACATTCATTGATGGAATCAGACTTTCCGATGGAATCAGACTCCCCGATGGAATCAGACTCATTGATGGAATCAGACACCCGATGGAATCAGACTCATTGTTGGAATCAAACTCATTGATGGAATCAGACTCATTGATGGAACCAGACTCCCCAATGGAATCAGACTCACTGACGGAATCACACTCATTGATGGAATCAGACTCTCCGATGGAATCAGACTCCCTGATGGAATCAGACTCTCCGATGGAATCAGGCTCATTGATGGAATCAGACTCATTGATGGAATCAGACTCCCTGATGGAATCAGACTCCCCGATGGAATCAGTCTCCCCGATGGAATCAGACTCATTGATGGAATCAGACTCCCTGATGGAATCAGACTCATTGTTGGAATCAAACTCATTGATGGAATCAGGCTCATTGATGGAATCAGACTCATTGATGGAACCAGACTCCCCGATGGAATCAAACTACCCGATGGAATCAGTCTCCCCGATGGAATCAGTCTCCCCGATGGAATCAGACTCATTGATGGAATCAGACTCTCCGATGGAATCAGACTCATTGATGGAATCACATTCATTGATGGAATCAGACTTTCCGATGGAATCAGACTCCCCGATGGAATCAGACTCATTGATGGAATCAGACACCCGATGGAATCAGACTCATTGTTGGAATCAAACTCATTGATGGAATCAGGCTCATTGATGGAATCCGACTCCCCAATTGAATCAGACTCACTAACGGAATCACACTCATTGATGGAATCAGACTCTCCGATGGAATCAGACTCCCTGATGGAATCAGACTCTCCGATGGAATCAGGCTCATTGATGGAATCAGACTCATTGATGGAATCAGGCTCATTGATGGAATCAGACACCCCGATGGAATCAAACTACCAGATGGAATCAGTTTCCCCGATGGAATCAGTCTCCCCGATGGAATCAGTCTCCCCGATGGAATCAGACTCATTGATGGAATCAGACTCCCCGATGGAATCAGACTCATTGATGGAATCACACTCATTGATGGAATCAGACTCTCCGATGGATTCAGACTCCCCGATGCAATCAGACTCATTGATGGAATCAGACTCCCCGATGGAATCAGACTCATTGTTGGAATGAAACTCATTGATGGAATCACACTCATTGATGGAATCCGACTCATTGATGGAATCTGACTCTCCGATGGAATCAGACTCCCCGATGGAATCAGACTCTCCGATGGAATCAGACTCCCTGATGGAATCAGACTCCCTGATGGAGTCAGACTCATTGAAGGAATCAGACTCCCTGATGGAATCAGATTCCCTGATGGAGTCAGACTCCTTGATGGAATCAGACTCATTGATGGAATCAGACTCATTGATGGAATCAGACTCCCCGATGGAATCCGTCTCCCCGATTGAATCAGACTTATTGATGGAATCAGACTCCCTGATGGAATCAGTCTCCCTGATGGAAACAGACTCATTGATGGAATCAGACACCCCGATGGAATCAAACTCATTGATGGCATCAGACTCATTGATGGAATCAGACTCCCTGATGGAATCAGACTCATTGATGGATGCAGACTACCCGATGGAATCAGACTCCCCGATGGAATCAGTCTCCCCGATGGAATCAGACTCATTGATGGAATCAGACTCCCTGATGGAATCAGACTCATTGTTGGAATCAAACTCATTGGTGGAATCAGGCTAATTGATGGAATCAGACTCATTGATGGAATCAGACTCCCTGATGGAATCAGACTCATTGATGGATTCAGACTCCCCGATGGAATCAAACTACCCGATGGAATCAGTCTCCCCGATGGAATCAGTCTCTCCGATGGAATCAGACTCATTGATGGAATCAGACTCTCCGATGGATTCAGACTTTCCGATGGAATCAGACTCCCCAATGGAATAAGACTCATTGATGGAATCAGACTCATTGATGGAATCAGACTCATTGATGGAATCAGACTCATTGATGGAATCAGACTCTCCGATGGAATCAGACTCCCCGATGGAATCAGACTCTCCGATGGAATCAGACTCCCTGATGGAATCAGACTCCCTGATGGAATCAGACTCCCTGATGGAATCAGACTCATTGATGGATGCAGACTACCCGATGGAATCAGACTCCCCGATGGAATCAGTCTCCCCGATGGAATCAGACTCATTGATGGAATCAGACTCCCTGATGGAATCAGACTCATTGTTGGAATCAAACTCATTGGTGGAATCAGGCTCATTGATGGAATCAGACTCATTGATGGAATCAGACTCCCTGATGGAATCAGACTCATTGATGGAATCAGACTCCCTGATGGAATCAAACTACCCGATGGAATCAGTCTCCCCGATGGAATCAGTCTCTCCGATGGAATCAGACTCATTGATGGAATCAGACTCTCCGATGGATTCAGACTTTCCGATGGAATCAGACTCCCCAATGGAATAAGACTCATTGATGGAATCAGACTCCCCGATGGAATCAGACTCATTGATGGAATCAGACTCATTGATGGAATCAGACTCATTGATGGAATCAGACTCTCCGATGGAATCAGACTCCCCGATGGAATCAGACTCTCCGATGGAATCAGACTCCCTGATGGAATCAGACTCCCTGATGGAGTCAGACTCATTGAAGGAATCAGACTCCCAGATGGAATCAGACTCCCTGATGGAATCAGACTCATTGATGGATGCAGACTACCCGATGGAATCAGACTCCCCGATGGAATCAGTCTCCCCGATGGAATCAGACTCATTGATGGAATCAGACTCCCTGATGGAATCAGACTCATTGTTGGAATCAAACTCATTGGTGGAATCAGGCTCATTGATGGAATCAGACTCATTGATGGAATCAGACTCCCTGATGGAATCAGACTCATTGATGTAATCAGACTCCCCGATGGAATCAAACTACCCGATGGAATCAGTCGCCCCGATGGAATCAGTCTCTCCGATGGAATCAGACTCATTGATGGAATCAGACTCTCCGATGGATTCAGACTTTCCGATGGAATCAGACTCCCCGATGGAATCAGACTCATTGATGGAATCAGACTCCCCGATGGAAGCAGACTCATTGTTGGAATGAAACTCATTGATGGAATCACACTCATTGATGGAATCAGACTGATTGATGGAATCTGACTCCCCGATGGAATCAGACTCATTGATGGAATCAGACTCCCCGATGGAATCAAACTACCAGATGGAATCAGTTTCCCCGAAGGAATCAGTCTCCCCGATGGAATCAGTCTCCCCGATGGAATCAGACTCATTGATGGAATCAGACTCCCCGATGGAATCAGACTCATTGATGGAATCACACTCATTGATGGAATCAGACTCTCCGATGGATTCAGACTCCCCGATGCAATCAGACTCATTGATGGAATCAGACTCCCCGATGGAATCAGACTCATTGTTGGAATGAAACTCATTGATGGAATCAGGCTCATTGATGGAACCAGACTCCCCGATGGAATCAGACTCCCCGATGGAATCAGACTCATTGATGGAATCAGACTCATTGATGGAATCAGACTCTCCGATGGAATCAGACTCTCCGATTGAATCAGACTTATTGATGGAATCAGACACCCTGATGGAATCAAACTCATTGATGGCATCAGACTCATTGATGGAATCAGACACCCCGATGGAATCAGACTCATTGATGGCATCAGACTCATTGATGGAATCAGACTCCCTGATGGAATCAGACTCATTGATGGATGCAGACTCCCCGATGGAATCAGACTCATTGTTGGAATGAAACTCATTGATGGAATCACACTCATTGATGGAATCAGACTCATTGATGGAATCTGACTCTCCGATGGAATCAGACTCCCCGATGGAATCAGACTCTCCGATGGAATCAGACTCCCTGATGGAATCAGACTCCCTGATGGAGTCAGACTCATTGAAGGAATCAGACTCCCTGATGGAATCAGACTCCCTGATGGAGTCAGACTCCTTGATGGAATCAGACTCATTGATGGAATCAGACTCTCCGATGGAATCAGACTCTCCGATTGAATCAGACTTATTGATGGAATCAGACTCCCTGATGGAATCAGTCTCCCTGATGGAAACAGACTCATTGATGGAATCAGACACCCCGATGGAATCAGACTCATTGATGGCATCAGACTCATTGATGGAATCAGACTACCCGATGGAATCAGACTCCCCGATGGAATCAGTCTCCCCGATGGAATCAGACTCATTGATGGAATCAGACTCCCTGATGGAATCAGACTCATTGTTTGAATCAAACTCATTGGTGGAATCAGGCTCATTGATGGAATCAGACTCATTGATGGAATCAGACTCCCTGATGGAATCAGACTCATTGATGGAATCAGACTCCCCGATGGAATCAAACTACCCGATGGAATCAGTCTCCCCAATGGAATCAGTCTCTCCGATGGAATCAGACTCATTGATGGAATCAGACTCTCCGATGGATTCAGACTTTCCGATGGAATCAGACTCCCCGATGGAATCAGACTCATTGATGGAATCAGACTCCCCGATGGAATCAGACTCATTGTTGGAATGAAACTCATTGATGGAATCACACTCATTGATGGAATCAGACTCATTGATGGAATCAGACACTCCGATGGAATCAGACTCCCCGATGGAATCAGACTCTCCGATGGAATCAGACTCCCTGATGGAATCAGACTCCCTGATGGAGTCAGACTCATTGAAGGAATCAGACTCCCTGATGGAATCAGACTCCCTGATGGAGTCAGACTCCTTGATGGAATCAGGCTCATTGATGGAATCAGACTCCCCGATGGAATCCGTCTCCACGATTGAATCTGACTTATTGATGGAATCAGACTCCCCGATGGAATCAGTCTCCCTGATGGAAACAGACACATTGATGGAATCAAACTAATTGATGGAATCAGACTCATTGATGGAATCTGACTCTCCGATGGAATCAGACTCCCCGATGGAATCAGACTCTCCGATGGAATCAGACTCCCTGATGGAATCAGACTCCCTGATGGAGTCAGATTCATTGAAGGAATCAGACTCCCTGATGGAATCAGACTCCCTGATGGAGTCAGACTCCTTGATGGAATCAGACTCATTGATGGAATCAGACTCATTGATGGAATCAGACTCCCCGATGGAATCCGTCTCCCCGATTGAATCAGACTTATTGATGGAATCAGACTCCCTGATGGAATCAGTCTCCCTGATGGAAACAGACTCATTGATGGAATCAGACACCCCGATGGAATCAAACTCATTGATGGCATCAGACTCATTGATGGAATCAGACTCCCTGATGGAATCAGACTCATTGATGGATGCAGACTACCCGATGGAATCAGACTCCCCGATGGAATCAGTCTCCCCGATGGAATCAGACTCATTGATGGAATCAGACTCCCTGATGGAATCAGACTCATTGTTGGAATCAAACGCATTGGTGGAATCAGGCTCATTGATGGAATCAGACTCATTGATGGAATCAGACTCCCAGATGGAATCAGACTCATTGATGGAATCAGACTCCCCGATGGAATCAAACTACCCGATGGAATCAGTCTCCCTGATGGAATCAGTCTCTCCGATGGATTCAGACTCATTGATGGAATCAGACTCCCTGATGGAATCAGACTCATTGTTGGAATCCAACTCATTGGTGGAATCAGGCTCATTGATGGAATCAGACTCATTGATGGAATCAAACTCCCTGATGGAATCAGACTCATTGATGGAATCAGACTCCCCGATGGAATCAAACTACCCGATGGAATCAGTCTCCCCGATGGAATCAGTCTCTCCGATGGAATCAGACTCATTGATGGAATCACAGTCATTGATGGATTCAGACTTTCCGATGGAATCAGACTCCCCGATGGAATCAGACTCATTGATGGAATCAGACTCCCCGATGGAATCAGACTGATTGTTGGAATCAAACTCCCTGATGGAATCAGACTCCTCGATGGAATCAGTCTCCCCGATGGAATCAGTCTCCCCGATGGACTCAGACTCAATGATGGAATCAGACTCCCCGATGGAATCAGACTCCCCGATAGAATCAGCCTCCCCGATGGAATCAGACTCATTGATGGAATCAGACTCCCCGATGAAATCAGACTCATTGATGGAATCAGACTCCCTGATGGAATCAGACACATTGATGGAATCAGACTCCCTGATGGAATCAGACTCCCCGATAGAATCAGTCTCAATGATGGAATCAGACTCATTGATGGAATCAGTCTCCCCGATGGAATCAGTCTCCCTGATGGAATCAGACTCATTGATGGAATCAGTCTCCCGATGGAGTCAGACTCATTGATGTAATCAGACTCCTCGATGGAATCAGACTCTCCGATGGAATCAGACTCAATGATGGAATCAGACTCCCCGATGGAATCAGACTCATTTTTGGAATCAAACTCATTGATGGAATCAAACTCATTGATGAAATCAGGATCATTGATGGAATCAGACTCCCCAATGGAATCAGACTCACTGACGGAATCACACTCATTGATGGAATCAGACTCCCCAATGGAATCAGACTCCCTGATGGAATCAGACTACCCGATGGAATCAGACTCCCTGATGGAATCAGACTCCCTGATGGAATCAGACTCCTCGATGGAATCAGACTCATTGATGGAATCAGACTCATTGATTGAATCAGACTCTCTGATGGAATCAGACTCATTGATGGAATCAGACTCCCTGATGGAATCAGACTCATTGATGGAATCAGACTCCCTGATGGAATCAGACTCCCTGATGGAGTCAGACTCATTGAAGGAATCAGACTCCCCGATGGAATCAGTCTCCCCGATGGAATCAGACTCATTGATGGAATCAGACTCTCCGATGGAATCAGACTCATTGATGGAATCAGACTCCTTGATGGAATCAGACTCATTGATGGAATCAGACTCCCCGATGGAATCAAACTACCCGATGGAATCAGTCTCCCCGATGGAATCAGTCTCTCCGATGGAATCAGACTCATTGATGGAATCAGACTCTCCGATGGATTCAGACTTTCCGATGGAATCAGACTCCCCGATGGAATCAGACTCATTGATGGAATCAGACTCCCCGATGGAATCAGACTCATTGTTGGAATGAAACTCATTGATGGAATCACACTCATTGATGGAATCAGACTCTTTGATGGAATCAGACTCTCCGATGGAATCAGACTGCCCGATGGAATCAGACTCTCCGATGGAATCAGACTCCCTGATGGAATCAGACTCCCTGATGGAGTCAGACTCATTGAAGGAATCAGACTCCCTGATGGAATCAGACTCCCTGATGGAGTCAGACTCATTGATGGAATCAGACTCATTGAGGGAATCAGACTCCCCGATGGAATCCGTCTCCGCGATTGAATCTGACTTATTGATGGAATCAGACTCCCTGATGGAATCAGTGTCCCTGATGGAAACAGACTCATTGATGGAATCAGACTCATTGATGGAATCAAACTCATTGATGGCATCAGACTCATTGATGGAATCAGACACCCCGATGGAATCAGACTCATTGATGGCATCAGACTCATTGATGGAATCAGACTCCCTGATGGAATCAGACTCATTGATGGATGCAGACTACCCGATGGAATCAGACTCCCCGATGGAATCAGTCTCCCCGATGGATCAGACTCATTGATGGAATCAGACTCCCTGATGGAATCAGACTTATTGTTGGAATCAAACTCATTGGTGGAATCAGGCTCATTGATGGAATCAGACTCATTGATGGAATCAAACTCCCTGATGGAATCAGACTCATTGATGGAATCAGACTCCTCGATGGAATCAAACTACCCGATGGAATCAGTCTCCCCGATGGAATCAGTCTCTCCGATGGAATCAGACTCATTGATGGAATCACAGTCATTGATGGATTCAGACTTTCCAATGGAATCAGACTCCCCGATGGAATCAGACTCATTGATGGAATTAGACTCCCCGATGGAATCAGACTCATTGTTGGAATCAAACTCCCTGATGGAATCAGACTCCTCGATGGAATCAGTCTCCCCGATGGAATCAGTCTCCCCGATGGACTCAGACTCAATGATGGAATCAGACTCCCCGATGTAATCAGACTTCCCGATAGAATCAGTCTCCCCGATGGAATCAGACTCATTGATGGAATCAGACTCCCCGATGAAATCAGACGCATTGATGGAATCAGACTCAATGGTGGAATCAGACTCATTGATGGAATCAGACTCCCTGATGGAATCAGACACATTGATGGAATCAGACTCCCTGATGGAATCAGACTCCCCGATAGAATCAGTCTCAACGATGGAATCAGACTCATTGATGGAATCAGTCTCCCCGATGGAATCAGTCTCCCTGATGGAATCAGACTCATTGATGGAATCAGTCTCCCGATGGAGTCAGACTCATTGATGTAATCAGACTCCTCGATGGAATCAGACTCTCCGATGGAATCAGACTCAATGATGGAATCAGACTCCCCGATGGAATCAGACTCATTGTTGGAATCAAACTCATTAATGGAATCAAACTCATTGATGAAATCAGGATCATTGATGGAATCAGACTCGCCAATGGAATCAGACTCACTGACGGAATCACACTCATTGATGGAATCAGACTCTCCAATGGAATCAGACTCCCTGATGGAATCAGACTACCTGATGGAATCAGACTCTCCGATGGAATCAGACTCCCTGATGGAATCAGACTCCTCGATAGAATCAGACTCATTGATGGAATCAGACATTGATTAAATCAGACTCTCCGATGGAATCAGACTCATTGATGGAATCAGACTCCCTGATGGAATCAGACTCATTGATGAAATCAGACTCTCTGATGGAAACGGACTCATTGATGGAATCGGACTCCCTGATGGAATCAAACTCATTGATGGAATCAGACTCATTGATGGAATCAGTCTCCCTGATGGAATCAGACTCATTGATGGAATCTGACTCCCCGATGAAATCAGACTCCCTGATGGAATCAGACTCCCCAATGGAATCAGACTCATTGATGGAATCAGACTCCCCAATGGAATCAGACTCATTGATGGAATCAGACTCCCCGATGGAATCAGACTCATTGATGGAATCAGACTCATTGATGGAATCAGATTCATTGATGGAATCAGAGCTCGATGGAATCAGACTCCCTGATGGAATCAGACTCATTGATGGAATCAGACATCCTGATGGAGTCAGACACCCCGATGGAATCAGTCACCCCGATGGACTCCGATTCAATGATGGAATCAGACTCACCGATAGAATCAGTCTCCCCAATGGAATCAGACTCATTGATGGAATCAGACTCCCTGATGGAATCAGACTCCCCGATGGAATCAGACTCAATGATGGAATCTGACTCCCCTATGAAATCAGTCTCCCCAATGGAATCAGACTCATTGATGGAATCAGACTCCCTGATGGAATCAGACTCCCCAATGGAATCAGACTCATTGATGGAATCTGACTCCCCGATGAAATCAGACTCCCTGATGGAATCAGACTCCCCAATGGAATCTGACTCCCCAATGAAATCAGACTCCCTGATGGAATCAGACTCCCCAATGGAATCAGACTCATTGATGGAATCAGGCGCCCTGATGGAATCAGACTCCTCGATGGAATCAGACTCTCCGATGGAATCAGATTCATTTGTCGAATCAAACTCATTGATGGAATCAGACTCCCTGATGGAACCAGACTCATTGATGGAATCAGACTCCCCGATGGAATCAGACACCCCGATGGAATCAGACTCATTGATGGAAACAGACTCTCGGATGGAATGAGTCTCCCCGATTGAATCAGACATACTGATGGAATCAGACAACCCGATGGAATCAGACTCATTGATGGAAACAGACTCCCGGATGGAATCAGTCTCCCCGATTGAATCAGACGTATTGATAGAATCAGACACCCCGATGGAATCAGACTCATTGATGGCATCAGACTCATTGATGGAATCAGACTCCCTGATGGAATCAGACTCATTGATGGAATCAGACTCCCCGGTGGAATCAGACTCCCCGATGGAATCAGTCTCATTGATGGAATCAGACTCATTGATGGAATCAGGCTCCCTGATGGAATCAGACTCGTTGTTGGAATCAAACTCATTAATGGAATCAGGCTCATTGATGGAATCAGACTCCCTGATGGAATCAGACTCATTGATGGAATCAGACTCCCTGATGGAATCAGACTCCCCGATTGAATCAGACGTATTGATAGAATCAGACACCCCGATGGAATCAGACTCATTGATGGCATCAGACTCATTGATGGAATCAGACTCCCTGATGGAATCAGACTCTCCGATGGAATCAGATTCATTTGTCGAATCAAACTCATTGATGGAACCAGACTCATTGATGGAATCAGACTCCCCATGGAATCAGACACCCCGATGGAATCAGACTCATTGATGGAAACAGACTCCCGGATGGAATCAGTCTCCCCGATTGAATCAGACGTATTGATGGAATCAGACTCCCAGATGGAGTCAGACTCATTGAAGGAATCAGACTCCCTGATGGAATCAGACTCCCTGATGGAGTCAGACTCCTTGATGGAATCAGACTCATTGATGGAATCAGACTCATTGATGGAATCAGATTCCCCGATGGAATCCGTCTCCCCGATTGAATCTGACTTATTGATGGAATCAGACTCCCCGATGGAAAAAGGCTCCCTGATGGAAACAGACTCATTGATGGAATCAGACACCCCGATGGAATCAGACTCATTGATGGCATCAGACTCATTGATGGAATCAGACTCCCTGATGGAATCAGACTCATTGATGGATGCAGACTACCCGATGGAATCAGACTCCCCGATGGAATCAGTCTCCCCGATGGAATCAGACTCATTGATGGAATCAGACTCCCTGATGGAATCAGACTCATTGTTGGAATCAGGCTCATTGATGGAATCAGTCTCATTGATGGAATCAGACTCCCTGATGGAATCAGACTCATTGATGGAATCAGACTCCCCGATGGAATCAAACTACCCGATGGAATCAGTCTCCCCGATGGAATCAGTCTCTCCGATGGAATCAGACTCATTGATGGAATCAGACTCTCCGATGGATTCAGACTTTCCGATGGAATCAGACTCCCCGATGGAATCAGACTCATTGATGGAATCAGACTCCCCGATGGAATCAGACTCATTGTTGGAATCAACCTCATTGATGGAACAAACTCACTGATGGAATCAGGCTCATTGAAGGAATCCGACTCCCCAATGGAATCAGACTCACTGACCGAATCAAACTCATTGATGGAATCAGACTCTCCGATGGAATCAGAATCCCTGATGGAATCAGACTCCTCGATGGAATCAGTCTCCCCGATGGAATCAGTCTCCCCGATGGACTCAGACTCAATGATGGAATCAGACTCCCCGATGGAATCAGACTCCCCGATAGAATCAGTCTCACCGATGGAATCAGACTCATTGATGGAATCAGACTCCCCGATGAAATCAGACTCATTGATTGAATCAGACTCAATGGTGGAATCAGACTCATTGATGGAAACAGACTCCCTGATGGAATCAGACTCTCCGATGGAATCAGGCTCATTGATGGAATCAGACTCATTGATGGAATCAGACTCCCAGATGGAATCAGACTCATTGATGGAATCAGACTCCCCGATGAAATCAGACGCATTGATGGAATCAGACTCAATGGTGGAATCAGACTCATTGATGGAAACAGACTCTCCGATGGAATCAGACTCCCTGATGGAATCAGACTCTCCGATGGAATCAGGCTCATTGATGGAATCAGACTCATTGATGGAATCTGACTCCCAGATGGAATCAGACTCATTGATGGAATCAGACTCCCCGATGGAATCAAACTACCAGATGGAATCAGTTTCCCCGATGGAATCAGTCTCCACGATAGAATCAGTCTCCCCGATGGAATCAGACTCATTGATGGAATCAGACTCCCCGATGGAATCAGACTCATTGATGGAATCACACTCATTGATGGAATCAGACTCTCCGATGGATTCAGACTCCCCGATGCAATCAGACTCATTGATGGAATCAGACTCCCCGATGGAATCAGACTCATTGTTGGAATGAAACTCATTGATGGAATCAGGCTCATTGATGGAACCAGACTCCCCGATGGAATCAGACTCACTGATGGAATCACACTCATTGATGGAATCAGACTCATTGATGGAATCAGACTCTCCGATGGAATCAGACTCTCCGATGGAATCAGACTCCCCGATGGAATCAGACTCTCCGATGGAATCAGACTCCCTGATGGAATCAGACTCCCTGATGGAGTCAGACTCATTGAAGGAATCAGACTCCCTGATGGAATCAGACTGCCTGATGGAGTCAGACTCCTTGATGGAATCAGACTCATTGATGGAATCAGACTCATTGATGGAATCAGACTCCCCGATGGAATCCGTCTCCCCGATGGACTCAGACTCAATGATGGAATCAGACTCCCCGATGGAATCCGACTCCCCGATAGAATCAGTCTCCCCGATGGAATCAGACTCATTGATGGAATCAGACTCCCCGATGAAATCAGACACATTGATGGAATCAGACTCACTGGTGGAATCAGACTCATTGATGGAATCAGACTCCCTGATGGAATCAGACTCCCCGATAGAATCAGTCTCAACGATGGAATCAGACTCATTGATGGAATCAGTCTCCCCGATGGAATCAGTCTCCCTGATGGAATCAGACTCATTGATGGAATCAGTCTCCCGATGGAGTCAGACTCATTGATGTAATCAGACTCCTCGATGGAATCAGACACTCCGATGGAATCAGACTCATTGATGGAATCAGACTCCCCGATGGAATCAGACTCATTGTTGGAATCAAACTCATTGATGGAATCAAACTCATTGATGGAATCAGGCTCATTGATGGAATCAGACTCCCCAATGGAATCAGACTCACTGACGGAATCACACTCATTAATGGAATCAGACTCTCCAATGGAATCAGACTCCCTGATGGAATCAGACTCCTCGATGGAGTCAGACTCATTGATGGAATCAGTATCTCCGATGGAATCAGACTCATTGATGGAATCAGACTACCCGATGGAATCAGACTCTCCGATGGAATCAGACTCCCTGATGGAATCAGACTCCTCGATGGAGTCAGACTCATTGATGGAATCAGACTCATTGATTAAATCAGGCTCTCCGATGGAATCAGCCTCATGGATGGAATCAGACTCCCTGATGGAATCAGACTCATTGATGGAATCAAACTCATTGATGGAATCAGACTCTCCGATGGAATCAGACTCTCCGATGGAATCAGACTCCCGGATGGAATCAGACTCTCCGATGGAATCAGACTCTCCGATGGAATCCGTCTCCCCGATTGAATCAGACTTATTGATGGAATCAGACTCCCCGATGGAATCAGTCTCCCTGATGGAAACAGACTCATTGATGGAATCAGACACCCCGATGGAATCAGACTCATTGATGGCATCAGACTCATTGATGGAATCAGACTCCCTGATGGAATCAGACTCATTGATGGAGTCACAGTCATTGATGGATTCAGACTTTCCGATGGAATCAGACTCCCTGATGGAATCAGACTCATTGATGGAATCAAACTCCCTGATGGAATCAGACTCATTGTTGGAATCAAACCCATTGGTGGAATCAGGCTCATAGATGGAATCAGGCTCATTGAAGGAATCCGACTCCCCAATGGAATCAGACTCACTGACGGAATCAAACTCATTGATGGAATCAGACTCTCCGATGGAATCAGACTCCCTGATGGAATCAGACTCCTCGATGGAATCAGTCTCCCCGATGGAATCAGTCTCCCCGATGGACTCAGACTCAATGATGGAATGAGACTCCCTGATGGAATCAGACTCCCTGATGGAGTCAGACTCCTTGATGGAATCAGACTCATTGATGGAATCAGACTCATTGATGGAATCAGACAGCCCGATGGAATCCGTCTCCCCGATTGAATCAGACTTATTGATGGAATCAGACTCCCTGATGGAATCAGTCTCCCTGATGGAAACAGACTCATTGATGGAATCAGACACCCCGATGGAATCAGACTCATTGATGGCATCAGACTCATTGATGGAATCAGACTCCCTGATGGAATCAGACTCATTAATGGATGCAGACTACCCGATGGAATCAGACTCCCCGATGGAATCAGTCTCCCCGATGGAATCAGACTCATTGATGGAATCAGACTCCCTGATGGAATCAGACTCATTGTTGGAATCAAACTCATTGGTGGAATCAGGCTCATTGATGGAATCAGACTCATTGATGGAATCAGACTCCCTGATGGAATCAGACTCATTGATGGAATCAGACTCCCCGATGGAATCAAACTACCCGATGGAAACAGTCTCCCCGATGGAATCAGTCTCTCCGATGGAATCAGACTCATTGATGGAATCAGACTCTCCGATGGATTCAGACTTTCCGATGGAATCAGACTCCCCGATGGAATCAGACTCTCCGATGGAATCAGACTCCCTGATGGAATCAGACTCCCTGATGGAGTCAGACTCATTGAAGGAATCAGACTCCCTGATGGAATCAGACTCCCTGATGGAGTCAGACTCCTTGATGGAATCAGACTCATTGATGGAATCAGACTCATTGATGGAATCAGACTCCCCGATGGAATCCGTCTCCCCGATTGAATCAGACTTATTGATGGAATCAGACTCCCCGATGGAATCAGTCTCCCTGATGGAAACAGACTCATTGATGGAATCAGACACCCCGATGGAATCAGACTCATTGATGGAATCAGACTCCCTGATGGAATCAGACTCATTGATGGATGCAGACTACCCGATGGAATCAGACTCCCCGATGGAATCAGTCTCCCCGATGGAATCAGACTCATTGATGGAATCAGACTCCCTGATGGAATCAGACTCATTGTTGGAATCAGTCTCCCCGATGGAATCAGACTCATTGATGGAATCAGACTCTCCGATGGATTCAGACTTTCCGATGGAATCAGACTCCCCGATGGAATCAGACTCATTGATGGAATCAGACTCCCCGATGGAATCAGACTCATTGTTGGAATCAAACTCATTGATGGAATCAAACTCACTGATGGAATCAGGCTCATTGAAGGAATCCGTCTCCCCAATGGAATCAGACTCACTGACGGAATCAAACTCATTGATGGAATCAGACTCTCCAATGGAATCAGACTCCCTGATGGAATCAGACTCAATGATGGAATCAGACTCCCCGATGGAATCAGACTCCCCGATAGAATCAGTCTCCCCGATGGAATCAGACTCATTGATGGAATCAGACTCCCCGATGAAATCAGATGCATTGATGGAATCAGACTCAATGGTGGAATCAGAATCATTGATGGAAACAGACTGTCTGATGGAATCAGTGTCCCTGATGGAATCAGACTCTCCGATGGAATCAGGCTCATTGATGGAATCAGACTCATTGATGGAATCAGACTCCCAGATGGAATCAGACTCATTGATGGAATCAGACTCCCCGATGGAATCAAACTACCAGATGGAATCAGTTACCCCGATGGAATCAGTCTCCCCGATGGAATCAGTCTCCCCAATGGAATCAGACTCATTGATGGAATCAGACTCCCCGATGGAATCAGACTCATTGATGGCATCACACTCATTGATGGAATCAGACTCTCCGATGGAATCAGACTCATTGATGGAATCAGGCTCATTGATGGAATCAGACTCCCCGATGGAATCAGACTCACTGATGGAATCACACACATTGATGGAATCAGACTCATTGATGGAATCAGACTCTCCGATGGAATCAGACTCTCCGATGGAATCAGACTCCCCGATGGAATCAGACTCTCTGATGGAATCAGACTCCCTGATGGAATCAGACTCCTCGATGGAGTCAGACTCATTGAAGGAATCAGACTCCCTGATGGAATCAGACTGCCTGATGGAGTCAGACTCCTTGATGGAATCAGACTCATTAATGGAATCAGACTCATTGATGGAATCAGACTCCCCGATGGAATCCGTCTCCGCGATTGAATCTGACTTATTGATGGAATCAGACTCCCCGATGGAATCAGTCTCCCTGATGGAAACAGACTCATTGATGGAATCAGACACCCCGATGGAATCAGACTCATTGATGGCATCAGACTCATTGATGGAATCAGACTCCCTGATGGAATCAGACTCATTGGTGGATGCAGACTACCCGATGGAATCAGACTCCCCGATGGAATCAGTCTCCCCGATGGAATCAGACTCATTGATGGAATCGGACTCCCTGATGGAATCAGACTCATTGTTGGAATCAAACTCATTGGTGGAATCAGGCTAATTGATGGAATCAGACTCATTGATGGAATCAAACTCCCTGATGGAATCAGACTCATTGATGGAATCAGTCTCTCGAATGGAATCAGACTCATTGATGGAATCACAGTCATTGATGGATTCAGATGTTCCGATGGAATCAGACTCCCCGATGGAATCAGACTCATTGATGGAATCAGACTCATTGATGGAATCAGACTCCCCGATGGAATCAGACTCATTGTTGGAATCAAACTCCCTGATGGAATCAGACTCCTCGATGTAATAAGTCTCCCCGATGGAATCAGTCTCCCCGATGGACTCAGACTCAATGATGGAATCAGACTCCCCGATGGAATCAGACTCCCCGATAGAATCAGTCGCCCCGATGGAATCAGACTCATTGATGGAATCAGACTCCCCGATGAAATCAGACGCATTGATGGAATCAGACTCAATGGTGGAATCAGACTCATTGATGGAATCAGACTCCCTGATGGAATCAGACACATTGATGGAATCAGACTCCCTGATGGAATCAGACTCCCCGATAGAATCAGTCTCAATGATGGAATCAGACTCATTGATGGAATCAGTCTCCCCGATGGAATCAGTCTCCCTGATGGAATCAGACTCATTGATGGAATCAGTCTCCCGATGGAGTCAGACTCATTGATGTAATCAGACTCCTCGATGGAATCAGACTCTCCGATGGAATCAGACTCAATGATGGAATCAGACTCCCCGATGGAATCAGACTCATTGGAATCAAACTCATTAATGGAATCAAACTCATTGATGAAATCAGGCTCATTGATGGAATCAGACTCTCCGATGGATTCAGACTTTCCGATGGAATCAGACTCCCCGATGGAATCAGACTCATTGATGGAATCAGACTCCCCGATGGAATCAGACTCATTGTTGGAATCAAACTCATTCATGGAATCAAACTCACTGATGGAATCAGGCTCATTGAAGGAATCCGTCTCCCCAATGGAATCAGACTCACTGACGGAATCAAACTCATTGATGGAATCAGACTCTCCAATGGAATCAGACTCCCTGATGGAATCAGACTCCTCGATGGAATCAGTCTCCCCGATGGAATCAGTCTCCCCGATGGACTCAGACTCAATGATGGAATCAGACTCCCCGATGGAATCAGACTCCCTGATAGAATCAGTCTCCCCGATGGAATCAGACTCATTGATGGAATCAGACTCCCCGATGAAATCAGACGCATTGATGGAATCAGACTCAATGGTGGAGTCAGAATCATTGATGGAAACAGACTGTCTGATGGAATCAGACTCTCTGATGGAATCAGACTCTCCAATGGAATCAGGCTCATTGATGGAATCAGACTCATTGATGGAATCAGACTCCCAGATGGAATCAGACTCATTGATGGAATCAGACTCCCCGATGGAATCAAACTACCAGATGGAATCAGTTACCCCGATGGAATCAGTCTCCCCGATGGAATCAGTCTCCCCGATGGAATCAGACTCATTGATGGAATCAGACTCCCCGATGGAATCAGACTCATTGATGGCATCACACTCATTGATGGAATCAGACTCTCCGATGGAATCAGACTCATTGATGGAATCAGACTCCCCGATGGAATCAGACTCATTGTTGGAATGAAACTCATTGATGGAATCAGGCTCATTGATGGAATCAGACTCCCCGATGGAATCAGACTCACTGATGGAATCACACACATTGATGGAATCAGACTCATTGATGGAATCAGACTCTCCGATGGAATCAGACTCTCCGATGGAATCAGACTCCCCGATGGAATCAGACTCTCTGATGGAATCAGACTCCCTGATGGAATCAGACTCCTCGATGGAGTCAGACTCATTGAAGGAATCAGACTCCCTGATGGAATCAGACTGCCTGATGGAGTCAGACTCCTTGATGGAATCAGACTCATTGATGGAATCAGACTCATTGATGGAATCAGACTCCCCGATGGAATCCGTCTCCGCGATTGAATCTGACTTATTGATGGAATCAGACTCCCCGATGGAATCAGACTCATTGATGGCATCAGACTCATTGATGGAATCAGACTCCCTGATGGAATCAGACTCATTGGTGGATGCAGACTACCCGATGGAATCAGACTCCCCGATGGAATCAGTCTCCCCGATGGAATCAGACTCATTGATGGAATCAGACTCCCTGATGGAATCAGACTCATTGTTGGAAGCAAACTCATTGGTGGAATCAGGCTCATTGATGGAATCAGACTCATTGATGGAATCAAACACCCTGATGGAATCAGACACATTGATGGAATCAGACTCCCCGATGGAATCAAACTACACAATGGAATCAGTCTCCCCGATGGAATCAGTCTCTCCGATGGAATCAGACTCATTGATGGAATCACAGTCATTGATGGATTCAGACGTTCCGATGGAATCAGACTCCCCGATGGAATCAGACTCATTGATGGAATCAGACTCCCCGATGGAATCAGACTCATTGTTGGAATCAAACTCCCTGATGGAATCAGACTCCTCGATGTAATAAGTCGCCCCGATGGAATCAGTCTCCCCGATGGACTCAGACTCAATGATGGAATCAGACTCCCCGATGGAATCAGACTCCCCGATAGAATCAGTCTCCCCAATGGAATCAGACTCATTGATGGAATCAGACTCCCCGATGAAATCAGACGCATTGATGGAATCAGACTCAATGGTGGAATCAGACTCATTGATGGAATCAGACTCATTGATGGAATCAGACTCCCCGATGGAATCCGTCTCCGCGATTGAATCTGACTTATTGATGGAATCAGACTCCCCGATGGAATCAGACTCATTGATGGCATCAGACTCATTGATGGAATCAGACTCCCTGATGGAATCAGACTCATTGGTGGATGCAGACTACCCGATGGAATCAGACTCCCCGATGGAATCAGTCTCCCCGATGGAATCAGACTCATTGATGGAATCAGACTCCCTGATGGAATCAGACTCATTGTTGGAAGCAAACTCATTGGTGGAATCAGGCTCATTGATGGAATCAGACTCATTGATGGAATCAAACACCCTGATGGAATCAGACACATTGATGGAATCAGACTCCCCGATGGAATCAAACTACACAATGGAATCAGTCTCCCCGATGGAATCAGTCTCTCCGATGGAATCAGACTCATTGATGGAATCACAGTCATTGATGGATTCAGACGTTCCGATGGAATCAGACTCCCCGATGGAATCAGACTCATTGATGGAATCAGACTCCCCGATGGAATCAGACTCATTGTTGGAATCAAACTCCCTGATGGAATCAGACTCCTCGATGTAATAAGTCGCCCCGATGGAATCAGTCTCCCCGATGGACTCAGACTCAATGATGGAATCAGACTCCCCGATGGAATCAGACTCCCCGATAGAATCAGTCTCCCCAATGGAATCAGACTCATTGATGGAATCAGACTCCCCGATGAAATCAGACGCATTGATGGAATCAGACTCAATGGTGGAATCAGACTCATTGATGGAATCAGACTCCCTGATGGAATCAGACACATTGATGGAATCAGACTCCCTGATGGAATCAGACTCCCCAATGGAATCAGACTCACTGACGGAATCACACTCATTGATGGAATCAGACTCTCCAATGGAATCAGACTCCCCGATGGAATCAGACTCCTCGATGGAGTCAGACTCATTGATGGAATCAGTCTCTCCGATGGAATCAGACTCATTGATGGAATCAGACTACCCGATGGAATCAGACTCTCCGATGGAATCAGACTCCCTAATGAAATCAGACTCCTCGATGGAATCAGACTCATTGATGGAATCAGACTCATTGATTAAATCAGACTCTCTGACGGAATCAGACTCATTGATGGAATCAGACTCCCTGATGGAATCAGACTCATTGATGGAATCAGACTCTCTGATGGAAACGGACTCATTGATGGAATCGGACTCCCTGATGGAATCAGTCTCCCTGATGGAATCCGACTCATTGATGGAATCAGTCTCCCTGATGGAATCAGACTCATTGATGGAATTTGACTCCCCGAAGAAATCAGACTCCCTGATGGAATCAGACTCCCCAATGGAATCAGACTCATTGATGGAATCAGACTCCCCAATGGAATCAGACTCATTGATGGAATCAGACTCCCTGATGGAATCAGACTCATTGATGGAATCAGACATCCTGATGGAATCAGACACCCCGATGGAATCAGTCTCCCCGATGGACTCCGATTCAATGATGGAATCAGACTCCCCGATGGAATCAGACTCCCCGATAGAATCAGTCTCCCCAATGGAATCAGACTCATTGTTGGAATCAGACTCCCTGATGGAATCAGACTCCCCGATGGAATCAGACTCAATGATGGAATCTGACTCCCCTATGAAATCAGTCTCCCCAATGGAAACAGACTCATTGATGGAATCAGACTCCCTGATGGAATCAGACTCCACAATGGAATCAGACTCATTGATGGAATCTGACTCCCCGATGAAATCAGACTACCTGTTGGAATCAGAATCCCCAATGGAATCTGACTCCCCAATGAAATCAGACTCCCTGATGGAATCCGACTCCCCAATGGAATCAGACTCATTGATGGAATCAGACTCCCCAATGGAATCAGACTCATTGATGGAATCAGACTCCCCGATAGAATCAGACTCTCCGATGGAATCAGATTCATTTGTCGAATCAAACTCATTGATGGAATCAGACTCCCTGATGGAACCAGACTCATTGATGGAATCAGACTCCCCGATGGAATCAGACACCCCGATGGAATCAGACTCATTGATGGAAACAGACTCCCGGATGGAATCAGTCTCCCCGATTGAATCAGACGTATTGATGGAATCAGACAACCCAATGGAATCAGACTCATTGATGGAAACAGACTCCCGGATGGAATCAGTCTCCCCGATTGAATCAGACGTATTGATAGAATCAGGCACCCCGATGGAATCAGTCTCCCTGATGGAAACAGACTCATTGATGGAATCAGACACCCCGATGGAATCAGACTCATTGATGGCATCAGACTCATTGATGGAATCAGACTCCCCGATGAAATCAGACGCATTGATGGAATCAGACTCAATGGTGGAATCAGACTCATTGATGGAAACAGACTCTCCGATGGAATCAGACTCCCTGATGGAATCAGACTCTCCGATGGAATCAGGCTCATTGATGGAATCAGACTCATTGATGGAATCAGACTCCCCGATGGAATCAGACTCATTGATGGAATCAGACTCCCCGATGGAATCAAACTACCAGATGGAATCAGTTTCCCCGATGGAATCAGTCTCCACGATAGAATCAGTCTCCCCGATGGAATCAGACTCATTGATGGAATCAGACTCCCCGATGGAATCAGACTCATTGATGGAATCACACTCAATGATGGAATCAGACTCTCCGATGGATTCAGACTCATTGATGCAATCAGACTCATTGATGGAATCAGACTCCCCGATGGAATCAGACGCATTGTTGGAATGAAACTCATTGATGGAATCAGGCTCATTGATGGAACCAGACTCCCCGATGGAATCAGACTCACTGATGGAATCACACTCATTGATGGAATCAGACTCATTGATGGAATCAGACTCTCCGATGGAATCAGACTCTCCGATGGAATCAGACTCCCCGATTGAATCAGACTCTCCGATGGAATCAGACTCCCTGATGGAATCAGACTCCCTGATGGAGTCAGACTCATTGAAGGAATCAGACTCCCTGATGGAATCAGACTGCCTGATGGAGTCAGACTCCTTGATGGAATCAGACTCATTGATGGAAACAGACTCATTGATGGAATCAGACTCCCCGATGGAATCCGTTTCCCCGATGGACTCAGACTCAATGATGGAATCAGACTCCCCGATGGAATCCAACTCCCCGATAGAACCAGTCTCCCCGATGGAATCAGACTCATTGATGGAATCAGACTCCCCGATGAAATCAGACGCATTGATGGAATCAGACTCAATGGTGGAATCAGACTCATTGATGGAATCAGACTCTCTGATGGAATCAGACTCCCCGATAGAATCAGTCTCAACGATGGAATCAGACTCATTGATGGAATCAGTCTCCCCGATGGAATCAGTCTCCCTGATGGAATCAGACTCATTGATGGAATCAGTCTCCCGATGGAGTCAGACTCATTGATGTAATCAGACTCCTCGATGGAATCAGACTCTCCGATGGAATCAGACTCATTGATGGAATCAGACTCCCCGATGGAATCAGACTCATTGTTGGAATCAAACTCATTGATGGAATCAAACTCATTGATGGAATCAGGCTCATTGATGGAATCAGACTCCTCGATGGAGTCAGACTCATTGATGGAATCAGTCTCTCCGATGGAATCAGACTCATTGATGGAATCAGACTACCCGATGGAATCAGACTCTCCGATGGAATCAGACTCCCTGATGGAATCAGACTCCTCGATGGAGTCAGACTTATTAATGGAATCAGACTCATTGATTAAATCAAACTCTCCGATGGATTCAGCCTCATGGATGGAATCAGACTCACAGATGGAATCAGACTCATTGATGGAATCAAACTCATTGATAGAATCAGACTCTCCGATGGAATCAGACTCTCCGATGGAATCAGACTCCCGGATGGAATCAGACTCTCCGATGGAATCAGACTCTCCGATGGAATCCGTCTCCCCGATTGAATCAGACTTATTGATGGAATCAGACTCCCCGATGGAATCAGTCTCCCTGATGGAAACAGACTCATTGTTGGAATCAGACACCCCGATGGAATCAGACTCATTGATGGAGTCACAGTCATTGATGGATTCAGACTTTCCGATGGAATCAGACTCCCTGATGGAATCAGACTCATTGATGGAATCAGACTCCCTGATGGAATCAGACTCATTGTTGGAATCAAACTCATTGGTGGAATCAGGCTCATTGATGGAATCAGGCTCATTGAAGGAATCCGACTCCCCAATGGAATCAGACTCACTGACGGAATCAAACTCATTGATGGAATCAGACTCTCCAATGGAATCAGACTCCCTGATGGAATCAGACTCCTCGATGGAATCAGTCTCCCCGATGGAATCAGTCTCCCCGATGGACTCAGACTCAATGATGGAATGAGACTCCCTGATGGAATCAGACTCCCTGATGGAGTCAGACTCCTTGATGGAATCAGACTCATTGATGGAATCAGACTCATTGTTGGAATCAGACACCCCGATGGAATCCGTCTCCCCGATTGAATCAGATTTATTGATGGAATCAGACTCCCTGATGGAATCAGTCTCCCTGATGGAAACAGACTCATTGATGGAATCAGACACCCCGATGGAATCAGACTCATTGATGGCATCAGACTCATTGATGGAATCAGACTCCCTGATGGAATCAGACTCATTGATGGATGCAGACTACCCGATGGTATCAGACTCCCCGATGGAATCAGTCTCCCCGATGGAATCAGACTCATTGATGGAATCAGACTCCCTGATGGAATCAGACTCATTGTTGGAATCAAACTCATTGGTGGAATCAGGCTCATTGATGGAATCAGACTCATTGATGGAATCAGACTCCCTGATGGAATCAGACTCATTGATGGAATCAGACTCCCCGATGGAATCAAACTACCCGATGGAATCAGTCTCCCCGATGGAATCAGTCTCTCCGATGGAATCAGACTCATTGATGGAATCAGACTCTCCGATGGATTCAGACTTTCCGATGGAATCAGACTCCCCGATGGAATCAGACTCATTGATGGAATCAGACTCCCCGATGGAATCAGTCTCATTGTTGGAATGAAACTCATTGATGGAATCAGACTCATTGATGGAATCAGACTCTCCGATGGAATCAGACTCCCCGATGGAATCAGACTCTCCGATGGAATCAGACTCCCTGATGGAATCAGACTCCCTGATGGAGTCAGACTCATTGAAGGAATCAGACTCCCGGATGGAATCAGACTCTCCGATGGAATCAGACTCTCCGATGGAATCCGTCTCCCCGATTGAATCAGACTTATTGATGGAATCAGACTCCCCGAATGAATCAGTCTCCCTGATGGAAACAGACTCATTGATGGAATCAGACACCCCGATGGAATCAGACTCATTGATGGCATCAGAATCATTGATGGAATCAGACTCCCTGATGGAATCAGACTCATTGATGGAGTCACAGTCATTGATGGATTCAGACTTTCCGATGGAATCAGACTCCCTGATGGAATCAGACTCATTGATGGAATCAGACTCCCTGATGGAATCAGACTCATTGTTGGAATCAAACCCATTGGTGGAATCAGGCTCATTGATGGAATCAGACTCATTGATGGAATCAGACTCATTGATGGAATCAGACTCCCTGATGGAATCAGACGCATTGTTGGAATCAAGCTCATTGATGGAATCAGACTCATTGATGGAATCAGACTCATTGATGGAATCAGGCTCATTGAAGGAATCCGACTCCCCAATGGAATCAGACTCACTGACGGAATCAAACTCATTGATGGAATCAGACTCTCCGATGGAATCAGACTCCCTGATGGAATCAGACTCCTCGATGGAATCAGTCTCCCCGATGGAATCAGTCTCCCCGATGGACTCAGACTCAATGATGGAATGAGACTCCCTGATGGAATCAGACTCCCTGATGGAGTCAGACTCCTTGATGGAATCAGACTCATTGATGGAATCAGACTCATTGATGGAATCAGACAGCCCGATGGAATCCGTCTCCCCGATTGAATCAGACTTATTGATGGAATCAGACTCCCTGATGGAATCAGTCTCCCTGATGGAAACAGACTCATTGATGGAATCAGACACCCCGATGGAATCAGACTCATTGATGGCATCAGACTCATTAATGGAATCAGACTCCCTGATGGAATCAGACTCATTGATGGATGCAGACTACCCGATGGAATCAGACTCCCCGATGGAATCAGTCTCCCCGATGGAATCAGACTCATTGATGGAATCACACTCCTCGATGGAATCAGACTCCCTGATGGAATCAGTCTCCCCGATGGAATCAGACTCATTGATGGAAGCAGACTCCCTGATGGAATCAGCCTCATTGATGGAATCAGACCTCGATGGAATCAGACTCCCTGATGGAATCAGACTCACTGATGGAATCAGACATCCTGATGGAATCTGACTCCCCGATAGAATCAGTCTCCCCAATAGAATCAGACTCATTGATGGAATCAGACTCCCTGATGGAATCAGACTCCCCGATGGAATCAGACTCAATGATGGAATCTGACTCCCCAATGAAATCAGACTCCCTGATGGAATCAGACTCCCCAATGGAATCAGACTCATTGATGGAATCAGACTCCCTGATGGAATCAGACTGCCCGATGGAATCAGACTCTCCGATGGAATCAGATTCATTTGTCGAATCAGACTCATTGATGGAATCAGACTCCCTGATGGAACCAGACTCATTGATGGAATCAGACTCCCCGATGGAATCAGACTCCCCGATGGAATCAGACTCATTGATGGAAACAGACTCCCGGATGGAATCAGTCTACCCGATTGAATCAGACGTATTGATGGAATCAGACACCCGGATGGAATCAGACTCATTGATGGAATCAGACTCATTGATGGAATCAGACTCCCTGATGGAATCAGACTCCCCGGTAGACTCAGACTCACCGATGGAATCAGTCTCCCCGATGGAATCAGACTCATTGATGGAATCAGACTCCCTGATGGAATCAGACTCGTTGTTGGAATCAAACTCATTGATGGAATCAGGCTCATTGATGGAATCAGACTCATTGATGGAATCAGGCTCCCTGATGGAATCAAACTACCCGATGGAATCCGTCTCCCCAATGGAATCAGTCTCCCCGATGGAATCAGACTCATTGATGGAATCAGACTCCCCGATGGAATAAGACTCTCCGATGGAATCAGACTCATTGATGGTATCACACTCATTGATGGAATCAGACTCTCCGATGGAATAAGACTCTCCGATGGAATCAGACTCATTGATGGAATCAGACTCCCCGATGAAATCAGACTCATTGTTGGAATCAAACTCATTGATGGAATCAAACTCATTGATGGAATCAGGCTCATTGATGGAATCAGACACCCCAATGTAATCAGACTCACTGACGGAATCACACTCATTGATGGAATCAGACTGTCCGATGTAATCAGACTCCCTAATGGAATCAGACTCCTCGATGGAGTCAGACACATTGATGGAATCAGACTCTCCGATGGAATCAGACTCATTGATGGAATCAGACTACACGATGGAATCAGACTCACCGATGGAATCAGACTCCCTGATGGAATCAGACTCCTCGATGGAGTCAGACTCATTGATGGAATCAGACTCGCTGATGGAATCAGACTCATTGATTAAATCAGACTCTCCGATGGAATCAGACTCATTGATGGAATCAGACTCCCTGATGGAATCAGACACATTGTTGGAATCAAACTCATTGGTGGAATCAGGCTCATTGATGGAATCAGACTCATTGATGGAATCAGACTCCAACGATTTAATCAAACTACCCGATGGAATCAGTCTCCCCGGTGGAATCAGTCTCCCCGATGGAATCAGACTCATTGATGGAATCAGACTCATTGATGGAATCAGACTCCCCGATGGAATCAGACTCATTGATGGAATCACACTCATTGATGGAATCAGACTCTACGATGGATTCAGAATCCCCGATGGAATCAGACTCATTGATGGAATCAGACTCATTGATCAAATCAGACCTCGATGGACTCAGACTCCCCGAAGGAATCAGTCTCCCTGATGGAATCAGACTCATTGATAGAATCTGACTCCCCGATGAAATCAGACTCCCTGATGGAATCAGACTCCCCAATGGAATCAGACTCATTGATGGAATCAGACTCCCCGATGGAATCAGACTCATTGATGGAATCAGACTCCCTGATGGAATCAGACTCCCCGATGGAAACAGACTCATTGATGGAAGCAGACTCCCTGATGGAATCAGACTCATTGATGGAATCAGACTACCCGATGGAATCAGACTCACCGATGGAATCAGACTCCCTGATGGAATCAGACTCCTCGATGGAGTCAGACACATTGATGGAATCAGACTCTCCGATGGAATCAGACTCATTGATGGAATCAGACTACCCGATGGAATCAGACTCACCGATGGAATCAGACTCCCTGATGGAATCAGACTCCTCGATGGAGTCAGACTCATTGATGGAATCAGACTCGCTGATGGAATCAGACTCATTGATTAAATCAGACTCTCCGATGGAATCAGACTCATTGATGGAATCAGACTCCCTGATGGAATCAGACACATTGTTGGAATCAAACTCATTGATGGAATCAGGCTCATTGATGGAATCAGACTCATTGATGGAATCAGACTCCAACGATTTAATCAAACTACCCGATGGAATCAGTCTCCCCGGTGGAATCAGTCTCCCCGATGGAATCAGACTCATTGATGGAATCAGACTCATTGATGGAATCAGACTCCCCGATGGAATCAGACTCATTGATGGAATCACACTCATTGATGGAATCAGACCTCGATGGAATCAGACTCCCTGATGGAATCAGACTCACTGATGGAATCAGACATCCTGATGGAATCTGACTCCCCGATAGAATCAGTCTCCCCAATAGAATCAGACTCATTGATGGAATCAGACTCCCTGATGGAATCAGACTCCCCGATGGAATCAGACTCAATGATGGAATCTGACTCCCCGATGAAATCAGACTCCCTGATGGAATCAGACTCCCCAATGGAATCAGACTCATTGATGGAATCAGACTCCCTGATGGAATCAGACTGCCCGATGGAATCAGACTCTCCGATGGAATCAGATTCATTTGTCGAATCAGACTCATTGATGGAATCAGACTCCCTGATGGAACCAGACTCATTGATGGAATCAGACTCCCCGATGGAATCAGACTCATTGATGGAATCACACTCATTGATGGAGTCAGACTCATTGATGGAATCAGACTCTACGATGGATTCAGAATCCCCGATGGAATCAGACTCATTGATGGAATCAGACTCATTGATCAAATCAGACCTCGATGGAATCAGACTCCCCGAAGGAATCAGTCTCCCTGATGGAATCAGACTCATTGATAGAATCTGACTCCCCGATGAAATCAGACTCCCTGATGGAATCAGACTCCCCAATGGAATCAGACTCATTGATGGAATCAGACTCATTGATGGAATCACACTCATTGATGGAGTCAGACTCATTGATGGAATCAGACTCGCTGATGGAATCAGACTCATTGATTAAATCAGACTCTCCGGTGGAATCAGACTCATTGATGGAATCAGACTCCCTGATGGAATCAGACTCATTGTTGGAATCAAACTCATTGGTGGAATCAGGCTCATTGATGGAATCAGACTCATTGATGGAATCAGACTCCCTGATGGAATCAGTCTCCCCGATGGAATCAGACTCATTGACGGAATCACACTCCTCGATGGAGTCAGACACATTGATGGAATCAGACTCTCCGATGGAATCAGACTCATTGATGGAATCAGACTACCCGATGGAATCAGACTCTCCGATGGAATCAGACTCCCTGATGGAATCAGACTCCTCGATGGAGTCAGACTCATTGATGGAATCAGACTCGCTGATGGAATCAGACTCATTGATTAAATCAGACTCTCCGATGGAATCAGACTCATTGATGGAATCAGACTCCCTGATGGAATCAGACTCATTGTTGGAATCAAACTCATTGATGGAATCAGGCTCATTGATGGAATCAGACTCATTGATGGAATCAGACTCCCTGATGGAATCAGTCTCCCCGATGGAATCAGACTCATTGATGGAAGCAGACTCCCTGATGGAATCAGCCTCATTGATGGAATCAGACCTCGATGGAATCAGACTCTCTGATGGAATCAGACTCACTGATGGAATCAGACATCCTGATGGAATCTGACTCCCCGATAGAATCAGTCTCCCCAATAGAATCAGACTCATTGATGGAATCAGAGTCCCTGATGGAATCAGACTCCCCGATGGAATCAGACTCAATGATGGAATCTGACTCCCCGATGAAATCAGACTCCCTGATGGAATCAGACTCCCCAATGGAATCAGACTCATTGATGGAATCAGACTCCCTGATGGAATCAGACTGCTCGATGGAATCAGACTCTCCGATGGAATCAGATTCATTTGTCGAATCAGACTCATTGATGGAATCAGACTCCCTGATGGAACCAGACTCATTGATGGAATCAGACTCCCCAATGGAATCAGACTCCCCGATGGAATCAGACTCATTGATGGAAACAGACTCCCGGATGGAATCAGTCTACCTGATTGAATCAGACGTATTGATGGAATCAGACACCCGGATGGAATCAGACTCATTGATGGCATCAGACTCATTGATGGAATCAGACTCCCTGATGGAATCAGACTCATTGATGGAATCAGACTCCCCGATGGAATCAGACTAATTGATGGAATCACACTCATTGATGGAATCAGACTCTCCGATGGAATCAGACTCCCTGATGGAATCAGACTCATTGATGGAATCAGACTCCCCGATGGAATCAGACTCATTGATGGAATCACACTCATTGATGGAATCAGACTCTACGATGGATTCAGAATCCCCGATGGAATCAGACTCATTGATGGAATCAGACTCATTGATCAAATCAGACCTCGATGGAATCAGACTCCCCGAAGGAATCAGTCTCCCTGATGGAATCAGACTCATTGATAGAATCTGACTCCCCGATGAAATCAGACTCCCTGATGGAATCAGACTCCCCAATGGAATCAGACTCATTGATGGAATCAGACTCCCCGATGGAATCAGACTCATTGATGGAATCAGACTCCCTGATGGAATCAGACTCCCCGATGGAAACAGACTCATTGATGGAAGCAGACTCCCTGATGGAATCAGACTCATTGATGGAATCAGACTACCCGATGGAATCAGACTCACCGATGGAATCAGACTCCCTGATGGAATCAGACTCCTCGATGGAGTCAGACACATTGATGGAATCAGACTCTCCGATGGAATCAGACTCATTGATGGAATCAGACTACCCGATGGAATCAGACTCACCGATGGAATCAGACTCCCTGATGGAATCAGACTCCTCGATGGAGTCAGACTCATTGATGGAATCAGACTCGCTGATGGAATCAGACTCATTGATTAAATCAGACTCTCCGATGGAATCAGACTCATTGATGGAATCAGACTCCCTGATGGAATCAGACACATTGTTGGAATCAAACTCATTGATGGAATCAGGCTCATTGATGGAATCAGACTCATTGATGGAATCAGACTCCAACAATTTAATCAAACTACCCGATGGAATCAGTCTCCCCGGTGGAATCAGTCTCCCCGATGGAATCAGACTCATTGATGGAATCAGACTCATTGATGGAATCAGACTCCCCGATGGAATCAGACTCATTGATGGAATCACACTCATTGATGGAATCAGACCTCGATGGAATCAGACTCCCTGATGGAATCAGACTCACTGATGGAATCAGACATCCTGATGGAATCTGACTCCCCGATAGAATCAGTCTCCCCAATAGAATCAGACTCATTGATGGAATCAGACTCCCTGATGGAATCAGACTCCCCGATGGAATCAGACTCAATGATGGAATCTGACTCCCCGATGAAATCAGACTCCCTGATGGAATCAGACTCCCCAATGGAATCAGACTCATTGATGGAATCAGACTCCCTGATGGAATCAGACTGCCCGATGGAATCAGACTCTCCGATGGAATCAGATTCATTTGTCGAATCAGACTCATTGATGGAATCAGACTCCATGATGGAACCAGACTCATTGATGGAATCAGACTCCCCGATGGAATCAGACTCCCCGATGGAATCAGACTCATTGATGGAAACAGACTCCCGGATGGAATCAGTCTACCCGATTGAATCAGACGTATTGATGGAATCAGACACCCGGATGGAATCAGACTCATTGATGGAATCAGACTCCCTGATGGAATCAGACTCATTGATGGAATAAGACTCCCCGGTAGACTCAGACTCACCGATGGAATCAGTCTCCCCGATGGAATCAGACTCATTGATGGAATCAGACTCCCTGATGGAATCAGACTCGTTGTTGGAATCAAACTCATTGATGGAATCAGGCTCATTGATGGAATCAGACTCATTGATGGAACCAGACTCCCTGATGGAATCAAACTACCCGATGGAATCAGTCTCCCCGATGGAATCAGTCACCCCGATGGAATCAGACTCATTGATGGAATCAGACGCCCCGATGGAATCAGACTAATTGATGGAATCACACTCATTGATGGAATCAGACTCTCCGATGGAATCAGACTCTCCGATGGAATCAGACTCATTGATGGAATCAGACTCCCCGATGGAATCAGACTCATTGTTGGAATCAAACTCATTGATGGAATCAAACTCATTGATGGAATCTGACTCATTGATGGAATCAGACTCCCCGATGCAATCAGACTCATTGTTGGAATCAAACTCATTGATGGAATCAAACTCATTGATGGAATCAGGCTCATTGATGGAATCAGACACCCCAATGTAATCAGACTCACTGACGGAATCACACTCATTGATGGAATCTGACTCTCCGATGGAATCAGACTCATTGATTGAATCAGACTACCCGATGGAATCAGATTCCCTGATGGAATCAGACTCCTCGATGGAGTCAGACTCATTGATGGAATCAGACTCGCTGATGGAATCAGACTCATTGATTAAATCAGACTCTCCGATGGAATCAGACTCATTGATGGAATCAGACTCCCTGATGGAATCAGACTCATTGTTGGAATCAAACTCATTGATGGAATCAGGCTCATTGATGGAATCAGACTCATTGATGGAATCAGACTCCCTGATGGAATCAGTCTCCCCGATGGAATCAGACTCATTGACGGAATCACACTCCTCGATGGAGTCAGACACATTGATGGAATCAGACTCTCCGATGGAATCAGACTCATTGATGGAATCAGACTACCCGATGGAATAAGACTCTCCGATGGAATCAGACTCCCTGATGGAATCAGACGCCTCGATGGAGTCAGACTCATTGATGGAATCAGACTCGCTGATGGAATCAGACTCATTGATTAAATCAGACTCTCCGATGGAATCAGACTCATTGATGGAATCAGACTCATTGTTGGAATCAAACTCATTGATGGAATCAGGCTCATTGATGGAATCAGACTCATTGATGGAATCAGACTCCCTGATGGAATCAGTCTCCCCGATGGAATCAGACTCATTGATGGAAGCAGACTCCCTGATGGAATCAGCCTCATTGATGGAATCAGACCTCGATGGAATCAGACTCCCTGATGGAATCAGACTCACTGATGGAATCAGACATCCTGATGGAATCTGACTCCCCGATAGAATCAGTCTCCCCAATAGAATCAGACTCATTGATGGAATCAGACTCCCTGATGGAATCAGACTCCCCGATGGAATCAGACTCAATGATGGAATCTGACTCCCCGATGAAATCAGACTCCCTGATGGAATCAGACTCCCCAATGGAATCAGACTCATTGATGGAATCAGACTCCCTGATGGAATCAGACTGCTCGATGGAATCAGACTCTCCGATGGAATCAGATTCATTTGTCGAATCAGACTCATTGATGGAATCAGACTCCCTGATGGAACCAGACTCATTGATGGAATCAGACTCCCCGATGGAATCAGACTCCCCGATGGAATCAGACTCATTGATGGAAACAGACTCCCGGATGGAATCAGTCTACCTGATTGAATCAGACGTATTGATGGAATCAGACACCCGGATGGAATCAGACTCATTGATGGCATCAGACTCATTGATGGAATCAGACTCCCTGATGGAATCAGACTCATTGATGGAATCAGACTCCCCGATGGAATCAGACTCATTGATGGAATCAGACTCTCCGATGGAATCAGACTCCCTGATGGAATCAGACTCATTGATGGAATCAGACTCCCCGATGAAATCAGACTCTCCGATGGAATCAGACTTATTGATGGAATCAGACTCCCTGATGGAATCAGTCTCCCCGATGGAATCAGACTCATTGATGGAAGCAGACTCCCTGATGGAATCAGCCTCATTGATGGAATCAGACCTCGATGGAATCAGACTCCCTGATGGAATCAGACTCACTGATGGAATCAGACATCCTGATGGAATCTGACTCCCCGATAGAATCAGTCTCCCCAATAGAATCAGACTCATTGATGGAATCAGACTCCCTGATGGAATCAGACTCCCCGATGGAATCAGACTCAATGATGGAATCTGACTCCCCGATGAAATCAGACTCCCTGATGGAATCAGACTCCCCAATGGAATCAGACTCATTGATGGAATCAGACTCCCTGATGGAATCAGACTGCCCGATGGAATCAGACTCTCCGATGGAATCAGATTCATTTGTCGAATCAGACTCATTGATGGAATCAGACTCCCTGATGGAACCAGACTCATTGATGGAATCAGACTCCCCGATGGTATCAGACTCCCCGATGGAATCAGACTCCCCGATGGTATCAGACTCCCCGATGGAATCAGACTCATTGATGGAAACAGACTCCCGGATGGAATCAGTCTACCCGATTGAATCAGACGTATTGATGGAATCAGACACCCGGATGGAATCAGACTCATTGATGGAATCAGACTCATTGATGGAATCAGACTCCCTGATGGAATCAGACTCATTGATGGAATAAGACTCCCCGGTAGACTCAGACTCACCGATGGAATCAGTCTCCCCGATGGAATCAGACTCATTGATGGAATCAGACTCCCTGATGGAATCAGACTCGTTGTTGGAATCAAACTCATTGATGGAATCAGGCTCATTGATGGAATCAGACTCATTGATGGAACCAGACTCCCTGATGGAATCAAACTACCCGATGGAATCAGTCTCCCCGATGGAATCAGTCTCCCCAATGGAATCAGACTCATTGATGGAATCAGACTCTCCGATGGAATCAGACTCATTGATGGAATCAGACTCCCCGATGGAATCAGACTCATTGTTGGAATCAAACTCATTGATGGAATCAAACTCATTGATGGAATCAGGCTCATTGATGGAATCAGACACCCCAATGTAATCAGACTCACTGACGGAATCACACTCATTGATGGAATCTGACTCTCCGATGGAATCAGACTCATTGATTGAATCAGACTACCCGATGGAATCAGATTCCCTGATGGAATCAGACTCCTCGATGGAGTCAGACTCATTGATGGAATCAGACTCGCTGATGGAATCAGACTCATTGATTAAATTAGACTCTCCGATGGAATCAGACTCATTGATGGAATCAGACTCCCTGATGGAATCAGACTCATTGTTGGAATCAAACTCATTGATGGAATCAGGCTCATTGATGGAATCAGACTCATTGATGGAATCAGACTCCCTGATGGAATCAGTCTCCCCGATGGAATCAGACTCATTGATGGAAGCAGACTCCCTGATGGAATCAGCCTCATTGATGGAATCAGACCTCGATGGAATCAGACTCCCTGATGGAATCAGACTCACTGATGGAATCAGACATCCTGATGGAATCTGACTCCCCGATAGAATCAGTCTCCCCAATAGAATCAGACTCATTGATGGAATCAGACTCCCTGATGGAATCAGACTCACCGATGGAATCAGACTCAATGATGGAATCTGACTCCCCGATGAAATCAGACTCCCTGATGGAATCAGACTGCCCGATGGAATCAGACTCTCCGATGGAATCAGATTCATTTGTCGAATCAGACTCATTGATGGAATCAGACTCCCTGATGGAACCAGACTCATTGATGGAATCAGACTCCCCGATGGAATCAGACTCCCCGATGGAATCAGACTCATTGATGGAAACAGACTCCCGGATGGAATCAGACTCATTGATGGAATCAGACTCATTGATGGAATCAGACTCATGGATGGAATCAGACTCCCTGATGGAATCAGACTCATTGATGGAATCAGACTCCCCGGTAGACTCAGACTCACCGATGGAATCAGTCTCCCCGATGGAATCAGACTCATTGATGGAATCAGACTCCCTAATGGAATCAGACTCATTGATAGAATCTGACTCCCCGATGAAATCAGACTCCCTGATGGAATCAGACTCCCCAATGGAATCAGACTCATTGATGGAATCAGACTCCCCGATGGAATCAGACTCATTGATGGAATCAGACTCCCTGATGGAATCAGACTCCCCGATGGAATCAGACTCATTGATGGAATCAGACTCCCTCATGGAATCAGACTCATTGATGGAATCAGACCTCGATGGATTCAGACTCCCTGATGGAATCAGACTCATTGATGGAATCAGACATCCTGATGGAATCAGACTCCCCGATAGAATCAGTCTCCCCAATAGAATCAGACTCATTGATGGAATCAGACTCCCTGATGGAATCAGACTCCCCGATGGAATCAGACTCAATGATGGAATCTGACTCCCCGATGAAATCAGACTCCCTGATGGAATCAGACTCCCCAATGGAATCAGACTCATTGATGGAATCAGACTCCCTGATGGAACCAGACTCATTGATGGAATCAGACTCCCCGATGGAATCAGACTACCCGATGAAATCAGACTGATTGATGGAAACAAACTCCCGGATGGAATCAGTCTACCTGATTGAATCAGACGGATTGATGGAATCAGACACCCGGATGGAATCAGACTCATTGATGGCATCAGACTCATTGATGGAATCAGACTCCCTGATGGAATCAGACTCATTGATGGAATCAGACTCCCCGGTGGACTCAGACTCACCGATGGAATCAGTCTCCCCGATGGAATCAGACTCATTGATGGAATCAGACTCCCTGATGGAATCAGACTCATTGTTGGAATCAAACTCATTGATGGAATCAGGCTCATTGATGGAATCAGACTCATTGATAGAACCAGACTCCCTGATGGAATCAAACTACCCGATGGAATCAGTCTCCCCGATGGAATCAGTCTCCCCGATGGAATCAGACTCATTGATGGAATCAGACGCCCCGATGGAATCAGACTAATTGATGGAATCACACTCATTGATGGAATCAGACTCTCCGATGGAATCAGACACTCCGATGGAATCAGACTCATTGATGGAATCAGACTCCCCGATGAAATCAGACTCATTGTTGGAATCCAACTCATTGATGGAATCAGACTCATTGATGGAATCAGACTCCCCGATGCATTCAGACTCATTGTTGGAATCAAACTCATTGATGGAATCAAACTCATTGATGGAATCAGGCTCATTGATGGAATCAGACACCCCAATGTAATCAGACTCACTGACGGAATCACACTCATTGATGGAATCTGACTCTCCGATGGAATCAGACTCATTGATTGAATCAGACTACCCGATGGAATCAGATTCCCTGATGGAATCAGACTCCTCGATGGAGTCAGACTCATTGATGGAATCAGACTCGCTGATGGAATCAGACTCATTGATTAAATCAGACTCTCCGATGGAATCAGACTCATTGATGGAATCAGACTCCCTGATGGAATCAGACTCATTGTTGGAATCAAACTCATTGATGGAATCAGGCTCATTGATGGAATCAGACTCATTGATGGAATCAGACTCCCTGATGGAATCAGTCTCCCCGATGGAATCAGACTCATTGATGGAAGCAGACTCCCTGATGGAATCAGCCTCATTGATGGAATCAGACCTCGATGGAATCAGACTCCCTGATGGAATCAGACTCACTGATGGAATCAGACATCCTGATGGAATCTGACTCCCCGATAGAATCAGTCTCCCCAATAGAATCAGACTCATTGATGGAATCAGACTCCCTGATGGAATCAGACTCCCCGATGGAATCAGACTCAATGATGGAATCTGACTCCCCGATGAAATCAGACTCCCTGATGGAATCAGACTCCCCAATGGAATCAGACTCATTGATGGAATCAGACTCCCTGATGGAATCAGACTGCCCGATGGAATCAGACTCTCCGATGGAATCAGATTCATTTGTCGAATCAGACTCATTGATGGAATCAGACTCCCTGATGGAACCAGACTCATTGATGGAATCAGACTCCCCGATGGAATCAGACTCCCCGATGGAATCAGACTCATTGATGGAAACAGACTCCCGGATGGAATCAGACTCATTGATGGAATCAGACTCATTGATGGAATCAGACTCATTGATGGAATCAGACTCCCTGATGGAATCAGACTCATTGATAGAATCTGACTCCCCGATGAAATCAGACTCCCTGATGGAATCAGACTCCCCAATGGAATCAGACTCATTGATGGAATCAGACTCCCCGATGGAATCAGACTCATTGATGGAATCAGACTCCCTGATGGAATCAGACTCCCCGATGGAATCAGACTCATTGATGGAATCAGACTCCCTGATGGAATCAGACTCATTGATGGAATCAGACCTCGATGGATTCAGACTCCCTGATGGAATCAGACTCATTGATGGAATCAGACATCCTGATGGAATCAGACTCCCCGATAGAATCAGTCTCCCCAATAGAATCAGACTCATTGATGAAATCAGACATCCTGATGGAATCAGACTCCCCGATAGAATCAGTCTCCCCAATAGAATCAGACTCATTGATGGAATCAGACTCCCTGATGGAATCAGACTCCCCGATGCAATCAGACTCATTGTTGGAATCAAACTCATTGATGGAATCAGACTCATTGATGGAATCAGACTCCCTGATGGAATCAGACTCATTGTTGGAATCAAACTCATTGATGGAATCAGGCTCATTGATGGAATCAGACTCATTGATGGAATCAGACTCCCTGATGGAATCAGTCTCCCCGATGGAATCAGACTCATTGATGGAAGCAGACTCCCTGATGGAATCAGCCTCATTGATGGAATCAGACCTCGATGGAATCAGACTCTCTGATGGAATCAGACTCACTGATGGAATCAGACATCCTGATGGAATCTGACTCCCCGATAGAATCAGTCTCCCCAATAGAATCAGACTCATTGATGGAATCAGAGTCCCTGATGGAATCAGACTCCCCGATGGAATCAGACTCAATGATGGAATCTGACTCCCCGATGAAATCAGACTCCCTGATGGAATCAGACTCCCCAATGGAATCAGACTCATTGATGGAATCAGACTCCCTGATGGAATCAGACTGCTCGATGGAATCAGACTCTCCGATGGAATCAGATTCATTTGTCGAATCAGACTCATTGATGGAATCAGACTCCCTGATGGAACCAGACTCATTGATGGAATCAGACTCCCCAATGGAATCAGACTCCCCGATGGAATCAGACTCATTGATGGAAACAGACTCCCGGATGGAATCAGTCTACCTGATTGAATCAGACGTATTGATGGAATCAGACACCCGGATGGAATCAGACTCATTGATGGCATCAGACTCATTGATGGAATCAGACTCCCTGATGGAATCAGACTCATTGATGGAATCAGACTCCCCGATGGAATCAGACTAATTGATGGAATCACACTCATTGATGGAATCAGACTCTCCGATGGAATCAGACTCCCTGATGGAATCAGACTCATTGATGGAATCAGACTCCCCGATGGAATCAGACTCATTGATGGAATCACACTCATTGATGGAATCAGACTCTACGATGGATTCAGAATCCCCGATGGAATCAGACTCATTGATGGAATCAGACTCATTGATCAAATCAGACCTCGATGGAATCAGACTCCCCGAAGGAATCAGTCTCCCTGATGGAATCAGACTCATTGATAGAATCTGACTCCCCGATGAAATCAGACTCCCTGATGGAATCAGACTCCCCAATGGAATCAGACTCATTGATGGAATCAGACTCCCCGATGGAATCAGACTCATTGATGGAATCAGACTCCCTGATGGAATCAGACTCCCCGATGGAAACAGACTCATTGATGGAAGCAGACTCCCTGATGGAATCAGACTCATTGATGGAATCAGACTACCCGATGGAATCAGACTCACCGATGGAATCAGACTCCCTGATGGAATCAGACTCCTCGATGGAGTCAGACACATTGATGGAATCAGACTCTCCGATGGAATCAGACTCATTGATGGAATCAGACTACCCGATGGAATCAGACTCACCGATGGAATCAGACTCCCTGATGGAATCAGACTCCTCGATGGAGTCAGACTCATTGATGGAATCAGACTCGCTGATGGAATCAGACTCATTGATTAAATCAGACTCTCCGATGGAATCAGACTCATTGATGGAATCAGACTCCCTGATGGAATCAGACACATTGTTGGAATCAAACTCATTGATGGAATCAGGCTCATTGATGGAATCAGACTCATTGATGGAATCAGACTCCAACAATTTAATCAAACTACCCGATGGAATCAGTCTCCCCGGTGGAATCAGTCTCCCCGATGGAATCAGACTCATTGATGGAATCAGACTCATTGATGGAATCAGACTCCCCGATGGAATCAGACTCATTGATGGAATCACACTCATTGATGGAATCAGACCTCGATGGAATCAGACTCCCTGATGGAATCAGACTCACTGATGGAATCAGACATCCTGATGGAATCTGACTCCCCGATAGAATCAGTCTCCCCAATAGAATCAGACTCATTGATGGAATCAGACTCCCTGATGGAATCAGACTCCCCGATGGAATCAGACTCAATGATGGAATCTGACTCCCCGATGAAATCAGACTCCCTGATGGAATCAGACTCCCCAATGGAATCAGACTCATTGATGGAATCAGACTCCCTGATGGAATCAGACTGCCCGATGGAATCAGACTCTCCGATGGAATCAGATTCATTTGTCGAATCAGACTCATTGATGGAATCAGACTCCATGATGGAACCAGACTCATTGATGGAATCAGACTCCCCGATGGAATCAGACTCCCCGATGGAATCAGACTCATTGATGGAAACAGACTCCCGGATGGAATCAGTCTACCCGATTGAATCAGACGTATTGATGGAATCAGACACCCGGATGGAATCAGACTCATTGATGGAATCAGACTCCCTGATGGAATCAGACTCATTGATGGAATAAGACTCCCCGGTAGACTCAGACTCACCGATGGAATCAGTCTCCCCGATGGAATCAGACTCATTGATGGAATCAGACTCCCTGATGGAATCAGACTCGTTGTTGGAATCAAACTCATTGATGGAATCAGGCTCATTGATGGAATCAGACTCATTGATGGAACCAGACTCCCTGATGGAATCAAACTACCCGATGGAATCAGTCTCCCCGATGGAATCAGTCACCCCGATGGAATCAGACTCATTGATGGAATCAGACGCCCCGATGGAATCAGACTAATTGATGGAATCACACTCATTGATGGAATCAGACTCTCCGATGGAATCAGACTCTCCGATGGAATCAGACTCATTGATGGAATCAGACTCCCCGATGGAATCAGACTCATTGTTGGAATCAAACTCATTGATGGAATCAAACTCATTGATGGAATCTGACTCATTGATGGAATCAGACTCCCCGATGGAATCAGACTCCCCGATGGAATCAGACTCATTGATGGAAACAGACTCCCGGATGGAATCAGACTCATTGATGGAATCAGACTCATTGATGGAATCAGACTCATGGATGGAATCAGACTCCCTGATGGAATCAGACTCATTGATGGAATCAGACTCCCCGGTAGACTCAGACTCACCGATGGAATCAGTCTCCCCGATGGAATCAGACTCATTGATGGAATCAGACTCCCTAATGGAATCAGACTCATTGATAGAATCTGACTCCCCGATGAAATCAGACTCCCTGATGGAATCAGACTCCCCAATGGAATCAGACTCATTGATGGAATCAGACTCCCCGATGGAATCAGACTCATTGATGGAATCAGACTCCCTGATGGAATCAGACTCCCCGATGGAATCAGACTCATTGATGGAATCAGACTCCCTCATGGAATCAGACTCATTGATGGAATCAGACCTCGATGGATTCAGACTCCCTGATGGAATCAGACTCATTGATGGAATCAGACATCCTGATGGAATCAGACTCCCCGATAGAATCAGTCTCCCCAATAGAATCAGACTCATTGATGGAATCAGACTCCCTGATGGAATCAGACTCCCCGATGGAATCAGACTCAATGATGGAATCTGACTCCCCGATGAAATCAGACTCCCTGATGGAATCAGACTCCCCAATGGAATCAGACTCATTGATGGAATCAGACTCCCTGATGGAACCAGACTCATTGATGGAATCAGACTCCCCGATGGAATCAGACTACCCGATGAAATCAGACTGATTGATGGAAACAAACTCCCGGATGGAATCAGTCTACCTGATTGAATCAGACGTATTGATGGAATCAGACACCCGGATGGAATCAGACTCATTGATGGCATCAGACTCATTGATGGAATCAGACTCCCTGATGGAATCAGACTCATTGATGGAATCAGACTCCCCGGTGGACTCAGACTCACCGATGGAATCAGTCTCCCCGATGGAATCAGACTCATTGATGGAATCAGACTCCCTGATGGAATCAGACTCATTGTTGGAATCAAACTCATTGATGGAATCAGGCTCATTGATGGAATCAGACTCATTGATAGAACCAGACTCCCTGATGGAATCAAACTACCCGATGGAATCAGTCTCCCCGATGGAATCAGTCTCCCCGATGGAATCAGACTCATTGATGGAATCAGACGCCCCGATGGAATCAGACTAATTGATGGAATCACACTCATTGATGGAATCAGACTCTCCGATGGAATCAGACACTCCGATGGAATCAGACTCATTGATGGAATCAGACTCCCCGATGAAATCAGACTCATTGTTGGAATCCAACTCATTGATGGAATCAGACTCATTGATGGAATCAGACTCCCCGATGCATTCAGACTCATTGTTGGAATCAAACTCATTGATGGAATCAAACTCATTGATGGAATCAGGCTCATTGATGGAATCAGACACCCCAATGTAATCAGACTCACTGACGGAATCACACTCATTGATGGAATCTGACTCTCCGATGGAATCAGACTCATTGATTGAATCAGACTACCCGATGGAATCAGATTCCCTGATGGAATCAGACTCCTCGATGGAGTCAGACTCATTGATGGAATCAGACTCGCTGATGGAATCAGACTCATTGATTAAATCAGACTCTCCGATGGAATCAGACTCATTGATGGAATCAGACTCCCTGATGGAATCAGACTCATTGTTGGAATCAAACTCATTGATGGAATCAGGCTCATTGATGGAATCAGACTCATTGATGGAATCAGACTCCCTGATGGAATCAGTCTCCCCGATGGAATCAGACTCATTGATGGAAGCAGACTCCCTGATGGAATCAGCCTCATTGATGGAATCAGACCTCGATGGAATCAGACTCCCTGATGGAATCAGACTCACTGATGGAATCAGACATCCTGATGGAATCTGACTCCCCGATAGAATCAGTCTCCCCAATAGAATCAGACTCATTGATGGAATCAGACTCCCTGATGGAATCAGACTCCCCGATGGAATCAGACTCAATGATGGAATCTGACTCCCCGATGAAATCAGACTCCCTGATGGAATCAGACTCCCCAATGGAATCAGACTCATTGATGGAATCAGACTCCCTGATGGAATCAGACTGCCCGATGGAATCAGACTCTCCGATGGAATCAGATTCATTTGTCGAATCAGACTCATTGATGGAATCAGACTCCCTGATGGAACCAGACTCATTGATGGAATCAGACTCCCCGATGGAATCAGACTCCCCGATGGAATCAGACTCATTGATGGAAACAGACTCCCGGATGGAATCAGACTCATTGATGGAATCAGACTCATTGATGGAATCAGACTCATTGATGGAATCAGACTCCCTGATGGAATCAGACTCATTGATAGAATCTGACTCCCCGATGAAATCAGACTCCCTGATGGAATCAGACTCCCCAATGGAATCAGACTCATTGATGGAATCAGACTCCCCGATGGAATCAGACTCATTGATGGAATCAGACTCCCTGATGGAATCAGACTCCCCGATGGAATCAGACTCATTGATGGAATCAGACTCCCTGATGGAATCAGACTCATTGATGGAATCAGACCTCGATGGATTCAGACTCCCTGATGGAATCAGACTCATTGATGGAATCAGACATCCTGATGGAATCAGACTCCCCGATAGAATCAGTCTCCCCAATAGAATCAGACTCATTGATGAAATCAGACATCCTGATGGAATCAGACTCCCCGATAGAATCAGTCTCCCCAATAGAATCAGACTCATTGATGGAATCAGACTCCCTGATGGAATCAGACTCCCCGATGCAATCAGACTCATTGTTGGAATCAAACTCATTGATGGAATCAAACTCATTGATGGAATCAGTCTCATTGATGGAATCAGACACCCCAATGTAATCAGACTCACTGACGGAATCACACTCATTGATGGAATCTGACTCTCCGATGGAATCAGACTCATTGATTGAATCAGACTACCCGATGGAATCAGATTCCCTGATGGAATCAGACTCCTCGATGGAGTCAGACTCATTGATGGAATCAGACTCGCTGATGGAATCAGACTCATTGATTAAATCAGACTCTCCGATGGAATCAGAATCATTGATGGAATCAGACTCCCTGATGGAATCAGACTCATTGTCGGAATCAAACTCATTGATGGAATCAGACTCCCTGATGGAATCAGTCTCCCCGATGGAATCAGACTCATTGATGGAAGCAGACTCCCTGATGGAATCAGCCTCATTGATGGAATCAGACCTCGATGGAATCAGACTCCCTGATGGAATCAGACTCACTGATGGAATCAGACATCCTGATGGAATCTGACTCCCCGATAGAATCAGTCTCCCCAATAGAATCAGACTCATTGATGGAATCAGACTCCCTGATGGAATCAGACTCCCCGATGGAATCAGACTCAATGATGGAATCTGACTCCCCAATGAAATCAGACTCCCTGATGGAATCAGACTCCCCAATGGAATCAGACTCATTGATAGAATCAGACTCCCTGATGGAATCAGACTGCCCGATGGAATCAGACTCTCCGATGGAATCAGATTCATTTGTCGAATCAGACTCATTGATGGAATCAGACTCCCTGATGGAACCAGACTCATTGATGGAATCAGACTCCCCGATGGAATCAGACTCCCCGATGGAATCAGACTCATTGATGGAAACAGACTCCCGGATGGAATCAGACTCATTGATGGAATCAGACTCATTGATGGAATCAGACTCATTGATGGAATCAGACTCCCTGATGGAATCAGACTCATTGATGGAATCAGACTCCCCGGTAGACTCAGACTCACCGATGGAATCAGTCTCCCCGATGGAATCAGACTCATTGATGGAATCAGACTCCCTGTTGGAATCAGACTCATTGATTGAATCTGACTCCCCGATGAAATCAGACTCCCTGATGGAATCAGACTCCCCAATGGAATCAGACTCATTGATGGAATCAGACTCCCCGATGGAATCAGACTCATTGATGGAATCAGACTCCCTGATGGAATCAGACTCCCCGATGGAATCAGACTCATTGATGGAATCAGACTCCCTGATGGAATCAGACTCATTGATGGAATCAGACCTCGATGGATTCAGACTCCCTGATGGAATCAGACTCATTGATGGAATCAGACATCCTGATGGAATCAGACTCCCCGATAGAATCAGTCTCCCCAAGAGAATCAGACTCATTGATGGAATCAGACTCCCTGATGGAACCAGACTCATTGATGGAATCAGACTCCCCGATGGAATCAGACTCCCCGATGGAATCAGACTCATTGATGGAAACAGACTCCCGGATGGAATCAGACTCATTGATGGAATCAGACTCATTGATGGAATCAGACTCATTGATGGAATCAGACTCCCTGATGGAATCAGACTCATTGATGGAATCAGACTCCCCGGTAGACTCAGACTCACCGATGGAATCAGTCTCCCCGATGGAATCAGACTCATTGATGGAATCAGACTCCCTGTTGGAATCAGACTCATTGATTGAATCTGACTCCCCGATGAAATCAGACTCCCTGATGGAATCAGACTCCCCAATGGAATCAGACTCATTGATGGAATCAGACTCCCCGATGGAATCAGACTCATTGATGGAATCAGACTCCCTGATGGAATCAGACTCCCCGATGGAATCAGACTCATTGATGGAATCAGACTCCCTGATGGAATCAGACTCATTGATGGAATCAGACCTCGATGGATTCAGACTCCCTGATGGAATCAGACTCATTGATGGAATCAGACATCCTGATGGAATCAGACTCCCCGATAGAATCAGTCTCCCCAAGAGAATCAGACTCATTGATGGAATCAGACTCCCTGATGGAATCAGACTCCCCGATGGAATCAGACTCAATGATGGAATCTGACTCCCCGATGAAATCAGACTCCCTGATGGAATCAGACTCCCCAATGGAATCAGACTCATTGATGGAATCAGACTCCCTGATGGAACCAGACTCATTGATGGAATCAGACTCCCCGATTGAATCAGGCTCCCCGATGGAATCAGACTCATTGATGGAAACAGACTCCCGGATGGAATCAGTCTACCTGATTGAATCAGACGTATTGATGGAATCAGACACCCGGATGGAATCAGACTCATTGATGGCATCAGACTCATTGATGGAATCAGACTCCCTGATGGAATCAGACTCATTGATGGAATCAGACTCCCCGGTGGACTCAGACTCACCGATGGAATCAGTCTCCACGATGGAATCAGACTCATTGATGGAATCAGACTCCCTGATGGAATCAGACTCATTGTTGGAATCAAACTCATTGATGGAATCAGGCTCATTGATGGAATCAGACTCATTGATGGAACCAGACTCCCTGATGGAATCAAACTACCCGATGGAATCAGTCTCCCCGATGGAATCAGTCTCCCCGATGGAATCAGACTCATTGATGGAATCAGACGCCCCGATGGAATCAGACTAATTGATGGAATCACACTCATTGATGGAATCAGACTCTCCGATGGAATCAGACTCATTGATGGAATCAGACTCCCCGATGAAATCAGACTCATTGTTGGAATCAAACTCATTGATGGAATCAAACTCATTGATGGAATCAAACTCATTGATGGAATCAGACTCATTGATGGAATCAGACTCCCTGATGCAATCAGACTCATTGTTGGAATCAAACTCATTGATGGAATCAAACTCATTGATGGAATCAGGCTCATTGATGGAATCAGACACCCCAATGTAATCAGACTCACTGACGGAATCACACTCATTGATGGAATCTGACTCTCCGATGGAATCAGACTCATTGATGGAATCAGACTCGCTGATGGAATCAGACTCATTGATTAAATCAGACTCTCCGATGGAATCAGACTCATTGATGGAATCAGACTCCCTGATGGAATCAGACTCATTGTTGGAATCAAACTCATTGATGGAATCAGGCTCATTGATGGAATCAGACTCATTGATGGAATCAGACTCCCTGATGGAATCAGTCTCCCCGATGGAATCAGACTCATTGATGGAAGCAGACTCCCTGATGGAATCAGCCTCATTGATGGAATCAGACCTCGATGGAATCAGACTCCCTGATGGAATCAGACTCACTGATGGAATCAGACATCCTGATGGAATCTGACTCCCCGATAGAATCAGTCTCCCCAATAGAATCAGACTCATTGATGGAATCAGACTCCCTGATGGAATCAGACTCCCCGATGGAATCAGACTCAATGATGGAATCTGACTCCCCGATGAAATCAGACTCCCTGATGGAAGCAGACTCCCCAATGGAATCAGACTCATTGATGGAATCAGACTCCCTGATGGAATCAGACTGCCCGATGGAATCAGACTCTCCGATGGAATCAGATTCATTTGTCGAATCAGACTCATTGATGGAATCAGACTCCCTGATGGAACCAGACTCATTGATGGAATCAGACTCCCCGATGGAATCAGACTCCCCGATGGAATCAGACTCATTGATGGAAACAGACTCCCGGATGGAATCAGACTCATTGATGGAATCAGACTCATTGATGGAATCAGACTCATTGATGGAATCAGACTCCCTGATGGAATCAGACTCATTGATGGAATCAGACTCCCCGGTAGACTCAGACTCACCGATGGAATCAGTCTCCCCGATGGAATCAGACTCATTGATGGAATCAGACTCCCTGATGGAATCAGACTCATTGATAGAATCTGACTCCCCGATGAAATCAGACTCCCTGATGGAATCAGACTCCCCAATGGAATCAGACTCATTGATGGAATCAGACTCCCCGATGGAATCAGACTCATTGATGGAATCAGACTCCCTGATGGAATCAGACTCCCCGATGGAATCAGACTCATTGATGGAATCAGACTCCCTGATGGAATCAGACTCATTGATGGAATCAGACCTCGATGGATTCAGACTCCCTGATGGAATCAGAATCATTGATGGAATCAGACATCCTGATGAAATCAGACTCCCCGATAGAATCAGTCTCCCCAATAGAATCAGACTCATTGATGGAATCAGACTCCCTGATGGAATCAGACTCCCCGATGGAATCAGACTCAATGATGGAATCTGACTCCCCGATGAAATCAGACTCCCTGATGGAATCAGACTCCCCAATGGAATCAGACTCATTGATGGAATCAGACTCCCTGATGGAATCAGACTGCCCGATGGAATCAGACTCTCCGATGGAATCAGATTCATTTGTCGAATCAGACTCATTGATGGAATCAGACTCCCTGATCGAACCAGACTCATTGATGGAATCAGACTCCCCGATGGAATCAGACTCCCCGATGGAATCAGACTCATTGATGGAAACAGACTCCCGGATGGAATCAGTCTACCCGATTGAATCAGACGTATTGATGGAATCAGACACCCGGATGGAATCAGACTCATTGATGGCATCAGACTCATTGATGGAATCAGACTCATTGATGGAATCAGACTCCCCGGTGGACTCAGACTCACTGATGGAATCAGTCTCCCCGATGGAATCAGACTCATTGATGGAATCAGACTCCCTGATGGAATCAGACTCATTGATGGAATCAGACTCCCTGATGGAATCAAACTACCCGATGGAATCAGTCTCCCCGATGGAATCAGACTCATTGATGGAATCAGACTCCCCGATGGAATCAGACTAATTGATGGAATCAGACTCCCCGATGGAATCAGTCTCCCCGATGGAATCACACTCATTGATGGAATCAGACTCTCCGATGGAATCAGACTCTCCGATGGAATCAGACTCTTTGATGGAATCAGACTCCCCGATGAAATCAGACTCATTGTTGGAATCAAACTCATTGATGGAATCAAACTCATTGACGGAATCACACTCATTGATGGAATCAGACTGTCCGATGGAATCAGACTCGCTAATGGAATCAGACTCCTCGATGGAGTCAGACGCATTGATGGAATCAGACTCTCCGATGGTATCAGACTCATTGATGGAATCAGACTACCCGATGGAATCAGACTCTCCGATGGAATCAGACTCCCTGATGGAATCAGACTCCTCGATGGAGTCAGACTCATTGATGGAATCAGACTCGCTGATGGAATCAGACGCATTGATTAAATCAGACTCTCCGATGGAATCAGACTCATTGATGGAAGCAGACTCCCTGATGGAATCAGACTCATTGATGGAATCAGACTCCCTGATGGAATCAGATTCATTGATGGAATCAGACTCTCTGATGGAATTGGACTCAATGATGGAACCGGACTCCCTGATGGAATCAGACTCCCCGATGGAATCAGTTTCCCTGAGAGAATCAGACTCAATGATGCAATCAGACTCCCCGATGGAATCAGACTCCCTGATGGAATCAGACTCATTGATGGAATCAGACTCCCTGATGGAATCAGACTCATTGATGGAATCTGACTCCCCGATGAAATCAGACTCCCTGATGGAATCAGACTCCCCAATGTAATCAGACTCCTTGATGGAATCAGACTCCCGGATGGAATCAGACTCATTGATGGAATCAGACTCCGCGATGGAATCAGACTCCCCGATGGAATCAGACTCATTGATGGAATCAGACTCCCCGATGGAATCAGACTCATTGATGGAATCAGACTCATTGATGGAATCAGACTGTCCGATGGAATCAGACTCCCCGATGGAATCAGTCTCCCCGATTGAATCAGACTTAGTGATGGAAGCAGACTCCCCGATGGAATCAGTCTCCCTGATGGAATCAGACTCCCTGATGGAATCAGACTCATTGATGGAATCAGACTCCCCGATGGAATCAGTCTCCCCTATGAAATCAGACTCATTGGTGGAATCTGACTCCCTGATGGAATCAGACTCATTGTTGGAATCAAACTCATTGATGGAATCAGGCTCATTGATGGAATCAGACTCATTGATCGAATCAAACTCCCAGATGGAATCAGACTCATTGATGGAATCAGACTCGCTGATGGAATCAGATTATTTGATGGAATCAGACTCTCTGATGGAATCGGACTCATTGATGGAATCGGACTCCCTGATGGAATCAGACTCCCTGATGGAATCAGTCTCCCTGAGGGAATCAGACTCAATGATGGAATCAGACTCCCCGATGGTATCAGAATTCCTGATGGAATCAGACTCATTGATGGAATCAGACTCCCTGATGGATTCAGTCTCCCTGATGGAATCAAACTCATTGATGGACTCTGAATCCCCGATGAAATCAGACTCCCTGATGGAATCAGACTCCCCAATGGAATTATTCTCATTGATGGAATCCGACTCCCTGATGGAATCAGATTCATTGATGGAATCAGACTCTCTGATGGAATCGGACTCATTGATAGAATCGGACTCCCTGATTGAATCAGACTCCCTGATGGAATCAGTCTCCCTGAGGGAATCAGACTCACTGATGGAATCAGACTCCCTGATGGAATCAGACTCCCCGATGGAATCAGACTCATAGATGGAATCAGACTCATTGATGGAATCAGACTCATTGATGGAATCAGACCTCGATGGAATCAGACTCCCTGATGGAATCAGACTCATTGATGGAATCAGACATCCTGATGGAATCAGACACCCCGATGGAATCAGACTCATTGATGGAAACAGACTCAATGATGGAATCAGACTCCCCGATGGAATCAGACTCCCCGATAGAATCAGTCTCCCCGTTGGAATCAGACTCATTGATGGAATCAGTCTCCCGATGGAGTCAGACTCATTGATGTAATCAGACGCCTCGATGGAATCAGACCCATTGATGGAATCAGACTCCCCGATGGAATCTGACTCATTGATTGAGTCAGACTCATTGATGGAATCAGACTCATTGATGGAATCAGACTCCCTGATGGAATCAGATTCATTGATGGAATCAGACTCCCTGACGGAATCAGACTCATTGATGGAATCAGACTCATTGATGGAATCAGACTCCCCGATGGAATCAGTCTCCCCGATTGAATCAGACTTATTGATGGAATCAGACTCCCTGATGGAATCAGACTCCCTGATGGAATCAGATTCATTTGTCGAATCAGACTCATTGATGGAATCAGACTCATTGATGGAATCAGACTACCCGATGGAATCAGACTCATTGATGGAATCAGACTCATTGATGGAATCAGACTCATTGATGGAATCAGACTCCCCGATGGAATCAGTCTCCCCGATTGAATCAGACTTATTGATGGAATCAGACTCCCCGATGGAATCAGTCTCCCTGATGGAAACAGACTCATTGATGGAATCAGACAACCTGATGGAATCAGACTCATTGATGGCATCAGACTCATTGATGGAATCAGACTCCCTGATGGAATCAGACTCATTGATGGAATCAGACTCCCCGATGGAATCAGACTCCCCGATGGAATCAGACGCATTGATTAAATCAGACTCTCCGATGGAATCAGACTCATTGATGGAAGCAGACTCCCTGATGGAATCAGACTCATTGATGGAATCAGACTCCCTGATGGAATCAGATTCATTGATGGAATCAGACTCTCTGATGGAATCGGACTCAATGATGGGACCGGACTCCCTGATGGAATCAGACTCCCCGATGGAATCAGTTTCCCTGAGAGAATCAGACTCAATGATGCAATCAGACTCCCCGATGGAATCAGACTCCCTGATGGAATCAGACTCCCTGATGGAATCAGACTCATTGATGGAATCTGACTCCCCGATGAAATCAGACTCCCTGATGGAATCAGACTCCCCAATGTAATCAGACTCCTTGATGGAATCAGACTCCCGGATGGAATCAGACTCATTGATGGAATCAGACTCCGCGATGGAATCAGACTCCCCGATGGAATCAGACTCATTGATGGAATCAGACTCCCCGATGGAATCAGACTCATTGATGGAATCAGACTCATTGATGGAATCAGACTGTCCGATGGAATCAGACTCCCCGATGGAATCAGTCTCCCCGATTGAATCAGACTTAGTGATGGAAGCAGACTCCCCGATGGAATCAGTCTCCCTGATGGAAACAGACTCATTGATGGAATCAGACACCCCGATGGAATCAGACTCATTGATGGCAACAGACTCATTGATGGAATCAGACTCCCTGATGGAATCAGACTCATTGATGGAATCAGACTCCCCGATGGAATCAGTCTCCCCTATGAAATCAGACTCATTGGTGGAATCTGACTCCCTGATGGAATCAGACTCATTGTTGGAATCAAACTCATTGATGGAATCAGGCTCATTGATGGAATCAGACTCATTGATCGAATCAGACTCCCAGATGGAATCAGACTCATTGATGGAATCAGACTCGCTGATGGAATCAGATTATTTGATGGAATCAGACTCTCTGATGGAATCGGACTCATTGATGGAATCGGACTCCCTGATGGAATCAGACTCCCTGATGGAATCAGTCTCCCTGAGGGAATCAGACTCAATGATGGAATCAGACTCCCCGATGGTATCAGAATTCCTGATGGAATCAGACTCATTGATGGAATCAGACTCCCTGATGGATTCAGTCTCCCTGATGGAATCAAACTCATTGATGGACTCTGAATCCCCGATGAAATCAGACTCCCTGATGGAATCAGACTCCCCAATGGAATTATTCTCATTGATGGAATCCGACTCCCTGATGGAATCAGATTCATTGATGGAATCAGACTCTCTGATGGAATCGGACTCATTGATAGAATCGGACTCCCTGATTGAATCAGACTCCCTGATGGAATCAGTCTCCCTGAGGGAATCAGACTCACTGATGGAATCAGACTCCCTGATGGAATCAGACTCCCCGATGGAATCAGACTCATAGATGGAATCAGACTCATTGATGGAATCAGACTCATTGATGGAATCAGACCTCGATGGAATCAGACTCCCTGATGGAATCAGACTCATTGATGGAACCGGACTCCCTGATGGAATCAGACTCCCCGATGGAATCAGTTTCCCTGAGAGAATCAGACTCAATGATGCAATCAGACTCCCCGATGGAATCAGACTCCCTGATGGAATCAGACTCATTGATGGAATCAGACTCCCTGATGGAATCAGACTCATTGATGGAATCTGACTCCCCGATGAAATCAGACTCCCTGATGGAATCAGACTCCCCAATGTAATCAGACTCCTTGATGGAATCAGACTCCCGGATGGAATCAGACTCATTGATGGAATCAGACTCCGCGATGGAATCAGACTCCCCGATGGAATCAGACTCATTGATGGAATCAGACTCCCCGATGGAATCAGACTCATTGATGGAATCAGACTCATTGATGGAATCAGACTGTCCGATGGAATCAGACTCCCCGATGGAATCAGTCTCCCCGATTGAATCAGACTTAGTGATGGAAGCAGACTCCCCGATGGAATCAGTCTCCCTGATGGAAACAGACTCATTGATGGAATCAGACACCCCGATGGAATCAGACTCATTGATGGCAACAGACTCATTGATGGAATCAGACTCCCTGATGGAATCAGACTCATTGATGGAATCAGACTCCCCGATGGAATCAGTCTCCCCTATGAAATCAGACTCATTGGTGGAATCTGACTCCCTGATGGAATCAGACTCATTGTTGGAATCAAACTCATTGATGGAATCAGGCTCATTGATGGAATCAGACTCATTGATCGAATCAGACTCCCAGATGGAATCAGACTCATTGATGGAATCAGACTCGCTGATGGAATCAGATTATTTGATGGAATCAGACTCTCTGATGGAATCGGACTCATTGATGGAATCGGACTCCCTGATGGAATCAGACTCCCTGATGGAATCAGTCTCCCTGAGGGAATCAGACTCAATGATGGAATCAGACTCCCCGATGGTATCAGAATTCCTGATGGAATCAGACTCATTGATGGAATCAGACTCCCTGATGGATTCAGTCTCCCTGATGGAATCAAACTCATTGATGGACTCTGAATCCCCGATGAAATCAGACTCCCTGATGGAATCAGACTCCCCAATGGAATTATTCTCATTGATGGAATCCGACTCCCTGATGGAATCAGATTCATTGATGGAATCAGACTCTCTGATGGAATCGGACTCATTGATAGAATCGGACTCCCTGATTGAATCAGACTCCCTGATGGAATCAGTCTCCCTGAGGGAATCAGACTCACTGATGGAATCAGACTCCCTGATGGAATCAGACTCCCCGATGGAATCAGACTCATAGATGGAATCAGACTCATTGATGGAATCAGACTCATTGATGGAATCAGACCTCGATGGAATCAGACTCCCTGATGGAATCAGACTCATTGATGGAATCAGACATCCTGATGGAATCAGACACCCCGATGGAATCAGTCTCCCCGATGGAAACAGACTCAATGATGGAATCAGACTCCCCGATGGAATCAGACTCCCCGATAGAATCAGTCTCCCCGTTGGAATCAGACTCATTGATGGAATCAGTCTCCCGATGGAGTCAGACTCATTGATGTAATCAGACGCCTCGATGGAATCAGACCCATTGATGGAATCAGACTCCCCGATGGAATCTGACTCATTGATTGAGTCAGACTCATTGATGGAATCAGACTCATTGATGGAATCAGACTCCCTGATGGAATCAGACTCATTGATGGAATCAGACTCCCTGACGGAATCAGACTCATTGATGGAATCAGACTCATTGATGGAATCAGACTCCCCGATGGAATCAGTCTCCCCAATTGAATCAGACTTATTGATGGAATCAGACTCCCTGATGGAATCAGACTCCCTGATGGAATCAGATTCATTTGTCGAATCAGACTCATTGATGGAATCAGACTCATTGATGGAATCAGACTACCCGATGGAATCAGACTCATTGATGGAATCAGACTCATTGATGGAATCAGACTCATTGATGGAATCAGACTCCCCGATGGAATCAGTCTCCCCGATTGAATCAGACTTATTGATGGAATCAGACTCCCCGATGGAATCAGTCTCCCTGATGGAATCAGACTCATTGCTGGCATCAGACTCATTGATGGAATCAGACTCCCTGATCGAATCAGACTCATTGATGGAATCAGACTCCCTGATGGAATCAAACTACCCGATGGAATCAGTCTCCCCGATGGAATCAGTCTCCCCGATGGAATCAGACTCATTGATGGAATCAGACTCCCCGATGGAATCAGACTAATTGATGGAATCACACTCATTGATGGAATCAGACTCTCCGATTGAATCAGACTCTCCGATGGAATCAGACTCATTGATGGAATCAGACTCCCCGATGAAATCAGACTCATTGTTGGAATCAAACTCATTGATGGAATCAAACTCATTGATGGAATCAGGCTCATTGATGGAATCAGACACCCCAATGTAATCAGACTCACTGACGGAATCACACTCATTGATGGAATCAGACTGTCCGATGGAATCAGACTCCCTAATGGAATCAGACTCCTCGATGGAGTCAGACGCATTGATGGAATCAGACTCTCCGATGGAATCAGACTCATTGATGGAATCAGACTACCCGATGGAATCAGACTCTCCGATGGAATCAGACTCCCTGATGGAATCAGACTCCTCGATGGAGTCAGACTCATTGATGGAATCAGACTCGCTGATGGAATCAGACGCATTGATTAAATCAGACTCTCCGATGGAATCAGACTCATTGATGGAAGCAGACTCCCTGATGGAATCAGACTCATTGATGGAATCAGACTCCCTGATGGAATCAGATTCATTGATGGAATCAGACTCTCTGATGGAATCGGACTCAATGATGGAACCGGACTCCCTGATGGAATCAGACTCCCCGATGGAATCAGTTTCCCTGAGAGAATCAGACTCAATGATGCAATCAGACTCCCCGATGGAATCAGACTCCCTGATGGAATCAGACTCATTGATGGAATCAGACTCAATGATGGAATCAGACTCGTTGATGGAATCAGACTCATTGATTAAATCAGACTCTCCGATGGAATCAGACTCATTGATGGAATCAGACTCCCTGATGGAATCAGACTCATTGTTGGAATCAATCTCATTGATGAAATCAGGCTCATTGATGGAATCAGACTCATTGATGGAATCAGACTCCAACGATTGAATCAAACTACCCGATGGAATCAATCTCCCCGATGGAATCAGTCTCCCCGATGGAATCAGACTCATTGATGGAATCAGACTCATTGATGGAATCAGACTCCCCGATGGAATCAGACTCATTGATGGAATCACACTCATTGATGGAATCAGACTCTACGATGGATTCAGAATCCCCGATGGAATCAGACTCATTGATGGAATCAGACTCATTGATCAAATAGGACCTCGATGGAATCAGACTCCCCGAAGGAATCAGTCTCCCTGATGGAATCAGACTCATTGATAGAATCTGACTCCCCGATGAAATCAGACTCCCTGATGGAATCAGACTCCCCAATGGAATCAGACTCATTGATGGAATCAGACTCCCCGATGGAATCAGACTCATTGATGGAATCAGACTCCCTGATGGAATCAGACTCCCCGATGGAATCAGACTCATTGATGGAATCAGACTCCCTGATGGAATCAGACTCATTGATGGAATCAGACCTCGATGGAATCAGACTCCCTGATGGAATCAGAATCATTGATGGAATCAGACATCCTGATGGAATCAGACTCCCCGATAGAATCAGTCTCCCCAATAGAATCAGACTCATTGATGGAATCAGACTCCAATATGGAATCAGACTCCCCGATGGAATCAGACTCAATGATGGAATCTGACTCCCCGATGAAAGCAGACTCCCTGATGGAATCAGACTCCCCAATGGAATCAGACTCATTGATGGAATCAGACTCCCTGATGGAATCAGACTGCCCGATGGAATCAGACTCTCCGATGGAATCAGATTCATTTGTCGAATCAGACTCATTGATGGAATCAGACTCCCTGATGGAACCAGACTCATTGATGGAATCAGACTCCCCGATGGAATCAGACTCCCCGATGGAATCAGACTCATTGATGGAAACAGACTCCCCGATGGAATCAGTCTACCCGATTGAATCAGACATATTGATGGAATCAGACACCCGGATGGAATCAGACTCATTGATGGCATCAGACTCATTGATGGAATCAGACTCATTGATGGAATCAGACTCCCCGTTGGACTCAGACTCACCGATGGAATCAGTCTCCCCGATGGAATCAGACTCATTGATGGAATCAGACTCCCTGATGGAATCAGACTCATTGTTGGAATCAAACTCATTGATGGAATCAGGCTCATTGATGGAATCAGACTCATTGATGGAATCAGACTCCCTGATGGAATCAAACTACCCGATGGAATCAGTCTCCCCGATGGAATCAGCCTCCCCAATGGAATCAGACTCATTGATGGAATCAGACTCCCCGTTGGAATCAGACTAATTGATGGAATCACACTCATTGATGGAATCAGACTCTCCGATGGAATCAGACTCATTGATGGAATCAGACTCCCCGATGAAATCAGACTCATTGTTGGAATCAAACTCATTGATGGAATCAACCACATTGATGGAATCAGGCTCATTGATGGAATCAGACACCCCAATGTAATCAGACTCACTGACGGAATCACACTCATTGATGGAATCAGACTGTCCGATGGAATCAGACTCCCTAATGGAATCAGACTCCTCGATGGAGTCAGACGCATTGATGGAATCAGACTCTCCGATGGAATCAGACTCATTGATGGAATCAGACTCCAACGATTGAATCAAACTACCCGATGGAATCAATCTCCCCGATGGAATCAGTCTCCCCGATGGAATCAGACTCATTGATGGAATCAGACTCATTGATGGAATCAGACTCCCCGATGGAATCAGACTCATTGATGGAATCACACTCATTGATGGAATCAGACTCTACGATGGATTCAGAATCCCCGATGGAATCAGACTCATTGATGGAATCAGACTCATTGATCAAATAGGACCTCGATGGAATCAGACTCCCCGAAGGAATCAGTCTCCCTGATGGAATCAGACTCATTGATAGAATCTGACTCCCCGATGAAATCAGACTCCCTGATGGAATCAGACTCCCCAATGGAATCAGACTCATTGATGGAATCAGACTCCCCGATGGAATCAGACTCATTGATGGAATCAGACTCCCTGATGGAATCAGACTCCCCGATGGAATCAGACTCAATGATGGAATCTGACTCCCCGATGAAAGCAGACTCCCTGATGGAATCAGACTCCCCAATGGAATCAGACTCATTGATGGAATCAGACTCCCTGATGGAATCAGACTGCCCGATGGAATCAGACTCTCCGATGGAATCAGATTCATTTGTCGAATCAGACTCATTGATGGAATCAGACTCCCTGATGGAACCAGACTCATTGATGGAATCAGACTCCCCGATGGAATCAGACTCCCCGATGGAATCAGACTCATTGATGGAAACAGACTCCCCGATGGAATCAGTCTACCCGATTGAATCAGACATATTGATGGAATCAGACACCCGGATGGAATCAGACTCATTGATGGCATCAGACTCATTGATGGAATCAGACTCATTGATGGAATCAGACTCCCCGTTGGACTCAGACTCACCGATGGAATCAGTCTCCCCGATGGAATCAGACTCATTGATGGAATCAGACTCCCTGATGGAATCAGACTCATTGTTGGAATCAAACTCATTGATGGAATCAGGCTCATTGATGGAATCAGACTCATTGATGGAATCAGACTCCCTGATGGAATCAAACTACCCGATGGAATCAGTCTCCCCGATGGAATCAGCCTCCCCAATGGAATCAGACTCATTGATGGAATCAGACTCCCCGTTGGAATCAGACTAATTGATGGAATCACACTCATTGATGGAATCAGACTCTCCGATGGAATCAGACTCATTGATGGAATCAGACTCCCCGATGAAATCAGACTCATTGTTGGAATCAAACTCATTGATGGAATCAACCACATTGATGGAATCAGGCTCATTGATGGAATCAGACACCCCAATGTAATCAGACTCACTGACGGAATCACACTCATTGATGGAATCAGACTGTCCGATGGAATCAGACTCCCTAATGGAATCAGACTCCTCGATGGAGTCAGACGCATTGATGGAATCAGACTCTCCGATGGAATCAGACTCATTGATGGAATCAGACTCCAACGATTGAATCAAACTACCCGATGGAATCAATCTCCCCGATGGAATCAGTCTCCCCGATGGAATCAGACTCATTGATGGAATCAGACTCATTGATGGAATCAGACTCCCCGATGGAATCAGACTCATTGATGGAATCACACTCATTGATGGAATCAGACTCTACGATGGATTCAGAATCCCCGATGGAATCAGACTCATTGATGGAATCAGACTCATTGATCAAATAGGACCTCGATGGAATCAGACTCCCCGAAGGAATCAGTCTCCCTGATGGAATCAGACTCATTGATAGAATCTGACTCCCCGATGAAATCAGACTCCCTGATGGAATCAGACTCCCCAATGGAATCAGACTCATTGATGGAATCAGACTCCCCGATGGAATCAGACTCATTGATGGAATCAGACTCCCTGATGGAATCAGACTCCCCGATGGAATCAGACTCATTGATGGAATCAGACTCCCTGATGGAATCAGACTCATTGATGGAATCAGACCTCGATGGAATCAGACTCCCTGATGGAATCAGAATCATTGATGGAATCAGACATCCTGATGGAATCAGACTCCCCGATAGAATCAGTCTCCCCAATAGAATCAGACTCATTGATGGAATCAGACTCCAATATGGAATCAGACTCCCCGATGGAATCAGACTCAATGATGGAATCTGACTCCCCGATGAAAGCAGACTCCCTGATGGAATCAGACTCCCCAATGGAATCAGACTCATTGATGGAATCAGACTCCCTGATGGAATCAGACTGCCCGATGGAATCAGACTCTCCGATGGAATCAGATTCATTTGTCGAATCAGACTCATTGATGGAATCAGACTCCCTGATGGAACCAGACTCATTGATGGAATCAGACTCCCCGATGGAATCAGACTCCCCGATGGAATCAGACTCATTGATGGAAACAGACTCCCCGATGGAATCAGTCTACCCGATTGAATCAGACATATTGATGGAATCAGACACCCGGATGGAATCAGACTCATTGATGGCATCAGACTCATTGATGGAATCAGACTCATTGATGGAATCAGACTCCCCGTTGGACTCAGACTCACCGATGGAATCAGTCTCCCCGATGGAATCAGACTCATTGATGGAATCAGACTCCCTGATGGAATCAGACTCATTGTTGGAATCAAACTCATTGATGGAATCAGGCTCATTGATGGAATCAGACTCATTGATGGAATCAGACTCCCTGATGGAATCAAACTAACCGATGGAATCAGTCTCCCCGATGGAATCAGCATCCCCAATGGAATCAGACTCATTGATGGAATCAGACTCCCCGTTGGAATCAGACTAATTGATGGAATCACACTCATTGATGGAATCAGACTCTCCGATGGAATCAGACTCATTGATGGAATCAGACTCCCCGATGAAATCAGACTCATTGTTGGAATCAAACTCATTGATGGAATCAACCACATTGATGGAATCAGGCTCATTGATGGAATCAGACACCCCAATGTAATCAGACTCACTGACGGAATCACACTCATTGATGGAATCAGACTGTCCGATGGAATCAGACTCCCTAATGGAATCAGACTCCTCGATGGAGTCAGACGCATTGATGGAATCAGACTCTCCGATGGAATCAGACTCATTGATGGAATCAGACTACCCGATGGAATCAGACTCTCCGATGGAATCAGACTCCCTGATGGAATCAGACTCCTCGATGGAGTCAGACTCATTGATGGAATCAGACTCGCTGATGGAATCAGACTCATTGATTAAATCAGACTCTCCGATGGAATCAGACTCATTGATGGAATCAGACTCCCTGATGGAATCAGACTCATTGATGGAATCAGACTCCCTGATGGAATCAGACTCATTGATGGAATCAGACTCTCTGATGGAATCGGACTCAATGATGGAACCGGACTCCCTGATGGAATCAGACTCCACAATGGAATCAGTCTCCCTGAGAGAATCAGACTCAATGACGCAATCAGACTCCCCGATGGAATCGGACTCCCTGATGGAATCAGACTCATTGATGGAATCTGACTCCCCGATGAAATCAGACTCCCTGATGGAATTAGACTTCCCAATGGAATCAGACTCCTTGATGGAATCAGACTCCCGGATGGAATCAGACTCATTGATGGAATCAGACTCCCCGATGGAATCAGACTCCCCGATGGAATCAGACTCATTGATGGAATCAGACTCATTGATGGAATCAGACTCATTGATGGAATCAGACCTCGATGGAATCAGACTCCCTGATGGAATCAGACTCATTGTTGGAATCAGACATCCTGATGGAATCAGACACCCCGATGGAATCAGACTCATTGATGGAATCAGAGTCCCCGATGAAATCAGACGCATTGATGGAATCAGACTCAATGGTGGAATCAGACTCATTGATGGAATCAGACTCCCTGATGGAATCAGACACATTGATGGAATCAGACTCCCTGATGGAATCAGACTCCCCGATAGAATCAGTCTCAACGATGGAATCAGACTCATTGATGGAATCATACTCCCTGATGGAATCAGACTTCCCGATGGAATCAGACTCACTGATGGAATCAGATTCATTTGTCGAATCAGACTCATTGATGGAATCAGGCTCATTGATGGAATCAGACTCCCCGATGGAATCAGACTCATTGATGGAATCAGACTCATTGATAGAATCAGTCTCATTGATGGAATCAGACTCCCCAATGGAATCAGTGTCCCCGATTGAATCAGACTTATTGATGGAATCAGACTCCCTGATGGAAACAGACTCATTGATCGAATCAGACTCCCCGATGGAATCAGACTCCCCGATGGAATCAGACTCCCCGATGGAATCAGTCTCCCCGATGAAATCCGACTCATTGATGGAATCAGACTCATTGATGGAATCAGACTCCCCGATGGAATCAGACTCATTGATGGAATCACACTCATTGATGGAATTAGACGCTCCGATGGATTCAGACTCCCCGATGGAATCAGACTCATTGATGGAATCAGACTCCCCGATGGAATCAGACTCATTGTTGGAATCAAACTCATTGATGGAATCAGCCTCATTGATGGAATCAGACTCCCCGATGGAATCAGACTACCTGATGGAATCACACTCATTGATGGAATCAGACTTCCCGATGGAATCAGACATCCTGATGGAATCAGACTCCGCGATGGAATCAGACTCATTGATGGAATCAGACTCCCTAATGGAATCAGACTCCCCAATGGAATGAGATTCATTGATGGAATCAGACTCCCTGCTGGAATCAGACTCATTGAAGAAATCAGACTCCCCGATGGAATCAGACTCATTGATGGAATCAGACTCCCCGATGGAATCAGACTCCCCGATGGAATCAGACTCATTAATGGAATCAGACTCCCTGATGGAATCAGACTCATTGATGGAATCAGACTACTGGTGGAATCAGACTCCCCAATGGAATCAGACTCATTGATGGAGTCAGACTACTTGATGGAATCAGACTCCCCAATTGAATCAGACTCATTGATGGAATCAGACTCCCTGATGGAATCAGCCTCCCCAATGGAATGAGATTCATTGATGGAATCAGACTCCCTGCTGGAATCAGACTCATTGATGAAATCAGACTCCCCGATGGAATCAGACTCATTGATGGAATCAGACTCCCCGATGGAATCAGACTCCACAATGGAATCAGACTCATTGATGGAATCAGACTCCCTGATGTAATCAGACTCCTCGATGGAGTCAGACTCATTGATGGAATCAGACTCGCTGATGGAATCAGACTCATTGATTAAATCAGACTCTCCGATGGAATCAGACTCATTGATGGAATCAGACTCCCTGATGGAATCAGACTCATTGATGGAATCAGACTCCCTGATGGAATCAGACTCATTGATGGAATCAGACTCTCTGATGGAATCGGACTCAATGATGGAACCGGACTCCCTGATGGAATCAGACTCCACAATGGAATCAGTCTCCCTGAGAGAATCAGACTCAATGATGCAATCAGACTCCCCGATGGAATCAGACTCCCTGATGGAATCAGACTCATTGATGGAATCTGACTCCCCGATGAAATCAGACTCCCTGATGGAATTAGACTTCCCAATGGAATCAGACTCCTTGATGGAATCAGACTCCCGGATGGAATCAGACTCATTGATGGAATCAGACTCCCCGATGGAATCAGACTCCCCGATGGAATCAGACTCATTGATGGAATCAGACTCATTGATGGAATCAGACTCATTGATGGAATCAGACCTCGATGGAATCAGACTCCCTGATGGAATCAGACTCATTGTTGGAATCAGACATCCTGATGGAATCAGACACCCCGATGGAATCAGACTCATTGATGGAATCAGAGTCCCCGATGAAATCAGACGCATTGATGGAATCAGACTCAATGGTGGAATCAGACTCATTGATGGAATCAGACACATTGATGGAATCAGACTCCCTGATGGAATCAGACTCCCCGATAGAATCAGTCTCAACGATGGAATCAGACTCATTGATGGAATCAGACTCCCTGATGGAATCAGACTTCCCGATGGAATCAGACTCACTGATGGAATCAGATTCATTTGTCGAATCAGACTCATTGATGGAATCAGACTCATTGATGGAATCAGACTCCCCGATGGAATCAGACTCATTGATGGAATCAGACTCATTGATAGAATCAGTCTCATTGATGGAATCAGACTCCCCAATGGAATCAGTGTCCCCGATTGAATCAGACTTATTGATGGAATCAGACTCCCTGATGGAAACAGACTCATTGATCGAATCAGACTCCCCGATGGAATCAGACTCCCCGATGGAATCAGACTCCCCGATGGAATCAGTCTCCCCGATGAAATCCAACTCATTGATGGAATCAGACTCATTGATGGAATCAGACTCCCCGATGGAATCAGACTCATTGATGGAATCACACTCATTGATGGAATCAGACGCTCCGATGGATTCAGACTCCCCGATGGAATCAGACTCATTGATGGAATCAGACTCCCCGATGGAATCAGACTCATTGTTAGAATCAAACTCATTGATGGAATCAGCCTCATTGATGGAATCAGACTCCCCGATGGAATCAGACTACCTGATGGAATCACACTCATTGATGGAATCAGACTTCCCGATGGAATCAGACATCCTGATGGAATCAGACTCCGCGATGGAATCAGACTCATTGATGGAATCAGACTCCCTAATGGAATCAGACTCCCCAATGGAATGAGATTCATTGATGGAATCAGACTCCCTGCTGGAATCAGACTCATTGAAGAAATCAGACTCCCCGATGGAATCAGACTCATTGATGGAATCAGACTCCCCGATGGAATCAGACTCCCCGATGGAATCAGACTCATTAATGGAATCAGACTCCCTGATGGAATCAGACTCATTGATGGAATCAGACTACTGGTGGAATCAGACTCCCCAATGGAATCAGACTCATTGATGGAGTCAGACTACTTGATGGAATCAGACTCCCCAATTGAATCAGACTCATTGATGGAATCAGACTCCCTGATGGAATCAGCCTCCCCAATGGAATGAGATTCATTGATGGAATCAGACTCCCTGCTGGAATCAGACTCATTGATGAAATCAGACTCCCCGATGGAATCAGACTCATTGATGGAATCAGACTCCCCGATGGAATCAGACTCCACAATGGAATCAGACTCATTGATGGAATCAGACTCCCTGATGTAATCAGACTCTCCGATGGATTCAGACTCCCCGATGGAATCAAACTACCCGATGGAATCAGTCTCCCCGATGGATTCAGTCTCCCTGATGGAATCAGACTCATTGATGGAATCAGACTCATTGATGGAATCAGACTCCCCGATGGAATCAGACTCATTGATGGAATCACACTCATTGATGGAATCAGACACTCCGATGGATTCTGACTCCCCGATGGAATCAGACTCATTGATGGAATCAGACTCCCCGATGGAATCAGACTCATTGTTGGAATCAAACTCATTGATGGAATCAGGCTCATTGTTGCAATCAGACTCCCCGATGGAATCAGACTCACTGATGGAATCACACTCATTGATGGAATCAGACTCCCCGATGGAATCAGACTTCCTGATGGAATCAGACTCCCCGATGGAAACAGACTCATTGATGGAATCAGACTCCCTAATGGAATCAGACATCCCGATGGAATCAGACTCATTAATGGAATCAGACTCCCTGATGGAATCAGACTCATTGATGGAATCAGACTACCTGGTGGAATCAGACTCCCCAATGGAATCAGACTCATTGATGTAGTCAGACTACTTGATGGAATCAGACTCCCCAATTGAATCAGACTCATTGATGGAATCAGACTCCCTGATGGAATCAGACTCGTTGATGTAATCAGACCACCTGATGGAATCAGACTCATTGATGGAATCAGACTCCCTGATGGAATCAGACTCCCCAATGGAATGAGACTCATTGATGGAATCAGACTCCCTGCTGGAATCAGACTCATTGATGAAATCAGACTCCCCGATGGAATCAGACTCATTGATGGAATCAGACTCCCCGATGGAATCAGACTCCACAATGGAATCAGACTCATTGATGGAATCAGACTCCCTGATGGCATCAGACTCATTGATGGAATCAGACTCCCTGATGGAATCAGACTCCCCGATGGAATCAGACTCTCCGATGGATTCAGACTCCCTGATGTAACCCGACTCATTGATGGAATCAGACTCCCTGATGAAATTAGACTCCCCGATGGAATCAGACTCTCTGATGGAATCAGATTCATTTGTCGAATCAGACTCATTGATGGAATCAGACTCCCTGATGGACCCAGACTCATTGATTGAATCAGGCTCCCCGATGGAATCAGGCTCCCCGATGGAATCAGGCTCATTGATGGAATCAGACTCCCCGATGGAATCAGTCTCCCCGATTGAATCAGACGTATTGATGGAATCAGACTCTCCGATGGAATCAGTCTCCCTGATGGAAACAGACTCATTGATGGAATCAGACACCCCGATGGAATCAGACTCATTGATGGCATCAGACTCATTGATGGAATCTGACTCCTTGATCGAATCAGACTCCCCGATGGAATCAGTCTCCCCAATGGAATCAGACTCATTGATGGAAACAGACTCCCTGATGGAATCAGACTCATTGTTGGAATCAAACTCATTGATGGAATCAGGCTCATTGATGGAATCATACTACCCGATGGAATCAGTCTGCCCGATGGAATCAGACTCATTGATGGAATCAGACTCCCCGATGGAATCAGACTAATTGATGGAATCACACTCATTGATGGAATCAGACTCTCCGATGGAATAGGACTCTCCGATGGAATCAGACTCATTGATGGAATCAGACACCCCGATGAAATCAGACTCATTGTTGGAATCAAACTCATTGATGGAATCAGACTCATTGATGGAATCAGACTCCCTGATGGAATCAGACTCATTGATGGAATCAGACTCCCCGGTGGACTCAGACTCACCGATGGAATCAGTCTCCCCGATGGAATCAGTCTCATTGATGGAATCAGACTCCCTGATGGAATCAGACTCATTCTTGGAATCAAACTCATTGATGGAATCAGGCTCATTGATGGAATCAGATTCATTTGTCGAATCAGGCTCATTGATGGAATCAGACTCCCCGATGGAATCAGACTCATTGATGGAATCAGTCTCCCCAATAGAATCAGACTCATTGATGGAATCAGACTCCCTGATGGAATCAGACTCCCTGATGGAATCAGATTCATTTGTCGAATCAGGCTCATTGATGGAATCAGACTCCCCGATGGAATCAGACTCATTGATGGAATCAGACTCCCGGATGGATTCAGTCTCCCCGATTGAATCAGACGTATTGATGAAATCAGACTCTCCAATGGAATCAGTCTCCCTGATGGAAACAGACTCATTGATGGAATCAGGCACCCCGATGGAATCAGACTCATTGATGGCATTAGACCCCCTGATGGAGTCAGACTCATTGATGGATGTAGACTCCCCGATGGAATCAGACTCCCCGATGGAATCAGTCTCCCCGATGGAATCAGTCTCCCCGATTGAATCAGACGTATTGATGGAATCAGACTCTCCGATGGAATTAGTCTCCCTGATGGAAACAGACTCACTGATGGAATCAGACACCCCGATGGAATCAGACTCATTGATGGCATCAGACTCATTGATGGAATCAGACTCCCTGATGGAATCAGACTCATTGATGGAATCAGACTCCCCAATGGAATCAGACTCCCCGATGGAATCAGTCTCCCTGATGGAATCAGACTCATTGATGGAATCAGACTCCCTGATGGAATCAGACTCATTGTTGGAATCAAACTCATTGATGGAATCAGGCTCATTGATGGAATCAGACTCATTGATGGAATCAGACTCCCCGATGGAATCAAACGACCCGATGGAATCAGTCTCCCCGATGGAATCAGTCTCCCCGATGGAATCAGACTCAGTGATGGAATCAGATTCTCCGATGGAATCAGGCTCATTGATGGAATCAGACTCTCCGATGGAGTCAGACTCATTGATGGAATCAGTCTCTCCGATGGAATCAGACTCATTGATGGAATCAGACTACCTGGTGGAATCAGACTCCCCAATGGAATCAGACTCATTGATGTAGTCAGACTACTTGATGGAATCAGACTCCCCAATGGAATCAGACTCATTGATGGAATCAGACTCCCTGATGGAATCAGACTCGTTGATGTAATCAGACCACCTGATGGAATCAGACTCATTGATGGAATCAGACTCCCTGATGGAATCAGACTCCCCAATGGAATGAGACTCATTGATGGAATCAGACTCCCTGCTGGAATCAGACTCATTGATGAAATCAGACTCCCCGATGGAATCAGACTCATTGATGGAATCAGACTCCCCGATGGAATCAGACTCCACAATGGAATCAGACTCATTGATGGAATCAGACTCCCTGATGGAATCAGACTCCTCGATGGAGTCAGACTCATTGATGGAATCAGTCTCTCCGATGGAATCAGACTCATTGATGTAATCAGACTCCCTGATGGAGTCAGACTCATTGATGGATGTAGACTCCCCGATGGAATCAGACTCCCCGATGGAATCAGACTCCCCGATGGAATCAGTCTCCCCGATGGAATCAGACTCATTGATGGAATCAGACTCCCTGATGGAATCAGACTCATTGTTGGAATCAGGCTCATTGATGGAATCAGACTCCCCGATGGAATCAGTCTCCCCGACGGAATCAGACACATTGATGGAATCAGACTCCCTGATGGAATCAGACTCATTGTTGGAATCAGGCTCATTGATGGAATCAGACTCCCCGATGGAATCAGACTCTTTGATGGAATCAGACTCCCTAATGGAATCAGACATCCCGATGGAATCACACTCATTGATGGAATCAGACTACCTGGTGGAATCAGACTCCACAATGGAATCAGACTCATTGATGGAATCAGACTCCCCGATGGAATCAGACTCCCCGATGGAATCAGTCTCCCCGATTGAATCAGAATACTTGATGGAATCAGACTCACCGATGGAATCAGACTCATTGATGGAATCAGACTCCCTGATGGAATCAGATCATTGATGTAATCAGACCCCCTGATGGAATCACACTCATTGATGGAATCAGACTCCCTGATGGAATCAGACTCCCCAATGGAATGAGCCTCATTGATGGAATCAGACTCCCTGCTGGAATCAGACTCATTGATGAAATCAGACTCCCCTATGGAATCAGACTCCACAATGGAATCAGACTCATTGATGGAATCAGACTCCCTGATGGAATCAGACTCATTGATGGAATCAGACTCCCTGATGGAATAGACGCACAGATGGAATCAGACTCTCCGATGGATTCAGACTCCCTGATGGAATCCGACTCATTGATGGAATCAGACTCCCTGATGAAATAAGACTCCCCGATGGAATCAGACCCCCTGACGGAATCAGATTCATTTTCGAATCAGACTCATTGATGCAATCAGACTCCCTGATGGAACCAGACTCATTGATGGAATCAGACTCCCCGATGGAATCAGACTCCCCGATGGAATCAGACTCATTGATGGAATCAGACTCCCCGATGGAATAAGACTCATTGATGGAATCAGACTCCCGGATGGAATCACACTCATTGATTGAATCAGACTACCTGGTGGAATCAGACTCCACAATGGAATCAGACTCATTGATGGAATCAGACTCCCCGATGGAATCAGACTCCCCGATGGAATCAGTCTCCCCGATTGAATCAGACTACTTGATGGAATCAGACTCACCGATGGAATCAGACTCATTGATGGAATCAGACTCCCTGATGGAATCAGATCATTGATGTAATCAGACCCCCTGATGGAATCACACTCATTGATGGAATCAGACTCCCTGATGGAATCAGACTCCCCAATGGAATGAGCCTCATTGATGGAATCAGACTCCCTGCTGGAATCAGACTCATTGATGAAATCAGACTCCCCGACGGAATCAGACTCATTGATGGAATCAGACTCCCCGATGGAATCAGACACCACAATGGAATCAGACTCATTGATGGAGTCAGACTACTTGATGGAATCAGACTCCCCAATTGAATCAGACTCATTGATGGAATCAGACTCCCTGATGGAATCAGACTCATTTATGTAATCAGACCCCCGATGGAATCAGACTCATTGATGGAATCAGACTCCCTGATGTAATCAGCCTCCCCAATGGAATGAGATTCATTGATGGAATCAGACTCCCTGCTGGAATCAGACTCTTTGATGAAATCAGACTCCCCGATGGAATCAGACTCATTGATGGAATCAGACTCCCCGATGGAATCAGACTCCACAATGGAATCAGACTCATTGATGGAATCAGACTCCCTGATGGAATCAGACTCTCCGATGGATTCAGACTCCCCGATGGAATCAGACTCATTGATGGAATCAGACTCTCCGATGGAATCAGACTCATTGATGGAATCAGACTCCCTGATGGAATCAGACTCTCCGATGGAATCAGACTCCCTGTTGGAATCAGACTCCCTGATGGAGTCAGACTCATTGAAGGAATCAGACTCCCTGATGGAATCAGACTCGCTGATGGAGTCAGACTCATTGATGGAATCAGACTTATTGATGGAATCAGACTTCCTGATGGAATCAGACTCCCTGATGGAATCAGATTCATTTGTCGAATCAGGCTCATTGATGGAATCAGACTCCCCGATGGAATCAGACTCATTGATGGAATCAGACTCCCGGATGGAATCAGTCTCCCCGATTGAATCAGACGTATTGATGAAATCAGACTCTCCAATGGAATCAGTCTCCCTGATGGAAACAGACTCATTGATGGAATCAGACACCCCGATGGAATCAGACTCATTGATGGCATCAGACCCCCTGATGGAGTCAGACTCATTGATGGATGTAGACTCCCCGATGGAATCAGACTCCCCGATGGAATCAGTCTCCCCGATGGAATCAGTCTCCCCGATTGAATCAGACGTATTGATGGAATCAGACTCATTGATGGCATCAGACCCCCTGATGGAGTCAGACTCATTGATGGATGTAGACTTCCCGATGGAATCAGACTCCCCGATGGAATCAGTCTCCCCGATGGAATCAGTCTCCCAGATTGAATCAGACGTATTGATGGAATCAGACTCTCCGATGGAATCAGTCTCCCTGATGGAAACAGACTCACTGATGGAATCAGACACCCCGATGGAATCAGACTCATTGATGGCATCAGACTCATTGATGGAATCAGACTCCCTGATGGAATCAGACTCATTGATGGAATCAGACTCCCCAATGGAATCAGACTACCCGATGGAATCAGTCTCCCTGATGGAATCAGACTCATTGATGGAATCAGACTCCCTGATGGAATCAGACTCATTGTTGGAATCAAACTCATTGATGGAATCAGGCTCATTGATGGAATCAGACTCATTGATGGAATCAGACTCCCCGATGGAATCAAACGACCAGATGGAATCAGTCTCCCCGATGGAATCAGTCTCCCCGATGGAATCAGACTCAGTGATGGAATCAGATTCTCCGATGGAATCAGGCTCATTGATGGAATCAGACTCTCCGATGGAATCAGACTCCCTGATGGAATCAGACTCCTCGATGGAGTCAGACTCATTGATGGAATCAGTCTCTCCGATGGAATCAGACTCATTGATGGAATCAGACTACCTGGTGGAATCAGACTCCCCAATGGAATCAGACTCATTGATGTAGTCAGACTACTTGATGGAATCAGACTCCCCAATGGAATCAGACTCATTGATGGAATCAGACTCCCTGATGGAATCAGACTCGTTGATGTAATCAGACCACCTGATGGAATCAGACTCATTGATGGAATCAGACTCCCTGATGGAATCAGACTCCCCAATGGAATGAGACTCATTGATGGAATCAGACTCCCTGCTGGAATCAGACTCATTGATGAAATCAGACTCCCCGATGGAATCAGACTCATTGATGGAATCAGACTCCCCGATGGAATCAGACTCCACAATGGAATCAGACTCATTGATGGAATCAGACTCCCTGATGGAATCAGACTCCTCGATGGAGTCAGACTCATTGATGGAATCTGTCTCTCCGATGGAATCAGACTCATTGATGTAATCAGACTCCCTGATGGAGTCAGACTCATTGATGGATGTAGACTCCCCGATGGAATCAGACTCCCCGATGGAATCAGACTCCCCGATGGAATCAGACTCCCCGATGGAATCAGTCTCCCCGATGGAATCAGACTCATTGATGGAATCAGACTCCCTGATGGAATCAGACTCATTGTTGGAATCAGGCTCATTGATGGAATCAGACTCCCCGATGGAATCAGTCTCCCCGACGGAATCAGACACATTGATGGAATCAGACTCCCTGATGGAATCAGACTCATTGTTGGAATCAGGCTCATTGATGGAATCAGACTCCCCGATGGAATCAGACTCTTTGATGGAATCAGACTCCCTAATGGAATCAGACATCCCGATGGAATCAGACTCATTAATGGAATCAGACTCCCTGATGGAATCACACTCATTGATGGAATCAGACTACCTGGTGGAATCAGACTCCACAATGGAATCAGACTCATTGATGGAATCAGACTCCCCGATGGAATCAGACTCCCCAATGGAATCAGTCTCCCCGATTGAATCAGAATACTTGATGGAATCAGACTCACCGATGGAATCAGACTCATTGATGGAATCAGACTCCCTGATGGAATCAGATCATTGATGTAATCAGACCCCCTGATGGAATCACACTCATTGATGGAATCAGACTCCCTGATGGAATCAGACTCCCCAATGGAATGAGCCTCATTGATGGAATCAGACTCCCTGCTGGAATCAGACTCATTGATGAAATCAGACTCCCCTATGGAATCAGACTCCACAATGGAATCAGACTCATTGATGGAATCAGACTCCCTGATGGAATCAGACTCATTGATGGAATCAGACTCCCTGATGGAATCAGACGCACAGATGGAATCAGACTCTCCGATGGATTCAGACTCCCTGATGGAATCCGACTCATTGATGGAATCAGACTCCCTGATGAAATAAGACTCCCCGATGGAATCAGACCCCCTGACGGAATCAGATTCATTTTCGAATCAGACTCATTGATGCAATCAGACTCCCTGATGGAACCAGACTCATTGATGGAATCAGACTCCCCGATGGAATCAGACTCCCCGATGGAATCAGACTCATTGATGGAATCAGACTCCCCGATGGAATAAGACTCATTGATGGAATCAGACTCCCGGATGGAATCACACTCATTGATTGAATCAGACTACCTGGTGGAATCAGACTCCACAATGGAATCAGACTCATTGATGGAATCAGACTCCCCGATGGAATCAGACTCCCCGATGGAATCAGTCTCCCCGATTGAATCAGACTACTTGATGGAATCAGACTCACCGATGGAATCAGACTCATTGATGGAATCAGACTCCCTGATGGAATCAGATCATTGATGTAATCAGACCCCCTGATGGAATCACACTCATTGATGGAATCAGACTCCCTGATGGAATCAGACTCCCCAATGGAATGAGCCTCATTGATGGAATCAGACTCCCTGCTGGAATCAGACTCATTGATGAAATCAGACTCCCCGACGGAATCAGACTCATTGATGGAATCAGACTCCCCGATGGAATCAGACACCACAATGGAATCAGACTCATTGATGGAGTCAGACTACTTGATGGAATCAGACTCCCCAATTGAATCAGACTCATTGATGGAATCAGACTCCCTGATGGAATCAGACTCATTTATGTAATCAGACCCCCGATGGAATCAGACTCATTGATGGAATCAGACTCCCTGATGTAATCAGCCTCCCCAATGGAATGAGATTCATTGATGGAACCAGACTCCCTGCTGGAATCAGACTCTTTGATGAAATCAGACTCCCCGATGGAATCAGACTCATTGATGGAATCAGACTCCCCGATGGAATCAGACTCCACAATGGAATCAGACTCATTGATGGAATCAGACTCCCTGATGGAATCAGACTCTCCGATGGATTCAGACTCCCCGATTTAATCAAACTACCCGATGGAATCAGTCTCCCCGATGGATTCAGTCTCCCTGATGGAATCAGACTCATTGATGGAATCAGACTCTCCGATGGAATCAGACTCATTGATGGAATCAGACTCCCTGATGGAATCAGACTCTCCGATGGAATCAGACTCCCTGTTGGAATCAGACTCCCTGATGGAGTCAGACTCATTGAAGGAATCAGACTCCCTGATGGAATCAGACTCGCTGATGGAGTCAGACTCATTGATGGAATCAGACTTATTGATGGAATCAGACTTCCTGATGGAATCAGACTCCCTGATGGAATCAGATTCATTTGTCGAATCAGGCTCATTGATGGAATCAGACTCCCCGATGGAATCAGACTCATTGATGGAATCACACTCATTGATGGAATCAGACACTCCGATGGATTCTGACTCCCCGATGGAATCAGACTCATTGATGGATTCTGACTCCCCGATGGAATCAGACTCATTGTTGGAATCAAACTCATTGATGGAATCAGGCTCATTGATGCAATCAGACTCCCCGATGGAATCAGACTCACTGATGGAATCACACTCATTGATGGAATCAGACTCCCCGGTGGAATCAGACTTCCTGATGGAATCAGACTCCCCGATGGAATCACACTCATTGATGGAATCAGACTCCCTAATGGAATCAGACATCCCGATGGAATCAGACTCATTAATGGAATCAGACTCCCTGATGTAATCAGACTCATTGATGGAATCAGACTACCTGGTGTAATCAGACTCCCCAATGGAATCAGACTCATTGATGTAGTCAGACTACTTGATGGAATCAGACTCCCCAATGGAATCAGACTCATTGATGGAATCAGACTCCCTGATGGAATCAGACTCGTTGATGTAATCAGACCACCTGATGGAATCAGACTCATTGATGGAATCAGACTCCCTGATGGAATCAGACTCCCCAATGGAATGAGCCTCATTGATGGAATCAGACTCCCTGCTGGAATCAGACTCATTGATGAAATCAGACTCCCCGATGGAATCAGACTCATTGATGGAATCAGACTCCCCGATGGAATCAGACTCCACAATGGAATCAGACATTGATGGAATCAGACTCCCTGATGGCATCAGACTCATTGATGGAATCAGACTCCCTGATGGAATCCCCGATGGAATCAGACTCTCCGATGGATTCAGACTCCCTGATGTAATCCGACTCATTGATGGAATCAGACTCCCTGATGAAATCAGACTCCCCGATGGAATCAGACTCTCTGATGGAATCAGATTCATTTGTCGAATCAGACTCATTGATGGAATCAGACTCCCTGATGGACCCAGACTCATTGATGGAATCAGGCTCCCCGATGGAATCAGGCTCCCCGATGGAATCAGGCTCATTGATGGAATCAGACTCCCCGATGGAATCAGTCTCCCCGATTGAATCAGACGTATTGATGGAATCAGACTCTCCGATGGAATCAGTCTCCCTGATGGAAACAGACTCATTGATGGAATCAGACACCCCGATGGAATCAGACTCATTGATGGCATCAGACTCATTGATGGAATCTGACTCCTTGATCGAATCAGACTCCCCGATGGAATCAGTCTCCCCAATGGAATCAGACTCATTGATGGAATCAGTCTCCCTGATGGAATCAGACTCATAGTTGGAATCAAACTCATTGATGGAATCAGGCTCATTGATGGAATCATACTACCCGATGGAATCAGTCTGCCCGATGGAATCAGTCTCCCCGATGGAATCAGACTCATTGATGGAATCAGACTCTCCGATGGAATCAGACTCATTGATGGAATCACACTCATTGATGGAATCAGACGTTCCGATGGAATCAGACTCATTGTTGGAATCAAACTCATTGATGGAAACAAACTCACTGATGGAATCAGGCTCATTGATGGAATCAGACTCCCCAATGGAATCAGGCTCACTGACGGAATCACACTCATTGATGGAATCAGACTCTCCGATGGAATCAGACTCACTGATGGAATCAGACTCCTCGATGGAGTCAGACTCATTGATGGAATCAGACTCTCCGATGGAATCAGACTCATTGATGGAATCAGACTCCCTGATGGAATCAGACTCTCCGATGGAATCAGACTCCCTGTTGGAATCAGACTCCCTAATGGAGTCAGACTCATTGAAGGAATCAGACTCCCTGATGGAATCAGACTCCCTGATGGAGTCAGACTCATTGATGGAATCAGACTCATTGATGGAATCAGACTCATGGATGGAATCAGACTCCCCGATGGAATCAGTCTCCCCGATTGAATCAGACTTATTGATGGAATCAGACTCCCTGATGGAATCAGACTCCCTAATGGAATCAGATTCATTTGTCGAATCAGGCTCATTGATGGAATCAGACTCCCCGATGGAATCAGACTCATTGATGGAATCAGACTCCCGGATGGAATCAGTCTCCCCGATTGAATCAGACGTATTGATGAAATCAGACTCTCCAATGGAATCAGTCTCCCTGATGGAAACAGACTCATTGATGGAATCAGACACCCCGATGGAATCAGACTCATTGATGGCATCAGACCCCTGATGGAGTCAGACTCATTGATGGATGTAGACTCCCCGATGGAATCAGTCTCCCCGATTGAATCAGATGTATTGATGGAATCAGACTCTCTGATGGAATCAGTCTCCCTGATGGAAACAGACTCACTGATGGAATCAGACACCCCGATGGAATCAGACTCATTGATGGCATCAGACTCATTGATGGAATCAGACTCCCTGATGGAATCAGACTCATTGATGGAATCAGACTCCCCAATGGAATCAGACTCCCCGATGGAATCAGTCTCCCTGATGGAATCAGACTCATTGATGGAATCAGACTCCCTGATGGAATCAGACTCATTGTTGGAATCAAACTCATTGATGGAATCAGGCTCATTGATGGAATCAGACTCATTGATGGAATCAGACTCCCCGATGGAATCAAACGACCCGATGGAATCAGTCTCCCCGATGGAATCAGTCTCCCCGATGGAATCAGACTCTGTGATGGAATCAGATTCTCCGATGGAATCAGGCTCATTGATGGAATCAGACTCTCCGATGGAATCAGACTCCCTGATGGAATCAGACTCCTCGATGGAGTCAGACTCATTGATGGAATCAGTCTCTCCGATGGAATCAGACTCAATGATGGAATCAGACTACCTGGTGGAATCAGACTCCCCAATGGAATCAGACTCATTGATGTAGTCAGACTACTTGATGGAATCAGACTCCCCAATGGAATCAGACTCATTGATGGAATCAGACTCCCTGATGGAATCAGACTCGTTGATGTAATCAGACCACCTGATGGAATCAGACTCATTGATGGAATCAGACTCCCTGATGGAATCAGACTCCCCAATGGAATGAGACTCATTGATGGAATCAGACTCCCTGCTGGAATCAGACTCATTGATGAAATCAGACTCCCCGATGGAATCAGACTCATTGATGGAATCAGACTCCCCGATGGAATCAGACTCCGCAATGGAATCAGACTCATTGATGGAATCAGACTGCCTGATGGCATCAGACTCATTGATGGAATCAGACTCCCTGATGGAATCAGACTCCCCGATGGAATCAGACTCTCCGATGGATTCAGACTCCCTGATGTAATCCGACTCATTGATGGAATCAGACTCCCTGATGAAATTAGACTCCCCGATGGAATCAGACTCTCTGATGGAATCAGATTCATTTGTCGAATCAGACTCATTGATGGAATCAGACTCCCTGATGGACCCAGACTCATTGATGGAATCAGGCTCCCCGATGGAATCAGGCTCCCCGATGGAATCAGGCTCATTGATGGAATCAGTCTCCCCGATTGAATCAGACGTATTGATGGAATCAGACTCTCCGATGGAATCAGTCTCCCTGATGGAAACAGACTCACTGATGGAATCAGACACCCCGATGGAATCAGACTCATTGATGGCATCAGACTCATTGATGGAATCAGACTCCCAGATGGAATCAGACTCATTGATGGAATCAGACTCCCCAATGGAAACAGACTCCCCGATGGAATCAGTCTCCCTGATGGAATCAGACTCATTGATGGAATCAGACTCCCTGATGGAATCAGACTCCCCGATGGAATCAAACGACCCGATGGAATCAGTCTCCCCGATGTAATCAGTCTCCCCGATGGAATCAGACTCAGTGATGGAATCAGATTCTCCGATGGAATCAGGCTCATTGATGGAATCAGACTCTCCGATGGAATCAGACTCCCTGATGGAATCAGACTCCTCGATGGAGTCAGACTCATTGATGGAATCAGTCTCTCCGATGGAATCAGACTCATTGATGTAATCAGACTCCCTGATGGAGTCAGACTCATTGATGGATGTAGACTCCCCGATGGAATCAGACTCCCCGATGGAATCAGACTCCCCGATGGAATCAGACTCCCCGATGGAATCAGTCTCCCCGATGGAATCAGACTCATTGATGGAATCAGACTCCCTGATGGAATCAGACTCATTGTTGGAATCAGGCTCATTGATGGAATCAGACTCCCCGATGGAATCAGTCTCCCCGATGGAATCAGACACATTGATGGAATCAGACTCCCTGATGGAATCAGACTCATTGTTGGAATCAGGCTCATTGATGGAATCAGACTCCCCGATGGAATCAGACTCTTTGATGGAATCAGACTCCCTAATGGAATCAGACATCCCGATGGAATCAGACTCATTAATGGAATCAGACTCCCTGATGGAATCACACTCATTGATGGAATCAGACTACCTGGTGGAATCAGACTCCACAATGGAATCAGACTCATTGATGGAATCAGACACCCCGATGGAATCGGACTCCCCGATGGAATCAGTCTCCCCGATTGAATCAGAATACTTGATGGAATCAGACTCACCGATGGAATCAGACTCATTGATGGAATCAGACTCCCTGATGGAATCAGATCATTGATGTAATCAGACCCCCTGATGGAATCACACTCATTGATTGAATCAGACTCCCTGATGGAATCAGACTCCCCAATGGAATGAGCCTCATTGATGGAATCAGACTCCCTGCTGGAATCAGACTCATTGATGAAATCAGACTCCCCGCTGGAATCAGACTCATTGATGGAATCAGACTCCCCGATGGAATCAGACTCCACAATGGAATCAGACTCATTGATGGAATCAGACTCCCTGATGGAATCAGACTCATTGATGGAATCAGACTCCCTGATGGAATCAGACTCATGGATGGAATCAGATTCCCCGATGGAATCAGTCTCCCCGATTGAATCAGACTTATTGATGGAATCAGACTCCCTGATGGAATCAGACTCCCTGATGGAATCAGATTCATTTGTCGAATCAGGCTCATTGATGGAATCAGACTCCCCGATGGAATCAGACTCATTGATGGAATCAGACTCCCGGATGGAATCAGTCTCCCCGATTGAATCAGACGTATTGATGAAATCAGACTCTCCAATGGAATCAGTCTCCCTGATGGAAACAGACTCATTGATGGAATCAGACACCCCGATGGAATCAGACTCATTGATGGCATCAGACCACCTGATGGAGTCAGACTCATTGATGGATGTAGACTCCCCTATGGAATCAGACTCCCCGATGGAATCAGTCTCCCCGATGGAATCAGTCTCCCCGATTGAATCAGACGTATTGATGGAATCAGACTCATTGATGTAGTCAGACTACTTGATGGAATCAGACTCCCCAATGGAATCAGACTCATTGATGGAATCAGACTCCCTGATGGAATCAGACTCGTTGATGTAATCAGACCACCTGATGGAATCAGACTCATTGATGGAATCAGACTCCCTGATGGAATCAGACTCCCCAATGGAATGAGACTCATTGATGGAATCAGACTCCCTGCTGGAATCAGACTCATTGATGAAATCAGACTCCCCGATGGAATCAGACTCATTGATGGAATCAGACTCCCCGATGGAATCAGACTCCACAATGGAATCAGACTTATTGATGGAATCAGACTCCCTGATGGCATCAGACTCATTGATGGAATCAGACTCCCTGATGGAATCAGACTCCCCGATGGAATCAGACTCTCCGATGGATTCAGACTCCCTGATGTAATCCGACTCATTGATGGAATCAGACTCCCTGATGAAATCAGACTCCCCGATGGAATCAGACTCTCTGATGGAATCAGATTCATTTGTCGAATCAGACTCATTGATGGAATCAGACTCCCTGATGGACCCAGACTCATTGATGGAATCAGGCTCCCCGATGGAATCAGGCTCCCCGATGGAATCAGGCTCATTGATGGAATCAGACTCCCCGATGGAATCAGTCTCCCCGATTGAATCAGACGTATTGATGGAATCAGACTCTCCGATGGAATCAGTCTCCCTGATGGAAACAGACTCACTGATGGAATCAGACACCCCGATGGAATCAGACTCATTGATGGCATCAGACTCATTGATGGAATCAGACTCCCTGATGGAATCAGACTCATTGATGGAATCAGACTCCCCAATGGAATCAGACACCCCGATGGAATCAGTCTCCCTGATGGAATCAGACTCATTGATGGAATCAGACTCCCTGATGGAATCAGACTCCCTGATGGAATCAAACGACCCGATGGAATCAGTCTCCCCGATGGAATCAGTCTCCCCGATGGAATCAGACTCAGTGATGGAATCAGATTCTCCGATGGAATCAGGCTCATTGATGGAATCAGACTCTCCGATGGAATCAGACTCCCTGATGGAATCAGACTCCTCGATGGAGTCAGACTCATTGATGGAATCAGTCTCTCCGATGGAATCAGACTCATTGATGTAATCAGACTCCCTGATGGAGTCAGACTCATTGATGGATGTAGACTCCCCGATGGAATCAGACTCCCCGATGGAATCAGACTCCCCGATGGAATCAGACGCCCCGATGGAATCAGTCTCCCCGATGGAATCAGACTCATTGATGGAATCAGACTCCCCAATGGAATCAGACTCATTGATGGAATCAGACTCCCTGATGGAATCAGACTCGTTGATGTAATCAGACCACCTGATGGAATCAGACTCATTGATGGAATCAGACTCCCTGATGGAATCAGACTCCCCAATGGAATGAGACTCATTGATGGAATCAGACTCCCTGCTGGAATCAGACTCATTGATGAAATCAGACTCCCCGATGGAATCAGACTCATTGATGGAATCAGACTCCCCGATGGAATCAGTCTCTCCGATGGAATCAGACTCATTGATGTAATCAGACTCCCTGATGGAGTCAGACTCATTGATGGATGTAGACTCCCCGATGGAATCAGACTCCCCGATGGAATCAGACTCCCCGATGGAATCAGACGCCCCGATGGAGTCAGTCTCCCCGTTGGAATCAGGCTCATTGATGGAATCAGACTCCCCGATGGAATCAGTCTCCCCGATGGAATCAGACACATTGATGGAATCAGACTCCCTGATGGAATCAGACTCATTGTTGGAATCAGACTCTTTGATGGAATCAGACTCCCTAATGGAATCAGACATCCCGATGGAATCAGACTCATTAATGGAATCAGACTCCCTGATGGAATCACACTCATTGATGGAATCAGACTACCTGGTGGAATCAGACTCCACAATGGAATCAGACTCATTGATGGAATCAGACACCCCGATAGAATCAGACTCCCCGATGGAATCAGTCTCCCCGATTGAATCAGAATACTTGATGGAATCAGACTCACCGATGGAATCAGACTCATTGATGGAATCAGACTCCCTGATGGAATCAGATCATTGATGTAATCAGACCCCCTGATGTAATCACACTCATTGATTGAATCAGACTCCCTGATGGAATCAGACTCCCCAATGGAATGAGCCTCATTGATGGAATCAGACTCCCTGCTGGAATCAGACTCATTGATGAAATCAGACTCCCCGATGGAATCAGACTCATTGATGGAATCAGACTCCCCGATGGAATCAGACTCCACAATGGAATCAGACTCATTGATGGAATCAGACTCCCTGATGGAATCAGACTCATTGATGGAATCAGACTCCCTGATGGAATCAGACTCATGGATGGAATCAGACTCCCCGATGGAATCAGTCTCCCCGATTGAATCAGACTTATTGATGGAATCAGACTCCCTGATGGAATCAGACTCCCTGATGGAATCAGATTCATTTGTCGAATCAGGCTCATTGATGGAATCAGACTCCCCGATGGAATCAGACTCATTGATGGAATCAGACTCCCGGATGGAATCAGTCTCCCCGATTGAATCAGTTGTATTGATGAAATCAGACTCTCCAATGGAATCAGTCTCCCTGATGGAAACAGACTCATTGATGGAATCAGACACCCCGATGGAATCAGACTCATTGATGGCATCAGACCCCCTGATGGAGTCAGACTCATTGATGGATGTAGACTCCCCGATGGAATCAGACTCCCCGATGGAATCAGTCTCCCCGATGTAATCAGTCTCCCCGAATGAATCAGACGTATTGATGGAATCAGACTCTCCGATGGAATCAGTCTCCCTGATGGAAACAGACTCACTGATGGAATCAGACACCCCGATGGAATCAGACTCATTGATGGCATCAGACTCATTGATGGAATCAGACTCCCTGATGGAATCAGACTCATTGATGGAATCAGACTCCCCAATGGAATCAGACTCATTGTTGGAATCAAACTCATTGATGGAATCAGGCTCATTGATGGAATCAGACTCATTGATGGAATCAGACTCCCCGATGGAATCAAACGACCCGATGGAATCAGTCTCCCCGATGGAATCAGTCTCCCCGATGGAATCAGACTCAGTGATGGAATTAGATTCTCCGATGGAATCAGGCTCATTGATGAAATCAGACTCTCCGATGGAATCAGACTCCCTGATGGAATCAGACTCCTCGATGGAGTCAGACTCATTGATGGAATCAGTCTCTCCGATGGAATCAGACTCATTGATGTAATCAGACTCCCTGATGGAGTCAGACTCATTGATGGATGTAGACTCCCCGATGGAATCAGACTCCCCGATGGAATCAGACTCCCCGATGGAATCAGACTCCCCGATGGAATCAGTCTCCCCGATGGAATCAGACTCATTGATGGAATCAGACTCCCTGATGGAATCAGACTCATTGTTGGAATCAGGCTCATTGATGGAATCAGACTCCCCGATGGAATCAGTCTCCCCGATGGAATCAGACACATTGATGGAATCAGACTCCCTGATGGAATCAGACTCATTGTTGGAATCAGGCTCATTGGTGGAATCAGACTCCCCGATGGAATCAGACTCTTTGATGGAATCAGACTCCCTAATGGAATCAGACATCCCGATGGAATCAGACTCATTAATGGAATCAGACTCCCTGATGGAATCACACTCATTGATGGAATCAGACTACCTGTTGGAATCAGACTCCACAATGGAATCAGACTCATTGATGGAATCAGACTCCCCGATGGAATCAGACTCCCCGATGGAATCAGTCTCACCGATTGAATCAGAATACTTGATGGAATCAGACTCACTGATGGAATCAGACTCATTGATGGAATCAGACTCCCTGATGGAATCAGATCATTGATGTAATCAGACCCCCTGATGGAATCACACTCATTGATGGAATCAGACTCCCTGATGGAATCAGACTCCCCAATGGAATGAGCCTCATTGATGGAATCAGACTCCCTGCTGGAATCAGACTCATTGATGAAATCAGACTCCCCGATGGAATCAGACTCATTGATGGAATCAGACTCCCCGATGGAATCAGACTCCACAATGGAATCAGACTCATTGATGGAATCAGATTCCCTGATGGAATCAGACTCATTGATGGAATCAGACTCCCTGATGGAATCAGACTCACAGATGGAATCAGACTCTCCGATGGATTCAGACTCCCTGATGGAATCCGACTCATTGATGGAATCAGACTCCCTGATGGAATCAGACTCCCCGATGGAATCAGACCCCCTGACGGAATCAGATTCATTTTCGAATCAGACTCATTGATGCAATCAGACTCCCTGATGGAACCAGACTCATTGATGGAATCAGACTCCCCGATGGAATCAGACTCCCCGATGGAATCAGACTCATTGATGGAATCAGACTCCCCGATGGAATAAGACTCATTGATGGAATCAGACTCCCGGATGGACTCACACTCATTGATTGAATCAGACTACCTGGTGGAATCAGACTCCACAATGGAATCAGACTCATTGATGGAATCAGACTCCCCGATGGAATCAGACTCCCCGATGGAATCAGTCTCCCCGATTGAATCAGACTACTTGATGGAATCAGACTCACCGATGGAATCAGACTCATTGATGGAATCAGACTCCCTGATGGAATCAGATCATTGATGTAATCAGACCCCCTGATGGAATCACACTCATTGATGGAATCAGACTCCCTGCTGGAATCAGACTCATTGATGAAATTAGACTCCCTGACGGAATCAGACTCATTGATGGAATCAGACTTCCCGATGGAATCAGACACCACAATGGAATCAGACTCATTGATGGAGTCAGACTACTTGATGGAATCAGACTCCCCAATTGAATCAGACTCATTGATGGAATCAGACTCCCTGATGGAATCAGACTCATTTATGTAATCAGACCCCCGATGGAATCAGACTCATTGATGGAATCAGACTCCCTGATGTAATCAGCCTCCCCAATGGAATGAGATTCATTGATGGAATCAGACTCCCTGCTGGAATCAGACTCTTTGATGAAATCAGACTCCCCGATGGAATCAGACTCATTGATGGAATCAGACTCCTCGATGGAATCAGACTCCACAATGGAATCAGACTCATTGATGGAATCAGACTCCCTGATGGAATCAGACTCTCCGATGGATTCAGACTCCCCGATGGAATCAAACTACCCGATGGAATCAGTCTCCCCGATGGATTCAGTCTCCCTGATGGAATCAGACTCATTGATGGAATCAGACTCATTGATGGAATCGGACTCCCCGATGGAATCAGACTCATTGATGGAATCACACTCATTGATGGAATCAGACACTCCGATGGATTCTGACTCCCCGATGGAATCAGACTCATTGATGGAATCAGACTCCCCGATGGAATCAGACTCATTGTTGGAATCAAACTCGTTGATGGAATCAGGCTCATTGATGCAATCAGACTCCCCGATGGAATCAGACTCACTGATGGAATCACACTCATTGATGGAATCAGACTCCCCGGTGGAATCAGACTTCCTGATGGAATCAGACTCCCCGATGGAATCAGACTCATTGATGGAATCAGACTCCCTAATGGAATCAGACATCCCGATGGAATCAGACTCATTAATGGAATCAGACTCCCTGATGGAATCAGACTCATTGATGGAATCAGACTACCTGGTGGAATCAGACTCCCCAATGGAATCAGACTCATTGATGGAATCAGACTCCCCGATGGAATAAGACTCATTGATGGAATCAGACTCCCGGATGGACTCACACTCATTGATTGAATCAGACTACCTGGTGGAATCAGACTCCACAATGGAATCAGACTCATTGATGGAATCAGACTCCCCGATGGAATCAGACTCCCCGATGGAATCAGTCTCCCCGATTGAATCAGACTACTTGATGGAATCAGACTCACCGATGGAATCAGACTCATTGATGGAATCAGACTCCCTGATGGAATCAGATCATTGATGTAATCAGACCCCCTGATGGAATCACACTCATTGATGGAATCAGACTCCCTGCTGGAATCAGACTCATTGATGAAATTAGACTCCCTGACGGAATCAGACTCATTGATGGAATCAGACTTCCCGATGGAATCAGACACCACAATGGAATCAGACTCATTGATGGAGTCAGACTACTTGATGGAATCAGACTCCCCAATTGAATCAGACTCATTGATGGAATCAGACTCCCTGATGGAATCAGACTCATTTATGTAATCAGACCCCCGATGGAATCAGACTCATTGATGGAATCAGACTCCCTGATGTAATCAGCCTCCCCAATGGAATGAGATTCATTGATGGAATCAGACTCCCTGCTGGAATCAGACTCTTTGATGAAATCAGACTCCCCGATGGAATCAGACTCATTGATGGAATCAGACTCCTCGATGGAATCAGACTCCACAATGGAATCAGACTCATTGATGGAATCAGACTCCCTGATGGAATCAGACTCTCCGATGGATTCAGACTCCCCGATGGAATCAAACTACCCGATGGAATCAGTCTCCCCGATGGATTCAGTCTCCCTGATGGAATCAGACTCATTGATGGAATCAGACTCATTGATGGAATCGGACTCCCCGATGGAATCAGACTCATTGATGGAATCACACTCATTGATGGAATCAGACACTCCGATGGATTCTGACTCCCCGATGGAATCAGACTCATTGATGGAATCAGACTCCCCGATGGAATCAGACTCATTGTTGGAATCAAACTCGTTGATGGAATCAGGCTCATTGATGCAATCAGACTCCCCGATGGAATCAGACTCACTGATGGAATCACACTCATTGATGGAATCAGACTCCCCGGTGGAATCAGACTTCCTGATGGAATCAGACTCCCCGATGGAATCAGACTCATTGATGGAATCAGACTCCCTAATGGAATCAGACATCCCGATGGAATCAGACTCATTAATGGAATCAGACTCCCTGATGGAATCAGACTCATTGATGGAATCAGACTACCTGGTGGAATCAGACTCCCCAATGGAATCAGACTCATTGATGTAGTCAGACTACTTGATGGAATCAGACTCCCCACTGGAATCAGACTCATTGATGGAATCAGACTCCCTGATGGAATCAGACTCGTTGATGTAATCAGACCACCTGATGGAATCAGACTCATTGATGGAATCAGACTCCCTGATGGAATCAGACTCCCCAATGGAATGAGACTCATTGATGGAATCAGACTCCCTGCTGGAATCAGACTCATTGATGAAATCAGACTCCCCGATGGAATCAGACTCATTGATGGAATCAGACTCCCCGATGGAATCAGACTCCACAATGGAATCAGACTCATTGATGGAATCAGACTCCCTGATGGCATCAGACTCATTGATGGAATCAGACTCCCTGATGGAATCAGACTCCCCGATGGAATCAGACTCTCCGATGGATTCAGACTCCCTGATGTAATCCGACTCATTGATGGAATCAGACTCCCTGATAAAATCAGACTCCCCGATGGAATCAGACTCTCTGATGGAATCAGATTCATTTGTCGAATCAGACTCATTGATGGAATCAGACTCCCTGATGGACCCAGACTCATTGATGGAATCAGGCTCCCCGATGGAATCAGACTCCCCGATGGAATCAGGCTCATTGATGGAATCAGACTCCCCGATGGAATCAGTCTCCCCGATTGAATCAGACGTATTGATGGAATCAGACTCTCCGATGGAATCAGTCTCCCTGATGGAAACAGACTCATTGATGGAATCAGACACCCCGATGGAATCAGACTCATTGATGGCATCAGACTCATTGATGGAATCTGACTCCTTGATCGAATCAGACTCCCCGATGGAATCAGTCTCCCCAATGGAATCAGACTCATTGATGGAATCAGACTCCCTGATGGAATCAGACTCATTGTTGGAATCAAACTCATTGATGGAATCAGGCTCATTGATGGAATCATACTACCCGATGGAATCAGTCTGCCCGATGGAATCAGTCTCCCCGATGGAATCAGAGTCATTGATGGAATCAGACTCATTGATGGAATCACACTCATTGATGGAATCAGACGTTCCGATGGAATCAGACTCATTGTTGGAATCAAACTCATTGATGGAAACAAACTCACTGATGGAATCAGGCTCATTGATGGAATCAGACTCCCCAATGGAATCAGGCTCACTGACGGAATCACACTCATTGATGGAATCAGACTCTCCGATGGAATCAGACTCACTGATGGAATCAGACTCCTCGATGGAGTCAGACTCATTGATGGAATCAGACTCTCCGATGGAATCAGACTCATTGATGGAATCAGACTCCCTGATGGAATCAGACTCTCCAATGGAATCAGACTCCCTGTTGGAATCAGACTCCCTGATGGAGTCAGACTCATTGAAGGAATCAGACTCCCTGATGGAATCAGACTCCCTGATGGAGTCAGACTCATTGATGGAATCAGACTCATTGATGGAATCAGACTCATGGATGGAATCAGACTCCCCGATGGAATCAGTCTCCCCGATTGAATCAGACTTATTGATGGAATCAGACTCCCTGATGGAATCAGACTCCCTGATGGAATCAGATTCATTTGTCGAATCAGGCTCATTGATGGAATCAGACTCCCCGATGGAATCAGACTCATTGATGGAATCAGACTCCCGGATGGAATCAGTCTCCCCGATTGAATCAGACGTATTGATGAAATCAGACTCTCCAATGGAATCAGTCTCCCTGATGGAAACAGACTCATTGATGGAATCAGACACCCCGATGGAATCAGACTCATTGATGGCATCAGACCCCCTGATGGAGTCAGACTCATTGATGGATGTAGACTCCCCGATGGAATCAGACTCCCCGATGGAATCAGTCTCCCCGATGGAATCAGTCTCCCCGATTGAATCAGACGTATTGATGGAATCAGACTCTCCGATGGAATCAGTCTCCCTGATGGAAACAGACTCACTGATGGAATCAGACACCCCGATGGAATCAGACTCATTGATGGCATCAGACTCATTGATGGAATCAGACTCCCTGATGGAATCAGACTCATTGATGGAATCAGACTCCCCAATGGAATCAGACTCCCCGATGGAATCAGTCTCCCTGATGGAATCAGACTCATTGATGGAATCAGACTCCCTGATGGAATCAGACTCATTGTTGGAATCAACTCATTGATGGAATCAGGCTCATTGATGGAATCAGACTCATTGATGGAATCAGACTCCCCGATGGAATCAAACGACCCGATGGAATCAGTCTCCCCGATGGAATCAGTCTCCCCGATGGAATTAGACTCAGTGATGGAATCAGAATCTCCGATGGAATCAGGCTCATTGATGGAATCAGACTCTCCGATGGAATCAGACTCCCTGATGGAATCAGACACCTCGATGGAGTCAGACTCATTGATGGAATCAGTCTCTCCGATGGAATCAGACCCATTGATGTAATCAGACTCCCTGATGGAGTCAGACTCATTGATGGATGTAGACTCCCCGAAGGAATCAGACTCCCCGATGGAATCAGACTCCCCGATGGAATCAGACTCCCCGATGGAATCAGTCTCCCCGATGGAATCAGACTCATTGATGGAATCAGACTCCCTGATGGAATCAGACCCATTGTTGGAATCAGGCTCATTGATGGAATCAGACTCCCCGATGGAATCAGTCTCCCCGATGGAATCAGACACATTGATGGAATCAGACTCCCTGATGGAATCAGACTCATTGTTGGAATCAGGCTCATTGATGGAATCAGACTCCCCGATGGAATCAGACTCCCTAATGGAATCAGACATCCCGATGGAATCAGACTCATTAATGGAATCAGACTCCCTGATGGAATCACACTCATTGATGGAATCACACTACCTGGTGGAATCAGACTCCACAATGGAATCAGACTCATTGATGGAATCAGACTCCCCGATGGAATCAGACTCCCCGATGGAATCAGTCTCCCCGATTGAATCAGAATACTTGATGGAATCAGACTCACCGATGGAATCAGACTCATTGATGGAATCAGACTCCCTGATGGAATCAGATCATTGATGTAATCAGACCCCCTGATGGAATCACACTCATTGATGGAATCAGACTCCCTGATGGAATCAGACTCCCCAATGGAATGAGCCTCATTGATGGAATCAGACTCCATGCTGGAATCAGACTCATTGATGAAATCAGACTCCCCGATGGAATCAGACTCATTGATGGAATCAGACTCCCCGATGGAATCAGACTCCACAATGGAATCAGACTCATTGATGGAATCAGACTCCCTGATGGAATCAGACTCATTGATGGAATCAGACTCCCTGATGGAATCAGACTCACAGATGGAATCAGACTCTCCGATGGATTCAGACTCCCTGATGGAATCCGACTCATTGATGGAATCAGACTCCCTGATGAAATCAGACTCCCCGATGGAATCAGACCCCCTGATGGAATCAGATTCATTTTCGAATCAGACTCATTGATGCAATCAGACTCCCTGATGGAACCAGACTCATTGATGGAATCAGACTCCCCGATGGAATCAGACTCCCCGATGGAATCAGACTCATTGATGGAATCAGACTCCCCGATGGAATAAGACTCATTGATGGAATAAGACTCCCGGATGGAATCAGACTCCCCGATTGAATCAGACGTATTGATGGAATCAGACTCTCCGATGGAATCAGTCTCCCTGATGGAAACAGAGTCACTGATGGAATCAGACACCCCGATGTAATCAGACTCATTGATGGCATCAGACTCCCCGATGGAATCAGACTCATTGATGGAATCAGACTCCCCGATGGAATCAGACTCATTGATGGAATCAGACTCTCTGATGGAATCAGACTCATTGTTGGAATCAAACTCATTGATGGAATCAGGCTCATTGATGGAATCAGACTCATTGATTGAAACAGACTCCCTGATGGAATCAGACTCATTGATGGAATCAGACTCCCCGATGGAATCAAGCTACCCGATGGAATCAGTCTCCCCGATGGAATCAGTCTCCCCGATGGAATCAGACTCATTGATGGAATCAGACTCTCCGATGGAATCAGACTCATTGATGGAATCACACTCATTGATGGAATCAGACTTTCCGATGGAATCAGACTCCCCGATGGAATCAGACTCATTGATGGAATCAGACTCCCCGATGGAATCAGACTCATTGATGGAATCACACTCATTGATGGAATCAGACACTCCGATGGATTCTGACTCCCCGATGGAATCAGACTCTTTGATTAAATCAGACTCTCCGATGGAATCAGATTCATTGATGGAATCAGACTCCCTGATGGAATCAGACTCATTGATGGAATCAGACTCCCTGATGGAATCAGATTCATTGATGGAATCAGACTCTCTGATGGAATTGGACTCATTGATGGAATCGGACTCCCTGATGGAATCAGACTCCCTGATGGAATCAGTCTCCCTGAGGGAATCAGACTCAATGATGGAATCAGACTCCCCGATGGTATCAGAATTCCTGATGGAATCAGACTCATTGATGGAATCAGACTCCCTGATGGATTCAGTTTCCCTGATGGAATCAAACTCATTGATGGACTCTGAATCCCCGATGAAATCAGACTCCCTGATGGAATCAGACTCCCCAATGGAATTATTCTCAATGATGGAATCCGACTCCCTGATGGAATCAGATTCATTGATGGAATCAGACTCTCTGATGGAATCGGACTCATTGATGGAATCGGACTCCCTGATGGAATCAGACTCCCTAATGGAATCAGTCTCCCTGAGGGAATCAGACTCAATGATGGAATCAGACTCCCTGATGGAATCAGACTCACCGATGGAATCAGACTCATAGATGGAATCAGACTCATTGATGGAATCAGACTCATTGATGGAATTAGACCTCGATGGAATCAGACTCCCTGATGGAATCAGACTCATTGATGGAATCAGACATCCTGATGGAATCAGACACCCTGATGGAATCAGTCTCCCCGATGGACTCAGTCTCAATGATGGAATCAGACTCCCCGATGGAATCAGACTCCCCGATAGAATCAGTCTCCCCGATGGAATCAGACTCATTGATGGAATCAGTCTCCCGATGGAGTCAGACTCAATGATGTAATCAGACGCCTCGATGGAATCAGACTCATTGATGGAATCAGACTCCCCGATGGAATCTGACTCATTGATTGAGTCAGACTCATTGCTGGAATCAGACTCATTGATGGAATCAGACTCATTGATGGAATCAGACTCCCTGATGGAATCAGACTCATTGATGGAATCAGACTCCCCGATGGAATCAGACTCCCCGATGGAATCAGTCTCCCCGATGAAATCAGACTCATTGATGGAATCAGACTCCCTGATGGAATCAGACTCATTGTTGGAATCAAACTCATTGATGGAATCAGGCTCATTGATGGAATCAGACTCATTGATGGAATCAGACTCCCAGATGGAATCAGACTCATTGATGGAATCAGACTCCAACGATTGAATCAAACTACCCGATGGAATCAGTCTCCCCGATGGAATCAGTCTCCCCGATGGAATCAGACTCATTGATGGAATCAGACTCATTGATGGAATCAGACTCCCCGATGGAATCAGACTCATTGATGGAATCAGACTCTCCGATGGAATCAGACTCTACGATGGATTCAGACTCCCCGATGGAATCAGACTCATTGATGGAATCAGATTCATTGATCAAATCAGACCTCGATGGAATCAGACTCCCCGAAGGACTCAGTCTCCCTGATGGAATCAGACTCATTGATAGAATCTGACTCCCCGATGAAATCAGACTCCCTGATGGAATCAGACTCTCCAATGGAATCAGACTCATTGATGGAATCAGACTCCCCGATGGAATCAGACTCATTGATGGAATCAGACTCCCTGATGGAATCAGACTCCCCGATGGAATCAGACTCATTGATGGAAGCAGACTCCCTGATGGAATCAGCCTCATTGATGGAATCAGACCTCGGTGGAATCAGACTCCCTGATGGAATCAGACTCACTGATGGAATCAGACATCCTGATGGAATCAGACTCCCCGATAGAAACAGTCTCCCCAATAGAATCAGACTCATTGATGGAATCAGACTCCCTGATGGAATCAGACTCCCCGATGGAATCAGACTCAATGATGGAATCTGACTCCCCGATGAAATCAGACTCCCTGATGGAATCAGACTCCCCAATGGAATCAGACTCATTGATGGAATCAGACTCCCTGATGGAATCAGACTGCCCGATGGAATCAGACTCTCCAATGGAATCAGATTCATTTGTCGAATCAGACTCATTGATGGAATCAGACTCCCTGATGGAACCAGACTCATTGATGGAATCAGACTCCCCGATGGAATCAGACTCATTGATGGAAACAGACTCCCGGATGGAATCAGTCTACCCGATAGAATCAGACGTATTGATGGAATCAGACACCCGGATGGAATCAGACTCATTGATGGCATCAGACTCATTGATGGAATCAGACTCCCTGATGGAATCAGACTCATTGATGGAATCAGACTCCCCGGTGGACTCAGACTCACCGATGGAATCAGTCTCCCCGATGGAATCAGACTCATTGATGGAATCAGACTCCCTGATGGAATCAGACTCATTGTTGGAATCAAACTCATTGATGGAATCAGGCTCATTGATGGAATCAGACTCATTGATGGAACCAGCCTCCCTGATGGAATCAAACTACCCGATGGAATCAGTCTCCCCGATGGAATCAGACTCATTGATGGAATCAGACTCCCCGATGAAATCAGACTCATTGTTGGAATCAGACTCTCCGATGGAATCAGACTCTCCGATGGAATCAGACTCATTGATGGAATCAGACTCCCCGATGAAATCAGACTCATTGTTGGAATCAAACTCATTGATGGAATCAAACTCATTGATGGAATCAGACTCATTGATGGAATCAGACTCCCCGATGAAATCAGACTCATTGTTGGAATCAAACTCATTGATGGAATCAAACTCATTGATGGAATCAGGCTCATTGATGGAATCAGACACCCCAATGTAATCAGACTCACTGACGGAATCACACTCATTGATGGAATCAGACTGTCCGATGGAATCAGACTCCCTAATGGAATCAGACTCCTCGATGGAGTCAGACACATTGATGGAATCAGACTCTCCGATTGAATCAGACTCATTGATGGAATCAGACTACCCGATGGAATCAGACTCTCCGATGGAATCAGACTCCCTGATGGAATCAGACTCCTCGATGGAGTCAGACTCATTGATGGAATCAGACTCGCTGATGGAATCAGACTCATTGATTAAATCAGACTCTCCGATGGAATCAGACTCATTGATGGAATCAGACTCCCTGATGGAATCAGACTCATTGTTGGAATCAAACTCATTGATGGAATCAGGCTCATTGATGGAATCAGACTCATTGATGGAATCAGACTCCCTGATGGAATCAGACTCCCCGATGGAATCAGACTCATTGATGGAAGCAGACTCCCTGATGGAATCAGCCTCATTGATGGAATCAGACCTCGATGGAAAAAGACTCCCTGATGGAATCAGACTCACTGATGGAATCAGACATCCTGATGGAATCAGACTCCCCGATAGAATCAGTCTCCCCAATAGAATCAGACTCATTGATGGAATCAGACTCCCTGATGGAATCAGACTCCCCGATGGAATCAGACTCAATGATGGAATCTGACTCCCCGATGAAATCAGACTCCCTGATGGAATCAGACTCCCCAATGGAATCAGATTCATTGATGGAATCAGACTCCCTGATGGAATCAGACTGCCCGATGGAATCAGACTCTCCGATGGAATCAGACTCCCCGATGGAATCAGACTCAATGATGGAATCTGACTCCCCGATGAAATCAGACTCCCTGATGGAATCAGACTCCCCAATGGAATCAGACTCATTGATGGAAGCAGACTCCCTGATGGAATCAGCCTCATTGATGGAATCAGACCTCGATGGAATCAGACTCCCTGATGGAATCAGACTCACTGATGGAATCAGACATCCTGATGGAATCAGACTCCCCGATAGAATCAGTCTCCCCAATAGAATCAGACTCATTGATGGAATCAGACTCCCTGATGGAATCAGACTCTTCGATGGAATCAGACTCAATGATGGAATCTGACTCCCCGATGAAATCAGACTCCCTGATGGAATCAGACTCCCCAATGGAATCAGACTCATTGATGGAATCAGACTCCCTGATGGAATCAGACTGCCCGATGGAATCAGACTCTCCGATGGAATCAGATTCATTTGTCGAATCAGACTCATTGATGGAATCAGACTCCCTGATGGAACCAGACTCATTGATGGAATCAGACTCCCCGATGGAATCAGACACCCCGATGGAATCAGCCTCATTGATGGAATCAGTCTACCCGATTGAATCAGACGTATTGATGGAATCAGACACCCGGATGGAATCAGACTCATTGATGGAATCAGACTCATTGATGGAATCAGACTCCCTGATGGAATCAGACTCATTGATGGAATCAGACTCCCCGGTAGACTCAGACTCACCGATGGAATCAGTCTCCCCGAAGGAATCAGACTCATTGATGGAATCATACTCCCTGATGGAATCAGACTCGTTGTTGGAATCAAACTCATTGATGGAATCAGGCTCATTGATGGAATCAGACTCATTGATGGAATCAGACTCCCTGATGGAATCAAACTACCCGATGGAATCCGTCTCCCCAATGGAATCAGTCTCCCCGATGGAATCAGACTCATTGATGGAATCAGACTCTCCGATGAAATCAGACTCATTGTTGGAATCAAACTCATTGATGGAATCAAACTCATTGATGGAATCAGGCTCATTGATGGAATCAGACACCCCAATGTAATCAGACTCACTGACGGAATCACACTCATTGATGGAATCAGACTCTCCGATGGAATCAGACTCATTGATGGAATCAGACTCCCTGATGGAGTCAGACTCATTGATGGAATCAGACTCCCTGATGGAATCAGACTCATTGTTGGAATCAAACTCATTGATGGAATCAGGCTCATTGATGGAATCAGACTCATTGATGGAATCAGACTCCCTGATGGAATCAGACTCCCCGATGGAATCAGACTCATTGATGGAAGCAGACTCCCTGATGGAATCAGCCTCATTGATGGAATCAGACCTCGATGGAATCAGACTCCCTGATGGAATCAGACTCACTGATGGAATCAGACATCCTGATGGAATCAGACTCCCCGATAGAATCAGTCTCCCCAATAGAATCAGACTCATTGATGGAATCAGACTCCCTGATGGAATCAGACTCCCCGATGGAATCAGACTCAATGATGGAATCTGACTCCCCGATGAAATCAGACTCCCTGATGGAATCAGACTCCCCAATGGAATCAGACTCATTGATGGAATCAGACTCCCTGATGGAATCAGACTGCCCGATGGAATCAGACTCTCCGATGGAATCAGATTCATTTGTCGAATCAGACTCATTGATGGAATCAGACTCCCTGATCGAACCAGACTCATTGATGGAATCAGACTCCCCGATGGAATCAGACACCCCGATGGAATCAGACTCATTGATGGAAACAGACTCCCGGATGGAATCAGTCTACCCGATTGAATCAGACGTATTGTTGGAATCAGACACCCAGATGGAATCAGACTCATTGATGGAATCAGACTCATTGATGGAATCAGACTCCCTGATGGAATCAGACTCATTGATGGAATCAGACTCCCCGGTAGACTCAGACTCACCGATGGAATCAGTCTCCCCGATGGAATCAGACTCATTGATGGAATCAGACTCCCGGATGGAATCAGACTCGTTGTTGGAATCAAACTCATTGATGGAATCAGGCTCATTGATGGAATCAGACTCATTGATGGAATCAGACTCCCTGATGGAATCAAACTACCCGATGGAATCCGTCTCCCCGATGGAATCAGTCTCCCCGATGGAATCAGACTCATTGATGGAATCAGACTCCCCGATGGAATCAGACTAATTGATGGAATCACACTCATTAATGGAATCAGACTCTCCGATGGAATAAGACTCTCCGATGGAATCAGACTCATTGATGGAATCAGACTCCCCGATGAAATCAGACTCATTGTTGGAATCAAACTCATTGATGGAATCAAACTCATTGATGGAATCAGGCTCATTGATGGAATCAGACACCCCAATGTAATCAGACTCACTGACGGAATCACACTCATTGATGGAATCAGACTGTCCGATGGAATCAGACTCCCTAATGGAATCAGACTCCTCGATGGAGTCAGACACATTGATGGAATCAGACTCTCCGATGGAATCAGACTCATTGATGGAATCAGACTACCCGATGGAATCAGACTCTCCGATGGAATCAGACTCCTTGATGGAATCAGACTCCTCGATGGAGTCAGACTCATTGATGGAATCAGACTCGCTGATGGAATCAGACTCATTGATTAAATCAGACTCTCCGATGGAATCAGACTCATTGATGGAATCAGACTCCCTGATGGAATCAGACTCATTGTTGGAATCAATCTCATTGATGGAATCAGGCTCATTGATGGAATCAGACTCATTGATGGAATCAGACTCCAACGATTGAATCAAACTACCCGATGGAATCAATCTCCCCGATGGAATCAGTCTCCCCGATGGAATCAGACTCATTGATGGAATCAGACTCATTGATGGAATCAGACTCCCCGATGGAATCAGACTCATTGATGGAATCACACTCTTTGATGGAATCAGACTCTACGATGGATTCAGAATCCCCGATGGAATCAGACTCATTGATGGAATCAGACTCCCCGAAGGAATCAGTCTCCCTGATGGAATCAGACTCATTGATAGAATCTGACTCCCCGATGAAATCAGACTCCCTGATGGAATCAGACTCCCCAATGGAATCAGACTCATTGATGGAATCAGACTCCCCGATGGAATCAGACTCATTGATGGAATCAGACTCCCTGATGGAATCAGACTCCCCGATGGAATCAGACTCATTGATTGAATCAGACTCCCTGATGGAATCAGACTCATTGATGGAATCAGACCTCGATGGAATCAGACTCCCTGATGGAATCAGAATCATTGATGGAATCAGACATCCTGATGGAATCAGACTCCCCGATAGAATCAGTCTCCCCAATAGAATCAGACTCATTGATGGAATCAGACTCACCGATGGAATCAGACTCATTGATGGAATCAGACTCCCTGATGGAATCAGATCATTGATGTAATCAGACCCCCTGATGGAATCACACTCATTGATGGAATCAGACTCCCTGATGGAATCAGACTCCCCAATGGAATGAGCCTCATTGATGGAATCAGACTCCATGCTGGAATCAGACTCATTGATGAAATCAGACTCCCCGATGGAATCAGACTCATTGATGGAATCAGACTCCCCGATGGAATCAGACTCCACAATGGAATCAGACTCATTGATGGAATCAGACTCCCTGATGGAATCAGACTCATTGATGGAATCAGACTCCCTGATGGAATCAGACTCACAGATGGAATCAGACTCTCCGATGGATTCAGACTCCCTGATGGAATCCGACTCATTGATGGAATCAGACTCCCTGATGAAATCAGACTCCCCGATGGAATCAGACCCCCTGATGGAATCAGATTCATTTTCGAATCAGACTCATTGATGCAATCAGACTCCCTGATGGAACCAGACTCATTGATGGAATCAGACTCCCCGATGGAATCAGACTCCCCGATGGAATAAGACTCATTGATGGAATAAGACTCCCGGATGGAATCAGACTCCCCGATTGAATCAGATGTATTGATGGAATCAGACTCTCCGATGGAATCAGTCTCCCTGATGGAAACAGACTCACTGATGGAATCAGACACCCCGATGTAATCAGACTCATTGATGGCATCAGACTCCCCGATGGAATCAGACTCATTGATGGAATCAGACTCCCCGATGGAATCAGACTCATTGATGGAATCAGACTCTCTGATGGAATCAGACTCATTGTTGGAATCAAACTCATTGATGGAATCAGGCTCATTGATGGAATCAGACTCATTGATTGAAACAGACTCCCTGATGGAATCAGACTCATTGATGGAATCAGACTCCCCGATGGAATCAAGCTACCCGATGGAATCAGTCTCCCCGATGGAATCAGTCTCCCCGATGGAATCAGACTCATTGATGGAATCAGACTCTCCGATGGAATCAGACTCATTGATGGAATCACACTCATTGATGGAATCAGACTTTCCGATGGAATCAGACTCCCCGATGGAATCAGACTCATTGATGGAATCAGACTCCCCGATGGAATCAGACTCATTGATGGAATCACACTCATTGATGGAATCAGACACTCCGATGGATTCTGACTCCCCGATGGAATCAGACTCTTTGATTAAATCAGACTCTCCAATGGAATCAGATTCATTGATGGAATCAGACTCCCTGATGGAATCAGACTCATTGATGGAATCAGACTCCCTGATGGAATCAAACTACCCGATGGAATCCGTCTCCCCGATGGAATCAGTCTCCCCGATGGAATCAGACTCATTGATGGAATCAGACTCCCCGATGGAATCAGACTAATTGATGGAATCACACTCATTAATGGAATCAGACTCTCCGATGGAATAAGACTCTCCGATGGAATCAGACTCATTGATGGAATCAGACTCCCCGATGAAATCAGACTCATTGTTGGAATCAAACTCATTGATGGAATCAAACTCATTGATGGAATCAGGCTCATTGATGGAATCAGACACCCCAATGTAATCAGACTCACTGACGGAATCACACTCATTGATGGAATCAGACTGTCCGATGGAATCAGACTCCCTAATGGAATCAGACTCCTCGATGGAGTCAGACACATTGATGGAATCAGACTCTCCGATGGAATCAGACTCATTGATGGAATCAGACTACCCGATGGAATCAGACTCTCCGATGGAATCAGACTCCTTGATGGAATCAGACTCCTCGATGGAGTCAGACTCATTGATGGAATCAGACTCGCTGATGGAATCAGACTCATTGATTAAATCAGACTCTCCGATGGAATCAGACTCATTGATGGAATCAGACTCCCTGATGGAATCAGACTCATTGTTGGAATCAATCTCATTGATGGAATCAGGCTCATTGATGGAATCAGACTCATTGATGGAATCAGACTCCAACGATTGAATCAAACTACCCGATGGAATCAATCTCCCCGATGGAATCAGTCTCCCCGATGGAATCAGACTCATTGATGGAATCAGACTCATTGATGGAATCAGACTCCCCGATGGAATCAGACTCATTGATGGAATCACACTCATTGATGGAATCAGACTCTACGATGGATTCAGAATCCCCGATGGAATCAGACTCATTGATGGAATCAGACTCCCCGAAGGAATCAGTCTCCCTGATGGAATCAGACTCATTGATAGAATCTGACTCCCCGATGAAATCAGACTTCCTGATGGAATCAGACTCCCCAATGGAATCAGACTCATTGATGGAATCAGACTCCCCGATGGAATCAGACTCATTGATGGAATCAGACTCCCTGATGGAATCAGACTCCCCGATGGAATCAGACTCATTGATTGAATCAGACTCCCTGATGGAATCAGACTCATTGATGGAATCAGACCTCGATGGAATCAGACTCCCTGATGGAATCAGAATCATTGATGGAATCAGACATCCTGATGGAATCAGACTCCCCGATAGAATCAGTCTCCCCAATAGAATCAGACTCATTGATGGAATCAGAATCACCGATGGAATCAGACTCATTGATGGAATCATACTCCCTGATGGAATCAGATCATTGATGTAATCAGACCCCCTGATGGAATCACACTCATTGATGGAATCAGACTCCCTGATGGAATCAGACTCCCCAATGGAATGAGCCTCATTGATGGAATCAGACTCCATGCTGGAATCAGACTCATTGATGAAATCAGACTCCCCGATGGAATCAGACTCATTGATGGAATCAGACTCCCCGATGGAATCAGACTCCACAATGGAATCAGACTCATTGATGGAATCAGACTCCCTGATGGAATCAGACTCATTGATGGAATCAGACTCCCTGATGGAATCAGACTCACAGATGGAATCAGACTCTCCGATGGATTCAGACTCCCTGATGGAATCCGACTCATTGATGGAATCAGACTCCCTGATGAAATCAGACTCCCCGATGGAATCAGACCCCCTGATGGAATCAGATTCATTTTCGAATCAGACTCATTGATGCAATCAGACTCCCTGATGGAACCAGACTCATTGATGGAATCAGACTCCCCGATGGAATCAGACTCCCCGATGGAATCAGACTCATTGATGGAATCAGACTCCCCGATGGAATAAGACTCATTGATGGAATAAGACTCCCGGATGGAATCAGACTCCCCGATTGAATCAGACGTATTGATGGAATCAGACTCTCCGATGGAATCAGTCTCCCTGATGGAAACAGACTCACTGATGGAATCAGACACCCCGATGTAATCAGACTCATTGATGGCATCAGACTCCCCGATGGAATCAGACTCATTGATGGAATCAGACTCCCCGATGGAATCAGACTCATTGATGGAATCAGACTCTCTGATGGAATCAGACTCATTGTTGGAATCAAACTCATTGATGGAATCAGGCTCATTGATGGAATCAGACTCATTGATTGAAACAGACTCCCTGATGGAATCAGACTCATTGATGGAATCAGACTCCCCGATGGAATCAAGCTACCCGATGGAATCAGTCTCCCCGATGGAATCAGTCTCCCCGATGGAATCAGACTCATTGATGGAATCAGACTCTCCGATGGAATCAGACTCATTGATGGAATCACACTCATTGATGGAATCAGACTTTCCGATGGAATCAGACTCCCCGATGGAATCAGACTCATTGATGGAATCAGACTCCCCGATGGAATCAGACTCATTGATGGAATCAGACACTCCGATGGATTCTGACTCCCCGATGGAATCAGACTCTTTGATTAAATCAGACTCTCCGAAGGAATCAGATTCATTGATGGAATCAGACTCCCTGATGGAATCAGACTCATTGATGGAATCAGACTCCCTGATGGAATCAGATTCATTGATGGAATCAGACTCTCTGATGGAATTGGACTCAATGATGGAATCGGACTCCCTGATGGAATCAGACTCCCTGATGGAATCAGTCTCCCTGAGGGAATCAGACTCAATGATGGAATCAGACTCCCCGATGGTATCAGAATTCCTGATGGAATCAGACTCATTGATGGAATCAGACTCCCTGATGGATTCAGTTTCCCTGATGGAATCAAACTCATTGATGGACTCTGAATCCCCGATGAAATCAGACTCCCTGATGGAATCTGACTCCCCAATGGAATTATTCTCATTGATGGAATCTGACTCCCTGATGGAATCAGATTCATTGATGGAATCAGACTCTCTGATGGAATCGGACTCATTGATGGAATCGGACTCCCTGATGGAATCAGACTCCCTAATGGAATCAGTCTCCCTGAGGGAATCAGACTCAATGATGGAATCAGACTCCCTGATGGAATCAGACTCACCGATGGAATCAGACTCATAGATGGAATCAGACTCATTGATGGAATCAGACTCATTGATGGAATTAGACCTCGATGGAATCAGACTCCCTGATGGAATCAGACTCATTGATGGAATCAGACATCCTGATGGAATCAGACACCCTGATGGAATCAGTCTCCCCGATGGACTCAGTCTCAATGATGGAATCAGACTCCCCGATGGAATCAGACTCCCCGATAGAATCAGTCTCCCCGATGGAATCAGACTCATTGATGGAATCAGTCTCCCGATGGAGTCAGACTCAATGATGTAATCAGACGCCTCGATGGAATCAGACTCATTGATGGAATCAGACTCCCCGATGGAATCTGACTCATTGATTGAGTCAGACTCATTGCTGGAATCAGACTCATTGATGGAATCAGACTCATTGATGGAATCAGACTCCCTGATGGAATCAGACTCATTGATGGAATCAGACTCCCCGATGGAATCAGACTCCCCGATGGAATCAGTCTCCCCGATGAAATCAGACTCATTGATGGAATCAGACTCCCTGATGGAATCAGACTCATTGTTGGAATCAAACTCATTGATGGAATCAGGCTCATTGATGGAATCAGACTCATTGATGGAATCAGACTCCCAGATGGAATCAGACTCATTGATGGAATCAGACTCCAACGATTGAATCAAACTACCCGATGGAATCAGTCTCCCCGATGGAATCAGTCTCCCCGATGGAATCAGACTCATTGATGGAATCAGACTCATTGATGGAATCAGACTCCCCGATGGAATCAGACTCATTGATGGAATCAGACTCTCCGATGGAATCAGACTCTACGATGGATTCAGACTCCCCGATGGAATCAGACTCATTGATGGAATCAGATTCATTGATCAAATCAGACCTCGATGGAATCAGACTCCCCGAAGGACTCAGTCTCCCTGATGGAATCAGACTCATTGATAGAATCTGACTCCCCGATGAAATCAGACTCCCTGATGGAATCAGACTCCCCATGGAATCAGACTCATTGATGGAATCAGACTCCCCGATGGAATCAGACTCATTGATGGAATCAGACTCCCTGATGGAATCAGACTCCCCGATGGAATCAGACTCATTGATGGAAGCAGACTCCCTGATGGAATCAGCCTCATTGATGGAATCAGACCTCGGTGGAATCAGACTCCCTGATGGAATCAGACTCACTGATGGAATCAGACATCCTGATGGAATCAGACTCCCCGATAGAAACAGTCTCCCCAATAGAATCAGACTCATTGATGGAATCAGACTCCCTGATGGAATCAGACTCCCCGATGGAATCAGACTCAATGATGGAATCTGACTCCCCGATGAAATCAGACTCCCTGATGGAATCAGACTCCCCAATGGAATCAGACTCATTGATGGAATCAGACTCCCTGATGGAATCAGACTGCCCGATGGAATCAGACTCTCCAATGGAATCAGATTCATTTGTCGAATCAGACTCATTGATGGAATCAGACTCCCTGATGGAACCAGACTCATTGATGGAATCAGACTCCCCGATGGAATCAGACTCATTGATGGAAACAGACTCCCGGATGGAATCAGTCTACCCGATAGAATCAGACGTATTGATGGAATCAGACACCCGGATGGAATCAGACTCATTGATGGCATCAGACTCATTGATGGAATCAGACTCCCTGATGGAATCAGACTCATTGATGGAATCAGACTCCCCGGTGGACTCAGACTCACCGATGGAATCAGTCTCCCCGATGGAATCAGACTCATTGATGGAATCAGACTCCCTGATGGAATCAGACTCATTGTTGGAATCAAACTCATTGATGGAATCAGGCTCATTGATGGAATCAGACTCATTGATGGAACCAGCCTCCCTGATGGAATCAAACTACCCGATGGAATCAGTCTCCCCGATGGAATCAGACTCATTGATGGAATCAGACTCCCCGATGAAATCAGACTCATTGTTGGAATCAGACTCTCCGATGGAATCAGACTCTCCGATGGAATCAGACTCATTGATGGAATCAGACTCCCCGATGAAATCAGACTCATTGTTGGAATCAAACTCATTGATGGAATCAAACTCATTGATGGAATCAGACTCATTGATGGAATCAGACTCCCCGATGAAATCAGACTCATTGTTGGAATCAAACTCATTGATGGAATCAAACTCATTGATGGAATCAGGCTCATTGATGGAATCAGACACCCCAATGTAATCAGACTCACTGACGGAATCACACTCATTGATGGAATCAGACTGTCCGATGGAATCAGACTCCCTAATGGAATCAGACTCCTCGATGGAGTCAGACACATTGATGGAATCAGACTCTCCGATTGAATCAGACTCATTGATGGAATCAGACTACCCGATGGAATCAGACTCTCCGATGGAATCAGACTCCCTGATGGAATCAGACTCCTCGATGGAGTCAGACTCATTGATGGAATCAGACTCGCTGATGGAATCAGACTCATTGATTAAATCAGACTCTCCGATGGAATCAGACTCATTGATGGAATCAGACTCCCTGATGGAATCAGACTCATTGTTGGAATCAAACTCATTGATGGAATCAGGCTCATTGATGGAATCAGACTCATTGATGGAATCAGACTCCCTGATGGAATCAGACTCCCCGATGGAATCAGACTCATTGATGGAAGCAGACTCCCTGATGGAATCAGCCTCATTGATGGAATCAGACCTCGATGGAAAAAGACTCCCTGATGGAATCAGACTCACTGATGGAATCAGACATCCTGATGGAATCAGACTCCCCGATAGAATCAGTCTCCCCAATAGAATCAGACTCATTGATGGAATCAGACTCCCTGATGGAATCAGACTCCCCGATGGAATCAGACTCAATGATGGAATCTGACTCCCCGATGAAATCAGACTCCCTGATGGAATCAGACACCCCAATGGAATCAGATTCATTGATGGAATCAGACTCCCTGATGGAATCAGAATGCCCGATGGAATCAGACTCTCCGGTGGAATCAGACTCCCCGATGGAATCAGACTCAATGATGGAATCTGACTCCCCGATGAAATCAGACTCCCTGATGGAATCAGACTCCCCAATGGAATCAGACTCATTGATGGAAGCAGACTCCCTGATGGAATCAGCCTCATTGATGGAATCAGACCTCGATGGAATCAGACTCCCTGATGGAATCAGACTCACTGATGGAATCAGACATCCTGATGGAATCAGACTCCCCGATAGAATCAGTCTCCCCAATAGAATCAGACTCATTGATGGAATCAGACTCCCTGATGGAATCAGACTCTTCGATGGAATCAGACTCAATGATGGAATCTGACTCCACGATGAAATCAGACTCCCTGATGGAATCAGACTCCCCAATGGAATCAGACTCATTGATGGAATCAGACTCCCTGATGGAATCAGACTGCCCGATGGAATCAGACTCTCCGATGGAATCAGATTCATTTGTCGAATCAGACTCATTGATGGAATCAGACTCCCTGATGGAACCAGACTCATTGATGGAATCAGACTCCCCGATGGAATCAGACACCCCGATGGAATCAGCCTCATTGATGGAAACAGACTCCCGGATGGAATCAGTCTACCCGATTGAATCAGACGTATTGATGGAATCAGACACCCGGATGGAATCAGACTCATTGATGGAATCAGACTCATTGATGGAATCAGACTCCCTGATGGAATCAGACTCATTGATGGAATCAGACTCCCCGGTAGACTCAGACTCACCGATGGAATCAGTCTCCCCGAAGGAATCAGACTCATTGATGGAATCATACTCCCTGATGGAATCAGACTCGTTGTTGGAATCAAACTCATTGATGGAATCAGGCTCATTGATGGAATCAGACTCATTGATGGAATCAGACTCCCTGATGGAATCAAACTACCCGATGGAATCCGTCTCCCCAATGGAATCAGTCTCCCCGATGGAATCAGACTCATTGATGGAATCAGACTCTCCGATGAAATCAGACTCATTGTTGGAATCAAACTCATTGATGGAATCAAACTCATTGATGGAATCAGGCTCATTGATGGAATCAGACACCCCAATGTAATCAGACTCACTGACGGAATCACACTCATTGATGGAATCAGACTGTCCGATGGAATCAGACTCCCTAATGGAATCAGACTCCTCGATGGAGTCAGACACATTGATGGAATCAGACTCTCCGATGGAATCAGACTCATTGATGGAATCAGACTCCCTGTTGGAGTCAGACTCATTGATGGAATCAGACTCGCTGATGGAATCAGACTCATTGATTAAATCAGACTCTCCGATGGAATCAGACTCATTGATGGAATCAGACTCCCTGATGGAGTCAGACTCATTGATGGAATCAGACTCCCTGATGGAATCAGACTCATTGTTGGAATCAAACTCATTGATGGAATCAGGCTCATTGATGGAATCAGACTCATTGATGGAATCAGACTCCCTGATGGAATCAGACTCCCCGATGGAATCAGACTCATTGATGGAAGCAGACTCCCTGATGGAATCAGCCTCATTGATGGAATCAGACCTCGATGGAATCAGACTCCCTGATGGAATCAGACTCACTGATGGAATCAGACATCCTGATGGAATCAGACTCCCCGATAGAATCAGTCTCCCCAATAGAATCAGACTCATTGATGGAATCAGACTCCCTGATGGAATCAGACTCCCCGATGGAATCAGACTCAATGATGGAATCTGACTCCCCGATGAAATCAGACTCCCTGATGGAATCAGACTCCCCAATGGAATCAGACTCATTGATGGAATCAGACTCCCTGATGGAATCAGACTGCCCGATGGAATCAGACTCTCCGATGGAATCAGATTCATTTGTCGAATCAGACTCATTGATGGAATCAGACTCCCTGATCGAACCAGACTCATTGATGGAATCAGACTCCCCGATGGAATCAGACACCCCGATGGAATCAGACTCATTGATGGAAACAGACTCCCGGATGGAATCAGTCTACCCGATTGAATCAGACGTATTGTTGGAATCAGACACCCAGATGGAATCAGACTCATTGATGGAATCAGACTCATTGATGGAATCAGACTCCCTGATGGAATCAGACTCATTGATGGAATCAGACTCCCCGGTAGACTCAGACTCACCGATGGAATCAGTCTCCCCGATGGAATCAGACTCATTGATGGAATCAGACTCCCGGATGGAATCAGACTCGTTGTTGGAATCAAACTCATTGATGGAATCAGGCTCATTGATGGAATCAGACTCATTGATGGAATCAGACTCCCTGATGGAATCAAACTACCCGATGGAATCCGTCTCCCCGATGGAATCAGTCTCCCCGATGGAATCAGACTCATTGATGGAATCAGACTCCCCGATGGAATCAGACTAATTGATGGAATCACACTCATTAATGGAATCAGACTCTCCGATGGAATAAGACTCTCCGATGGAATCAGACTCATTGATGGAATCATACTCCCCGATGAAATCAGACTCATTGTTGGAATCAAACTCATTGATGGAATCAAACTCATTGATGGAATCAGGCTCATTGATGGAATCAGACACCCCAATGTAATCAGACTCACTGACGGAATCACACTCATTGATGGAATCAGACTGTCCGATGGAATCAGACTCCCTAATGGAATCAGACTCCTCGATGGAGTCAGACACATTGATGGAATCAGACTCTCCGATGGAATCAGACTCATTGATGGAATCAGACTACCCGATGGAATCAGACTCTCCGATGGAATCAGACTCCTTGATGGAATCAGACTCCTCGATGGAGTCAGACTCATTGATGGAATCAGACTCGCTGATGGAATCAGACTCATTGATTAAATCAGACTCTCCGATGGAATCAGACTCATTGATGGAATCAGACTCCCTGATGGAATCAGACTCATTGTTGGAATCAATCTCATTGATGGAATCAGGCTCATTGATGGAATCAGACTCATTGATGGAATCAGACTCCAACGATTGAATCAAACTACCCGATGGAATCAATCTCCCCGATGGAATCAGTCTCCCCGATGGAATCAGACTCATTGATGGAATCAGACTCATTGATGGAATCAGACTCCCCGATGGAATCAGACTCATTGATGGAATCACACTCATTGATGGAATCAGACTCTACGATGGATTCAGAATCCCCGATGGAATCAGACTCATTGATGGAATCAGACTCCCCGAAGGAATCAGTCTCCCTGATGGAATCAGACTCATTGATAGAATCTGACTCCCCGATGAAATCAGACTCCCTGATGGAATCAGACTCCCCAATGGAATCAGACTCATTGATGGAATCAGACTCCCCGATGGAATCAGACTCATTGATGGAATCAGACTCCCTGATGAAATCAGACTCCCCGATGGAATCAGACTCATTGATTGAATCAGACTCCCTGATGGAATCAGACTCATTGATGGAATCAGACCTCGATGGAATCAGACTCCCTGATGGAATCAGAATCATTGATGGAATCAGACATCCTGATGGAATCAGACTCCCCGATAGAATCAGTCTCCCCAATAGAATCAGACTCATTGATGGAATCAGACTCCCTGATGGAATCAGACTCCCCGATGGAATCAGACTCAATGATGGAATCTGACTCCCCGATGAAATCAGACTCCCTGATGGAATCAGACTCCCCAATGGACTCAGACTCATTGATGGAATCAGACTCCCTGATGGAATCAGACTGCCCGATTGAATCAGACTCTCCGATGGAATCAGATTCATTTGTCGAATCAGACTCATTGATGGAATCAGACTCCCTGATGGAACCAGACTCATTGATGGAATCAGACTCCCCGATGGAATCAGACTCCCCGATGGAATCAGACTCATTGATGGAAACAGACTCCCGGATGGAATCAGTCTACCCGATTGAATCAGACTCATTGATGGAATCAGACTACCCGATGGAATCAGACTCTCCGATGGAATCAGACTCCATGATGGAATCAGACTCCTCGATGGAGTCAGACTCATTGAAGGAATCAGACTCGCTGATGGAATCAGACTCATTGATTAAATCAGACTCTCCGATGGAATCAGACTCATTGATGGAATCAGACTCCCTGATGGAATCAGACTCATTGATGGAATCAGACTCCCTGATGGAATCAGACTCATTGATGGAATCAGACTCTCTGATGGAATCGGACTCAATGATGGAACCGGACTCCCTGATGGAATCAGACTCCCTGAGAGAATCAGACTCAATGATGCAATCAGACTCCCCGATGGAATCAGACTCCCTGATGGAATCAGACTCATTGATGGATTCAGACTCCCTGATGGAATCAGACTCATTGATGGAATCTGACTCCCCGATGAAATCAGACTCCCTGATGGAATCAGACTCCCCAATGGAATCAGACTCCTTGATGGAATCAGACTCCCGGATGGAATCAGACTCATTGATGGAATCAGACTCCACGATGGAATCAGACTCCCCGATGGAATCAGACTCATTGATGGAATCAGACTCATTGATGGAATCAGACTCATTGATGGAATCAGACCTCGATGGAATCAGACTCCCTGATGGAATCAGACTCATTGATGGAATCAGACATCCTGATGGAATCAGACACCCCAATGGAATCAGACTCAGTGATGGAATCAGAGTCCCTGATGAAATCAGACGCATTGATGGAATCAGACTCGATGGTGGAATCAGACTCATTGATGGAATCAGACTCCCTGATGGAATCAGACACATTGATGGAATCAGACTCCCTGATGGAATCAGACTCCCCGATAGAATCAGTCTCAACGATGGAATCAGACTCATTGATGGAATCAGACTCCCTGATGGATTCAGACTTCCCGATGGAATCAGACTCACTGATGGAATCAGATTCATTTGTCGAATCAGACTCATTGATGGAATCAGACTCATTGATGGAATCAGACTCCCCGATGGAATCAGACTCATTGATGGAATCAGACTCATTGATGGAATCAGTCTCATTGATGGAATCAGACTCCCCAATGGAAACAGTCTCCCCGATTGAATCAGACTTATTGATGGAATCAGACTCCCTGATGGAAACAGACGCATTGATGGAATCAGACTCCCCGATGGAATCAGACTCCCCGATGGAATCAGACTCCCCGATGGAATCAGTCTCCCCGATGAAATCAGACTCATTGATGGAATCAGACTCCCTGATGGAATCAGACTCATTGTTGGAATCAAACTCATTGATGGAATCAGGCTCATTGATGGAATCAGACTCATTGATGGAATCAGACTCCCAGAAGGAATCAGACTCATTGATGGAATCAGACTCCCCGCTGGAATCAAACTACCCGATGGAATCAGTCTCCCCGATGGAATCAGTCTCCCTGATGGAATCAGACTCATTGATGGAATCAGACTCATTGATGGAATCAGACTCCCCAATGTAATCAGACTCATTGATGGAATCACACTCATTGATGGAATCAGACGCTCCGATGGATTCAGACTCCCCGATGGAATCAGACTCATTGATGGAATCAGACTCATTGATGGAATCAGTCTCATTGATGGAATCAGACTCCCCAATGGAATCAGTGTCCCTGATGGAATCAGACTCATTGATGGAATCAGACTCATTGATGGAATCAGACTCCCCGATGGAATCAGACTCATTGATGGAATCACACTCATTGATGGAATCAGACGCTCCGATGGATTCAGACTCCCCGATGGAATCAGACTCATTGATGGAATCAGACTCCCCGATGGAATCAGACTCATTGTTGGAATCAAACTCATTGATGGAATCAGCCTCATTGATGGAATCAGACTCCCCGATGGAATCAGACTCACTGATGGAATCACACTCATTGATGGAATCAGACTCCCCGATGGAATCAGACATCCTGATGGAATCAGACTCCCCGATGGAATCAGACTCATTGATGGAATCAGACTCCCTAATGGAATCAGACTCCCCAATGGAATGAGATTCATTGATGGAATCAGACTCCCTGCTGGAATCAGACTCATTGATGAAATCAGACTCCCCGATGGAATCAGACTCATTGATGGAATCAGACTCCCCGATGGAATCAGACTCCCCGATGGAATCAGTCTCATTAATGGAATCAGACTCCCTGATGGAATCAGACTCATTGATGGAATCAGACTACCTGGTGGTAATCAGACTCCCCAATGGAATCAGGCTCATTGATGGAGTCAGACTACTTGATGGAATCAGACTCCCCAATTGAATCAGACTCATTGATGGAATCAGACTCCCTGATGGAATCAGACTCATTTATGTAATCAGACCCCCGATGGAATCAGACTCATTGATGGAATCAGACTCCCTGATGGAATCAGCCTCCCCAATGGAATGAGATTCATTGATGGAATCAGACTCCCTGCTGGAATCAGACTCATTGATGAAATCAGACTCCCCGATGGAATCAGACTCATTGATGGAATCAGACTCATTGATGGAATCAGACTCCCCGATGGAATCAGAATCCACAATGGAATCAGACTCACTGATGGAATCAGACTCCCTGATGGAATCAGACTCTCCGATGGATTCAGACTCCCCGATGGAATCAAACTACCCGATGGAATCAGTCTCCCCGATGGATTCAGTCTCCCTGATGGAATCAGACTCATTGATGGAATCAGACTCCCCGATGGAATCAGACTCATTGATGGAATCACACTCATTGATGGAATCAGACACTCCGATGGATTCTGACTCCCCGATGGAATCAGACTCATTGATGGAATTAGACTCCCCGATGGAATCAGACTCATTGTTGGAATCAAACTCATTGATGGAATCAGGCTCATTGATGCAATCAGACTCCCCGATGGAATCAGACTCACTGATGGAATCACACTCATTGATGGAATCAGACTCCCCGATGGAATCAGACTTCCTGATGGAATCAGACTCCCCGATGGAATCAGACTCATTGATGGAATCAGACTCCCTAATGGAATCAGACATCCCGATGGAATCAGACTCATTAATGGAATCAGACTCCCTGATGGAATCAGACTCATTGATGGAATCAGACTACCTGGTGGAATCAGACTCCCCAATGGAATCAGACTCATTGATGTAGTCAGACTACTTGATGGAATCAGACTCCCCAATGGAATCAGACTCATTGATGGAATCAGACTCCCTGATGGAATCAGACTCGTTGATGTAATCAGACCACCTGATGGAATCAGACTCATTGATGGTATCAGACTCCCTGATGGAATCAGACTCCCCAATGGAATGAGACTCATTGATGGAATCAGACTCCCTGCTGGAATCAGACTCATTGATGAAATCAGACTCCCCGATGGAATCAGACTCATTGATGGAATCAGACTCCCCGATGGAATCAGACTCCACAATGGAATCAGACTCATTGATGGAATCAGACTCCCTGATGGCATCAGACTCATTGATGGAATCAGACTCCCTGATGGAATCAGACTCCCCGATGGAATCAGACTCTCCGATGGATTCAGACTCCCTGATGTAATCCGACTCATTGATGGAATCAGACTCCCTGATGAAATCAGACTCCCCGATGGAATCAGACTCTCTGATGGAATCAGATTCATTTGTCGAATCAGACTCATTGATGGAATCAGACTCCCTGATGGACCCAGACTCATTGATGGAATCAGGCTCCCCGATGGAATCAGACTCCCCGATGGAATCAGGCTCATTGATGGAATCAGACTCCCCGATGGAATCAGTCTCCCCGATTGAATCAGACGTATTGATGGAATCAGACTCTCCGATGGAATCAGACTCCCCAATGGAATGAGACTCATTGATGGAATCAGACTCCCTGCTGGAATCAGACTCATTGATGAAATCAGACTCCCCGATGGAATCAGACTCATTGATGGAATCAGACTCCCCGATGGAATCAGACTCCACAATGGAATCAGACTCATTGATGGAATCAGACTCCCTGATAGCATCAGACTCATTGATGGAATCAGACTCCCTGATGGAATCAGACTCCCCGATGGAATCAGATTCTCCGATGGATTCAGACTCCCTGATGTAATCCGACTCATTGATGGAATCAGACTCCCTGATGAAATCAGACTCCCCGATGGAATCAGACTCTCTGATGGAATCAGATTCATTTGTCGAATCAGACTCATTGATGGAATCAGACTCCCTGATGGACCCAGACTCATTGATGGAATCAGGCTCCCCGATGGAATCAGACTCCCCGATGGAATCAGGCTCATTGATGGAATCAGACTCCCCGATGGAATCAGTCTCCCCGATTGAATCAGACGTATTGATGGAATCAGACTCTCCGATGGAATCAGTCTCCCTGATGGAAACAGACTCATTGATGGAATCAGACACCCCGATGGAATCAGACTCATTGATGGCATCAGACTCATTGATGGAATCTGACTCCTTGATCGAATCAGACTCCGCGATGGAATCAGTCTCCCCAATGGAATCAGACTCATTGATGGAATCAGACTCCCTGATGGAATCAGACTCATTGTTGGAATCAAACTCATTGATGGAATCAGGCTCATTGATGGAATCATACTACCCGATGGAATCAGTCTGCCCGATGGAATCAGTCTCCCCGATGGAATCAGACTCATTGATGGAATCAGACTCTCCGATGGAATCAGACTCATTGATGGAATCACACTCATTGATGGAATCAGACTCCCCAATGGAATGAGATTCATTGATGGAATCAGACTCCCTGCTGGAATCAGACTCATTGATGAAATCAGACTCCCCGATGGAATCAGACTCATTGATGGAATCACACTCATTGATGGAATCAGACGTTCCGATGGAATCAGACTCATTGTTGGAATCAAACTCATTGATGGAAACAAACTCACTGATGGAATCAGGCTCACTGACGGAATCACACTCATTGATGGAATCAGACTCTCCGATGGAATCAGACTCACTGATGGAATCAGACTCCTCGATGGAGTCAGACTCATTGATGGAATCAGACTCTCCGATGGAATCAGACTCATTGATGGAATCAGACTCCCTGATGGAATCAGACTCTCCGATGGAATCAGACTCCCTGTTGGAATCAGACTCCCTGATGGAGTCAGACTCATTGAAGGAATCAGACTCCCTGATGGAATCAGACTCACTGATGGAATCAGACTCATTGATGGAATCAGACTCCCTGATGGAATCAGACTCATTGATGGAATCAGACTCTCTGATGGAATCGGACTCAATGATGGAACCGGACTCCCTGATGGAATCAGACTCCCTGAGAGAATCAGACTCAATGATGCAATCAGACTCCCCGATGGAATCAGACTCCCTGATGGAATCAGACTCATTGATGGATTCAGACTCCCTGATGGAATCAGACTCATTGATGGAATCTGACTCCCCGATGAAATCAGACTCCCTGATGGAATCAGACTCCCCAATGGAATCAGACTCCTTGATGGAATCAGACTCCCGGATGGAATCAGACTCATTGATGGAATCAGACTCCACGATGGAATCAGACTCCCCGATGGAATCAGACTCATTGATGGAATCAGACTCATTGATGGAATCAGACTCATTGATGGAATCAGACCTCGATGGAATCAGACTCCCTGATGGAATCAGACTCATTGATGGAATCAGACATCCTGATGGAATCAGACACCCCAATGGAATCAGACTCAGTGATGGAATCAGAGTCCCTGATGAAATCAGACGCATTGATGGAATCAGACTCGATGGTGGAATCAGACTCATTGATGGAATCAGACTCCCTGATGGAATCAGACACATTGATGGAATCAGACTCCCTGATGGAATCAGACTCCCCGATAGAATCAGTCTCAACGATGGAATCAGACTCATTGATGGAATCAGACTCCCTGATGGATTCAGACTTCCCGATGGAATCAGACTCACTGATGGAATCAGATTCATTTGTCGAATCAGACTCATTGATGGAATCAGACTCATTGATGGAATCAGACTCCCCGATGGAATCAGACTCATTGATGGAATCAGACTCATTGATGGAATCAGTCTCATTGATGGAATCAGACTCCCCAATGGAAACAGTCTCCCCGATTGAATCAGACTTATTGATGGAATCAGACTCCCTGATGGAAACAGACTCATTGATGGAATCAGACTCCCCGATGGAATCAGACTCCCCGATGGAATCAGACTCCCCGATGGAATCAGTCTCCCCGATGAAATCAGACTCATTGATGGAATCAGACTCCCTGATGGAATCAGACTCATTGTTGGAATCAAACTCATTGATGGAATCAGGCTCATTGATGGAATCAGACTCATTGATGGAATCAGACTCCCAGAAGGAATCAGACTCATTGATGGAATCAGACTCCCCGCTGGAATCAAACTACCCGATGGAATCAGTCTCCCCGATGGAATCAGTCTCCCTGATGGAATCAGACTCATTGATGGAATCAGACTCATTGATGGAATCAGACTCCCCAATGTAATCAGACTCATTGATGGAATCACACTCATTGATGGAATCAGACGCTCCGATGGATTCAGACTCCCCGATGGAATCAGACTCATTGATGGAATCAGACTCATTGATGGAATCAGTCTCATTGATGGAATCAGACTCCCCAATGCAATCAGTGTCCCTGATGGAATCAGACTCATTGATGGAATCAGACTCATTGATGGAATCAGACTCCCCGATGGAATCAGACTGATTGATGGAATCACACTCATTGATGGAATCAGACGCTCCGATGGATTCAGACTCCCCGATGGAATCAGACTCATTGATGGAATCAGACTCCCCGATGGAATCAGACTCATTGTTGGAATCAAACTCATTGATGGAATCAGCCTCATTGATGGAATCAGACTCCCCGATGGAATCAGACTCACTGATGGAATCACACTCATTGATGGAATCAGACTCCCCGATGGAATCAGACATCCTGATGGAATCAGACTCCCCGATGGAATCAGACTCATTGATGGAATCAGACTCCCTAATGGAATCAGACTCCCCAATGGAATGAGATTCATTGATGGAATCAGACTCCCTGCTGGAATCAGACTCATTGATGAAATCAGACTCCCCGATGGAATCAGACTCATTGATGGAATCAGACTCCCCGATGGAATCAGACTCCCCGATGGAATCAGTCTCATTAATGGAATCAGACTCCCTGATGGAATCAGACTCATTGATGGAATCAGACTACCTGGTGGTAATCAGACTCCCCAATGGAATCAGACTCATTGATGGAGTCAGACTACTTGATGGAATCATACTCCCCAATTGAATCAGACTCATTGATGGAATCAGACTCCCTGATGGAATCAGACTCATTTATGTAATCAGACCCCCGATGGAATCAGACTCATTGATGGAATCAGACTCCCTGATGGAATCAGCCTCCCCAATGGAATGAGATTCATTGATGGAATCAGACTCCCTGCTGGAATCAGACTCATTGATGAAATCAGACTCCCCGATGGAATAAGACTCATTGATGGAATCAGACTACCTGGTGGAATCAGACTCCACAATGGAATCAGACTCATTGATGGAATCAGACTCCCTGATGGAATCAGACTCTCCGATGGATTCAGACTCCCCGATGGAATCAAACTACCCGATGGAATCAGTCTCCCCGATGGATTCAGTCTCCCTGATGGAATCAGACTCATTGATGGAATCAGACTCATTGATGGAATCAGACTCCCCGATGGAATCAGACTCATTGATGGAATCACACTCATTGATGGAATCAGACACTCAGATGGATTCTGACTCCCCGATGGAATCAGACTCATTGATGGAATTAGACTCCCCGATGGAATCAGACTCATTGTTGGAATCAAACTCATTGATGGAATCAGGCTCATTGATGCAATCAGACTCCCCGATGGAATCAGACTCACTGATGGAATCACACTCATTGATGGAATCAGACTCCCCGATGGAATCAGACTTCCTGATGGAATCAGACTCCCCGATGGAATCAGACTCATTGATGGAATCAGACTCCCTAATGGAATCAGACATCCCGATGGAATCAGACTCATTAATGGAATCAGACTCCCTGATGGAATCAGACTCATTGATGGAATCAGACTACCTGGTGGAATCAGACTCCCCAATGGAATCAGACTCATTGATGTAGTCAGACTACTTGATGGAATCAGACTCCCCAATGGAATCAGACTCATTGATGGAATCAGACTCCCTGATGGAATCAGACTCGTTGATGTAATCAGACCACCTGATGGAATCAGACTCATTGATGGAATCAGACTCCCTGATGGAATCAGACTCCCCAATGGAATGAGACTCATTGATGGAATCAGACTCCCTGCTGGAATCAGACTCATTGATGAAATCAGACTCCCCGATGGAATCAGACTCATTGATGGAATCAGACTCCCCGATGGAATCAGACTCCACAATGGAATCAGACTCATTGATGGAATCAGACTCCCTGATGGCATCAGACTCATTGATGGAATCAGACTCCCTGATGGAATCAGACTCCCCGATGGAATCAGACTCTCCGATGGATTCAGACTCCCTGATGTAATCCGACTCATTGATGGAATCAGACTCCCTGATGAAATCAGACTCCCCGATGGAATCAGACTCTCTGATGGAATCAGATTCATTTGTCGAATCAGACTCATTGATGGAATCAGACTCCCTGATGGACCCAGACTCATTGATGGAATCAGGCTCCCCGATGGAATCAGACTCCCCGATGGAATCAGGCTCATTGATGGAATCAGACTCCCCGATGGAATCAGTCTCCCCGATTGAATCAGACGTATTGATGGAATCAGACTCTCCGATGGAATCAGACTCCCCAATGGAATGAGACTCATTGATGGAATCAGACTCCCTGCTGGAATCAGACTCATTGATGAAATCAGACTCCCCGATGGAATCAGACTCATTGATGGAATCAGACTCCCCGATGGAATCAGACTCCACAATGGAATCAGACTCATTGATGGAATCAGACTCCCTGATAGCATCAGACTCATTGATGGAATCAGACTCCCTGATGGAATCAGACTCCCCGATGGAATCAGATTCTCCGATGGATTCAGACTCCCTGATGTAATCCGACTCATTGATGGAATCAGACTCCCTGATGAAATCAGACTCCCCGATGGAATCAGACTCTCTGATGGAATCAGATTCATTTGTCGAATCAGACTCATTGATGGAATCAGACTCCCTGATGGACCCAGACTCATTGATGGAATCAGGCTCCCCGATGGAATCAGACTCCCCGATGGAATCAGGCTCATTGATGGAATCAGACTCCCCGATGGAATCAGTCTCCCCGATTGAATCAGACGTATTGATGGAATCAGACTCTCCGATGGAATCAGTCTCCCTGATGGAAACAGACTCATTGATGGAATCAGACACCCCGATGGAATCAGACTCATTGATGGCATCAGACTCATTGATGGAATCTGACTCCTTGATCGAATCAGACTCCGCGATGGAATCAGTCTCCCCAATGGAATCAGACTCATTGATGGAATCAGACTCCCTGATGGAATCAGACTCATTGTTGGAATCAAACTCATTGATGGAATCAGGCTCATTGATGGAATCATACTACCCGATGGAATCAGTCTGCCCGATGGAATCAGTCTCCCCGATGGAATCAGACTCATTGATGGAATCAGACTCTCCGATGGAATCAGACTCATTGATGGAATCACACTCATTGATGGAATCAGACTCCCCAATGGAATGAGATTCATTGATGGAATCAGACTCCCTGCTGGAATCAGACTCATTGATGAAATCAGACTCCCCGATGGAATCAGACTCATTGATGGAATCACACTCATTGATGGAATCAGACGTTCCGATGGAATCAGACTCATTGTTGGAATCAAACTCATTGATGGAAACAAACTCACTGATGGAATCAGGCTCACTGACGGAATCACACTCATTGATGGAATCAGACTCTCCGATGGAATCAGACTCACTGATGGAATCAGACTCCTCGATGGAGTCAGACTCATTGATGGAATCAGACTCTCCGATGGAATCAGACTCATTGATGGAATCAGACTCACTGATGGAATCAGACTCTCCGATGGAATCAGACTCCCTGTTGGAATCAGACTCCCTGATGGAGTCAGACTCATTGAAGGAATCAGACTCCCTGATGGAATCAGACTCCCTGATGGAGTCAGACTCATTGATGGAATCAGTCTCATTGATGGAATCAGACTCATGGATGGAATCAGACTCCCCGATGGAATCAGTCTCCCCGATTGAATCAGACTTATTGATGGAATCAGACTCCCTGATGGAATCAGACTCCCTGATGGAATCAGATTCATTTGTCGAATCAGGCTCATTGATGGAATCAGACTCCCCGATGGAATCAGACTCATTGATGGAATCAGACTCCCGGATGGAATCAGTCTCCCCGATTGAATCAGACGTATTGATGAAATCAGACTCTCCAATGGAATCAGTCTCCCTGATGGAAACAGACTCATTGATGGAATCAGACACCCCGATGGAATCAGACTCATTGATGGCATCAGACCCCCTGATGGAGTCAGACTCATTGATGGATGTAGACTCCCCGATGGAATCAGACTCCCCGATGGAATCAGTCTCCCCGATGGAATCAGTCTCCCCGATGGAATCAGTCTCCCCGATTGAATCAGACGTATTGATGGAATCAGACTCTCCGATGGAATCAGTCTCCCTGATGGAAACAGACTCACTGATGGAATCAGACACCCCGATGGAATCAGACTCATTGATGGCATCAGACTCATTGATGGAATCAGACTCCCTGATGGAATCAGACTCATTGATGGAATCAGACTCCCCAATGGAATCAGACTCCCCGATGGAATCAGTCTCCCCGATGGAATCAGACTCATTGATGGAATCAGACTCCCTGATGGAATCAGACGCATTGTTGGAATCAAACTCATTGATGGAATCAGGATCATTGATGGAATCAGACTCATTGATGGAATCAGACTCCCTGATGGAATCAGACTCATTGATGGAATCAGACTCCCCAATGGAATCACACTCCCCGATGGAATCAGTCTCCCCGATGGAATCAGACTCATTGATGGAATCAGACTCCCTGATGGAATCAGACGCATTGTTGGAATCAAACTCATTGATGGAATCAGGCTCATTGATGGAATCAGACTCCCTGATGGAATCAGACTCCCTGATGGAATCAGATTCATTTGTCGAATCAGGCTCATTGATGGAATCAGACTCCCCGATGGAATCAGACTCATTGATGGAATCAGACTCCCGGATGGAATCAGTCTCCCCGATTGAATCAGACGTATTGATGAAATCAGACTCTCCAATGGAATCAGTCTCCCTGATGGAAACAGACTCATTGATGGAATCAGACACCCCGATGGAATCAGACTCGTTGTTGGAATCAAACTCATTGATGGAATCAGGCTCATTGATGGAATCAGACTCATTGATGGAATCAGGCTCCCTGATGGAGTCAGACTCATTGATGGATGTAGACTCCCCGATGGAATCAGACTCCCCGATGGAATCAGTCTCCCCGATGGAATCAGTCTCCCCGATTGAATCTGACGTATTGATGGAATCAGACTCTCCGATGGAATCAGTCTCCCTGATGGAAACAGACTCACTGATGGAATCAGACACCCCGATGGAATCAGACTCATTGATGGCATCAGACTCATTGATGGAATCAGACTCCCTGATGGAATCAGACTCATTGATGGAATCAGACTCCCCAATGGAATCAGACTCCCCGATGGAATCAGACTCCCCGATGGAATCAGACTCATTGTTGGAATCAAACTCATTGATGGAATCAGCCTCATTGATGGAATCAGACTCCCCGATGGAATCAGACTCACTGATGGAATCACACTCATTGATGGAATCAGACTCCCCGATGGAATCAGACATCCTGATGGAATCAGACTCCCCGATGGAATCAGACTCATTGATGGAATCAGACTCCCTAATGGAATCAGACTCCCCAATGGAATGAGATTCATTGATGGAATCAGACTCCCTGCTGGAATCAGACTCATTGATGAAATCAGACTCCCCGATGGAATCAGACTCATTGATGGAATCAGACTCCCCGATGGAATCAGACTCCCCGATGGAATCAGACTCATTAATGGAATCAGACTCCCTGATGGAATCAGACTCATTGATGGAATCAGACTACCTGGTGGTAATCAGACCTCCCAATGGAATCAGACTCATTGATGGAGTCAGACTACTTGATGGAATCAGACTCCCCAATTGAATCAGACTCATTGATGGAATCAGACTCCCTGATGGAATCAGACTCATTTATGTAATCAGACCCCCGATGGAATCAGACTCATTGATGGAATCAGACTCCCTGATGGAATCAGCCTCCCCAATGGAATGAGATTCATTGATGGAATCAGACTCCCCGATGGAATCAGACTCATTGATGAAATCAGACTCCCCGATGGAATCAGACTCATTGATGGAATCAGACTCCCCGATGGAATCAGACTCCACAATGGAATCAGACTCACTGATGGAATCAGACTCCCTGATGGAATCAGACTCTCCGATGGATTCAGACTCCCCGATGGAATCAAACTACCCGATGGAATCAGTCTCCCCGATGGATTCAGTCTCCCTGATGGAATCAGACTCATTGATGGAATCAGACTCATTGATGGAATCAGACTCCCCGATGGAATCAGACTCATTGATGGAATCACACTCATTGATGGAATCAGACACTCCAATGGATTCTGACTCCCCGATGGAATCAGACTCATTGATGGAATTAGACTCCCCGATGGAATCAGACTCATTGTTGGAATCAAACTCATTGATGGAATCAGGCTCATTGATGCAATCAGACTCCCCGATGGAATCAGACTCACTGATGGAATCACACTCATTGATGTAATCAGACTCCCCGATGGAATCAGACTTCCTGATGGAATCAGACTCCCCGATGGAATCAGACTCATTGATGGAATCAGACTCCCTAATGGAATCAGACATCCCGATGGAATCAGACTCATTGATGGAATCAGACTACCTGGTGGAATCAGACTCCCCAATGGAATCAGACTCATTGATGTAGTCAGACTACTTGATGGAATCAGACTCCCCAATGGAATCAGACTCATTGATGGAATCAGACTCCCTGATGCAATCAGACTCGTTGATGTAATCAGACCACCTGATGGAATCAGACTCATTGATGGAATCAGACTCCCTGATGGAATCAGACTCCCCAATGGAATGAGCCTCATTGATGGAATCAGACTCCCTGCTGGAATCAGACTCATTGATGAAATCAGACTCCCCGATGGAATCAGACTCATTGATGGAATCAGACTCCCCGATGGAATCAGACTCCACAATGGAATCAGACTCATTGATGGAATCAGACTCCCTGATGGCATCAGACTCATTGATGGAATCAGATTCCCTGATGGAATCAGACTCCCCGATGGAATCAGACTCTCCGATGGATTCAGACTCCCTGATGTAATCCGACTCATTGATGGAATCAGACTCCCTGATGAAATCAGACTCCCCGATGGAATCAGACTCTCTGATGGAATCAGATTCATTTGTCGAATCAGACTCATTGATGGAATCAGACTCCCTGATGGACCCAGACTCATTGATGGAATCAGGCTCCCCGATGGAATCAGGCTCATTGATGGAATCAGACTCCCCGATGGAATCAGTCTCCCCGATTGAATCAAACGCATTGATGGAATCAGACTCTCCGATGGAATCAGACTCCCCAATGGAATGAGACTCATTGATGGAATCAGACTCCCTGCTGGAATCAGACTCATTGATGAAATCAGACTCCCCGATGGAATCAGACTCATTGATGGAATCAGACTCCCCGATGGAATCAGACTCCACAATGGAATCAGACTCATTGATGGAATCAGACTCCCTGATAGCATCAGACTCATTGATGGAATCAGACTCCCTGATGGAATCAGACTCCCCGATGGAATCAGATTCTCCGATGGATTCAGACTCCCTGATGTAATCCGACTCATTGATGGAATCAGACTCCCTGATGAAATCAGACTCCCTGATGGAATCAGACTCTCTGATGGAATCAGATTCATTTGTCGAATCAGACTCATTGATGGAATCAGACTCCCCGATGGACCCAGACTCATTGATGGAATCAGGCTCCCCGATGGAATCAGACTCCCCGATGGAATCAGGCTCATTGATGGAATCAGACTCCCCGATGGAATCAGTCTCCCCGATTGAATCAGACGTATTGATGGAATCAGACTCTCCGATGGAATCAGTCTCCCTGATGGAAACAGACTCATTGATGGAATCAGACACCCCGATGGAATCAGACTCATTGATGGCATCAGACTCATTCATGGAATCTGACTCCTTGATCGAATCAGACTCCCCGATGGAATCAGTCTCCCCAATGGAATCAGACTCATTGATGGAATCAGACTCCCTGATGGAATCAGACTCATTGATGGAATCAGGCTCATTGATGGAATCATACTACCCGATGGAATCAGTCTGCCCGATGGAATCAGTCTCCCCGATGGAATCAGAGTCATTGATGGAATCAGACTCTCCGATGGAATCAGACTCATTGATGGAATCACACTCATTGATGGAATCAGACGTTCCGATGGAATCAGACTCATTGTTGGATTCAAACTCATTGATGGAAACAAACTCACTGATGGAATCAGGCTCATTGATGGAATCAGACTCCCCAATGGAATCAGGCTCACTGACGGAATCACACTCATTGATGGAATCAGACTCTCCGATGGAATCAGACTCACTGATGGAATCAGACTCCTCGATGGAGTCAGACTCATTGATGGAATCAGACTCTCCGATGGAATCAGACTCATTGATGGAATCAGACTCCCTGATGGAATCAGACTCTCCGATGGAATCAGACTCCCTGTTGGAATCAGACTCCCTGATGGAGTCAGACTCATTGAAGGAATCAGACTCCCTGATGGAATCAGACTCCCTGATGGAGTCAGACTCATTGATGGAATCAGACTCATTGATGGAATCAGACTCATGGATGGAATCAGACTCCCCGATGGAATCAGTCTCCCCGATTGAATCAGACTTATTGATGGAATCAGACTCCCTGATGGAATCAGACTCCCTGATGGAATCAGATTCATTTGTCGAATCAGGCTCATTGATGGAATCAGACTCCCCGATGGAATCAGACTCATTGATGGAATCAGACTCCCGGATGGAATCAGTCTCCCCGATTGAATCAGACGTATTGATGAAATCAGACTCTCCAATGGAATCAGTCTCCCTGATGGAAACAGACTCATTGATGGAATCAGACACCCCGATGGAATCAGACTCATTGATGGCATCAGACCCCCTGATGGAGTCAGACTCATTGATGGATGTAGACTCCCCGATGGAATCAGACTCCCCGATGGAATCAGTCTCCCCGATGGAATCAGTCTCCCCGATTGAATCAGACGTATTGATGGAATCAGACTCTCCGATGGAATCAGTCTCCCTGATGGAAACAGACTCACTGATGGAATCAGACACCCCGATGGAATCAGACTCATTGATGGCATCAGACTCATTGATGGAATCAGACTCCCTGATGGAATCAGACTCATTGATGGAATCAGACTCCCCAATGGAATCAGACTCCCCGATGGAATCAGTCTCCCCGATGGAATCAGACTCATTGATGGAATCAGACTCCCTGATGGAATCAGACGCATTGTTGGAATCAAACTCATTGATGGAATCAGGCTCATTGATGGAATCAGACTCATTGATGGAATCAGACTCCCTGATGGAATCAGACTCATTGATGGAATCAGACTCCCCGATGGAATCAGACTCCCCGATGGAATCAGTCTCCCCGATGGAATCAGACTCAGTGATGGAATCAGACTCCCTGATGGAATCAGACGCATTGTTGGAATCAAACTCATTGATGGAATCAGGCTCATTGATGGAATCAGACTCCCTGATGGAATCAGACTCCCTGATGGAATCAGATTCATTTGTCGAATCAGGCTCATTGATGGAATCAGACTCCCCGATGGAATCAGACTCATTGATGGAATCAGACTCAGTGATGGAATCAGTCTCCCCGATTGAATCAGACGTATTGATGGAATCAGACTCTCCGATGGAATCAGTCTCCCTGATGGAAACAGACTCACTGATGGAATCAGACACCCCGATGGAATCAGACTCATTGATGGCATCAGACTCATTGATGGAATCAGACTCCCTGATGGAATCAGACTCATTGATGGAATCAGACTCCCCAATGGAATCAGACTCCCCGATGGAATCAGTCTCCCCGATGGAATCAGACTCATTGATGGAATCAGACTCCCTGATGGAATCAGACGCATTGTTGGAATCAAACTCATTGATGGAATCAGGCTCATTGATGGAATCAGACTCATTGATGGAATCAGACTCCCTGATGGAATCAGACTCATTGATGGAATCAGACTCCCCAATGGAATCAGACTCCCCGATGGAATCAGTCTCCCCGATGGAATCAGACTCATTGATGGAATCAGACTCCCTGATGGAATCAGACGCATTGTTGGAATCAAACTCATTGCTGGAATCAGTCTCATTGATGGAATCAGACTAATTGATGGAATCAGACTCCCCGATGGAATCAAACTACCCGATGGAATCAGTCTCCCCGATGGAATCAGTCTCCCCGACGGAATCAGACTCATTGATGTAATCAGACTCCCTGATGGAATCAGACTCATTGATGGAATCAGTCTCTCCGATGGAATCAGGCTCCTTGATGGAATCAGACTCTCCGATGGAGTCAGACTCATTGATGGAATCAGTCTCTCCGACGGAATCAGACTGATTGATGTAATCAGACTCCCTGATGGAATCAGACTCATTGATGGAATCAGTCTCTCCGATGGAATCAGACTCATTGATGTAATCAGACTCCCTGATGGAGTCAGACTCATTGATGGATGTAGACTCCCCGATGGAATCAGACTCCCCGATGGAATCAGACTCCCCGATGGAATCAGACTCATTGATGGAATCAGACTCCCTGATGGAATCAGACTCATTGTTGGAATCAGGCTCATTGATGGAATCAGACTCCCCGATGGAATCAGTCTCCCCGATTGAATCAGACGTATTGATGGAATCAGACTCTCCGATGGAATCAGTCTCCCTGATGGAAACAGACTCACTGATGGAATCAGACACCCCGATGGAATCAGACTCATTGATGGCATCAGACTCATTGATGGAATCAGACTCCCTGATGGAATCAGACTCATTGATGGAATCAGACTCCCCAATGGAATCAGACTCCCCGATGGAATCAGTCTCCCCGATGGAATCAGACTCATTGATGGAATCAGACTCCCTGATGGAATCAGACGCATTGTTGGAATCAAACTCATTGATGGAATCAGGCTCATTGATGGAATCAGACTCATTGATGGAATCAGACTCCCTGATGGAATCAGACTCATTGATGGATGTAGACTCCCCAATGGAATCAGACTCCCCGATGGAATCAGTCTCCCCGATGGAATCAGACTCATTGATGGAATCAGACTCCCTGATGGAATCAGACGCATTGTTGGAATCAAACTCATTGCTGGAATCAGGCTCATTGATGGAATCAGACTCATTGATGGAATCAGACTCCTTGATGGAATCAGACTCCCCGATGGAATCAAACTACCCGATGGAATCAGTCTCCCCGATGGAATCAGTCTCCCCGACGGAATCAGACTCATTGATGGAATCAGATTCTCCGATGGAATCAGGCTCCTTGATGGAATCAGACTCTCCGATGGAGTCAGACTCATTGATGGAATCAGTCTCTCCGACGGAATCAGACTCATTGATGTAATCAGACTCCCTGATGGAATCAGACTCATTGATGGAATCAGTCTCTCCGATGGAATCAGACTCATTGATGTAATCAGACTCCCTGATGGAGTCAGACTCATTGATGGATGTAGACTCCCCGATGGAATCAGACTCCCCGATGGAATCAGACTCCCCGATGGAATCAGTCTCCCCGATGGAATCAGACTCATTGATGGAATCAGACTCCCTGATGGAATCAGACTCATTGTTGGAATCAGGCTCATTGATGGAATCAGACTCCCCGATGGAATCAGTCTCCCCAATGGAATCAGACACATTGATGGAATCAGACTCCCTGATGGAATCAGACTCATTGTTGGAATCAGGCTCATTGATGGAATCAGACTCCCCGATGGAATCAGACTCTTTGATGGAATCAGACTCCCTAATGGAATCAGACATCCCGATGGAATCAGACTCATTAATGGAATCAGACTCCCTGATGGAATCACACTCATTGATGGAATCAGACTACCTGGTGGAATCAGACTCCACAATGGAATCAGACTCATTGATGGAATCAGACTCCCCGATGGAATCAGACTACCCGATGGAATCAGTCTCCCCGATTGAATCAGACTACTTGATGGAATCAGACTCACCGATGGAATCAGACTCATTGATGGAATCAGACTCCCTGATGGAATCAGATCATTGATGTAATCAGACCCCCTGATGGAATCACACTCATTGATGGAATCAGACTCCCTAATGGAATCAGACTCCCCAATGGAATGAGCCTCATTGATGGAATCAGACTCCCTGCTGGAATCAGACTCATTGATGAAATCAGACTCCCCGATGGAATCAGACTCATTGATGGAATCAGACTCCCCGATGGAATCAGACTCCACAATGGAATCAGACTCATTGATGGAGTCAGACTACTTGATGGAATCAGACTCCCCAATTGAATCAGACTCATTGATGGAATCAGACTCCCTGATGGAATCAGACTCAATTATGTAATCAGACCCCCGATGGAATCAGACTCATTGATGGAATCAGACTCCCTGATGGAATCAGCCTCCCCAATGGAATGAGATTCATTGATGGAATCAGACTCCCTGCTGGAATCAGACTCATTGATGAAATCAGACTCCCCGATGGAATCAGACTCATTGATGGAATCAGACTCCCCGATGGAATCAAACTACCCGATGGAATCAGTCTCCCCGATGGAATCAGTCTCCCCGATGGAATCAGACTCATTGATGGAATCAGATTCTCCGATGGAATCAGGCTCATTGATGGAATCAGATTCTCCGATGGAATCAGACTCCCTGATGGAATCAGACTCCTCGATGGAGTCAGACTCATTGATGGAATCAGTCTCTCCGATGGAATCAGACTCATTGATGTAATCAGACTCCCTGATGGAGTCAAACTCATTGATGGATGTAGACTCCCCGATGGAATCAGACTCCCCGATGGAATCAGACTCCCCGATGGAATCAGACTCCCCGATGGAATCAGTCTCCCCGATGGAATCAGACTCATTGATGGAATCAGACTCCCTGATGGAATCAGACGCATTGTTGGAATCAAACTCATTGATGGAATCAGGCTCATTGATGGAATCAGTCTCCCCGATGGAATCAGACACATTGATGGAATCAGACTCATTGATGGAATCAGACTCATTGTTGGAATCAGGCTCATTGATGGAATCAGACTCCCCGATGGAATCAGACTCTTTGATGGAATCAGACTCCCTAATGGAATCAGACATCCCAATGGAATCAGACTCATTAATGGAATCAGACTCCCTGATGGAATCACACTCATTGATGGAATCAGACTACCTGGTGGAATCAGACTCCACAATGGAATCAGACTCATTGATGGAATCAGACTCCCCGATGGAATCAGACTCCCCGATGGAATCAGTCTCCCCGATTGAATCAGACTACTTGATGGAATCAGACTCACCGATGGAATCAGACTCATTGATGGAATCAGACTCCCTGATGGAATCAGATCATTGATGTAATCAGACCCCCTGATGGAATCACACTCATTGATGGAATCAGACTCCCTGATGGAATCAGACTCCCCAATGGAATGAGCCTCATTGATGGAATCAGACTCCCTGCTGGAATCAGACTCATTGATGAAATCAGACTCCCCGATGGAATCAGACTCATTGATGGAATCAGACTCCCCGATGGAATCAGACTCCACAATGGAATCAGACTCATTGATGGAGTCAGACTACTTGATGGAATCAGACTCCCCAATTGAATCAGACTCATTGATGGAATCAGACTCCCTGATGGAATCAGACTCATTTATGTAATCAGACCCCTGATGGAATCAGACTCATTGATGGAATCAGACTCCCTGATGGAATCAGCCTCCCCAATGGAATGAGATTCATTGATGGAATCAGACTCCCTGCTGGAATCAGACTCATTGATGAAATCAGAATCCCCGATGGAATCAGACTCATTGATGGAATCAGACTCCTCGATGGAATCAGACTCCACAATGGAATCAGACTCATTGATGGAATCAGACTCCCTGATGGAATCAGACTCTCCGATGGATTCAGACTCCCTGATGGAATCAAACTACCCGATGGAATCAGTCTCCCCGATGGATTCAGTCTTCCTGATGGAATCAGACTCATTGATGGAATCAGACTCATTGATGGAATCAGACTCCCCGATGGAATCAGACTCATTGATGGAATCACACTCATTGATGGAATCAGACACTCCGATGGATTCTGACTCCCCGATGGAATCAGACTCATTGATGGAATCAGACTCCCCGATGGAATCAGACTCATTGTTGGAATCAAACTCATTGATGGAATCAGGCTCATTGATGCAATCAGACTCCCCGATGGAATCAGACTCACTGATGGAATCACACTCATTGATGGAATCAGACTCCCCGATGGAATCAGACTTCCTGATGGAATCAGACTCCACGATGGAATCAGACTCATTGATGGAATCAGACTCCCTAATGGAATCAGACATCCCGATGGAATCAGACTCATTAATGGAATCAGACTCCCTGATGGAATCAGACTCATTGATGGAATCAGACTACCTGGTGGAATCAGACTCCCCAATGGAATCAGACTCATTGATGTAGTCAGACTACTTGATGGAATCAGACTCCCCAATGGAATCAGACTCATTGATGGAATCAGACTCCCTGATGGAATCAGACTCGTTGATGTAATCAGACCACCTGATGGAATCAGACTCATTGATGGAATCAGACTCCCTGATGGAATCAGACTCCCCAATGGAATGAGACTCATTGATGGAATCAGACTCCCTGCTGGAATCAGACTCATTGATGAAATCAGACTCCCCGATGGAATCAGACTCATTGATGGAATCAGACTCCCCGATGGAATCAGACTCCACAATGGAATCAGACTCATTGATGGAATCAGACTCCCTGAAGGCATCAGACTCATTGATGGAATCAGACTTCCTGATGGAATCAGAGTCCCCGATGGAATCAGACTCTCCGATGGATTCAGACTCCCTGATGTAATCCGACTCATTGATGGAATCAGACTCCCTGATGAAATCAGACTCCCCGAAGGAATCAGACTCTCTGATGGAATCAGATTCATTTGTCGAATCAGACTCATTGATGGAATCAGACTCCCCGATGGAATCAGACACATTGATGGAATCAGACTCCCTGATGGAATCAGACTCATTGTTGGAATCAGGCTCATTGATGGAATCAGTCTCCCCGATGGAATCAGACTCTTTGATGGAATCAGACTCCCTAATGGAATCAGACATCCCGATGGAATCAGACTCATTAATGGAATCAGACTCCCTGATGGAATCAGACTCATTGATGGAATCAGACTACCTGGTGGAATCAGACTCCACAATGGAATCAGACTCATTGATGGAATCAGACTCCCCGATGGAATCAGTCTCCCCGATTGAATCAGAATACTTGATGGAATCAGACTCACCGATGGAATCAGACTCATTGATGGAATCAGACTCCCTGATGGAATCAGATCATTGATGTAATCAGACCCCCTGATGGAATCACACTCATTGATGGAATCAGACTCCCTGATGGAATCAGACTCCCCAATGGAATGAGCCTCATTGATGGAATCAGACTCATTTGTCGAATCAGACTCATTGATGGAATCAGACTCCCCGATGGAATCAGACACATTGATGGAATCAGACTCCCTGATGGAATCAGACTCATTGTTGGAATCAGGCTCATTGATGGAATCAGACTCCCCGATGGAATCAGACTCTTTGATGGAATCAGACTCCCTAATGGAATCAGACATCCCGATGGAATCAGACTCATTAATGGAATCAGACTCCCTGATGGAATCACACTCATTGATGGAATCAGACTACCTGGTGGAATCAGACTCCACAATGGAATCAGACTCATTGATGGAATCAGACTCCCCGATGGAATCAGACTCCCCGATGGAATCAGTCTCCCCGATTGAATCAGAATACTTGATGGAATCAGACTCACCGATGGAATCAGACTCATTGATGGAATCAGACTCCCTGATGGAATCAGATCATTGATGTAATCAGACCCCCTGATGGAATCACACTCATTGATGGAATCAGACTCCCTGATGGAATCAGACTCCCCAATGGAATGAGCCTCATTGATGGAATCAGACTCCCTGCTGGAATCAGACTCATTGATGAAATCAGACTCCCCGATGGAATCAGACTCATTGATGGAATCAGACTCCCCGATGGAATCAGACTCCACAATGGAATCAGACTCATTGATGGAATCAGACTCCCTGATGGAATCAGACTCATTGATGGAATCAGACTCATTGATGGAATCAGACTCCCCGATGGAATCAGACTCTCCGATGGATTCAGACTCCCTGATGGAATCCGACTCATTGATGGAATCAGACTCCCTGATGAAATCAGACTCCCCGATGGAATCAGACCCCCTGACGGAATCAGATTCATTTTCGAATCAGACTCATTGATGCAATCAGACTCCCTGATGGAACCAGACTCATTGATGGAATCAGACTCCCCAATTGAATCAGACTCATTGATGGAATCAGACTCCCTGATGGAATCAGACTCATTTATGTAATCAGACCCCTGATGGAATCAGACTCATTGATGGAATCAGACTCCCTGATGGAATCAGCCTCCCCAATGGAATGAGATTCATTGATGGAATCAGACTCCCTGCTGGAATCAGACTCATTGATGAAATCAGAATCCCCGATGGAATCAGACTCATTGATGGAATCAGACTCCTCGATGGAATCAGACTCCACAATGGAATCAGACTCATTGATGGAATCAGACTCCCTGATGGAATCAGACTCTCCGATGGATTCAGACTCCCTGATGGAATCAAACTACCCGATGGAATCAGTCTCCCCGATGAATTCAGTCTTCCTGATGGAATCAGACTCATTGATGGAATCAGACTCATTGATGGAATCAGACTCCCCGATGGAATCAGACTCATTGATGGAATCACACTCATTGATGGAATCAGACACTCCGATGGATTCTGACTCCCCGATGGAATCAGACTCATTGATGGAATCAGACTCCCCGATGGAATCAGACTCATTGTTGGAATCAAACTCATTGATGGAATCAGGCTCATTGATGCAATCAGACTCCCCGATGGAATCAGACTCACTGATGGAATCACACTCATTGATGGAATCAGACTCCCCGATGGAATCAGACTTCCTGATGGAATCAGACTCCACGATGGAATCAGACTCATTGATGGAATCAGACTCCCTAATGGAATCAGACATCCCGATGGAATCAGACTCATTAATGGAATCAGACTCCCTGATGGAATCAGACTCATTGATGGAATCAGACTACCTGGTGGAATCAGACTCCCCAATGGAATCAGACTCATTGATGTAGTCAGACTACTTGATGGAATCAGACTCCCCAATGGAATCAGACTCATTGATGGAATCAGACTCCCTGATGGAATCAGACTCGTTGATGTAATCAGACCACCTGATGGAATCAGACTCATTGATGGAATCAGACTCCCTGATGGAATCAGACTCCCCAATGGAATGAGACTCATTGATGGAATCAGACTCCCTGCTGGAATCAGACTCATTGATGAAATCAGACTCCCCGATGGAATCAGACTCATTGATGGAATCAGACTCCCCGATGGAATCAGACTCCACAATGGAATCAGACTCATTGATGGAATCAGACTCCCTGAAGGCATCAGACTCATTGATGGAATCAGACTTCCTGATGGAATCAGAGTCCCCGATGGAATCAGACTCTCCGATGGATTCAGACTCCCTGATGTAATCCGACTCATTGATGGAATCAGACTCCCTGATGAAATCAGACTCCCCGAAGGAATCAGACTCTCTGATGGAATCAGATTCATTTGTCGAATCAGACTCATTGATGGAATCAGACTCCCCGATGGAATCAGACACATTGATGGAATCAGACTCCCTGATGGAATCAGACTCATTGTTGGAATCAGGCTCATTGATGGAATCAGACTCCCCGATGGAATCAGACTCTTTGATGGAATCAGACTCCCTAATGGAATCAGACATCCCGATGGAATCAGACTCATTAATGGAATCAGACTCCCTGATGGAATCAGACTCATTGATGGAATCAGACTACCTGGTGGAATCAGACTCCACAATGGAATCAGACTCATTGATGGAATCAGACTCCCCGATGGAATCAGTCTCCCCGATTGAATCAGAATACTTGATGGAATCAGACTCACCGATGGAATCAGACTCATTGATGGAATCAGACTCCCTGATGGAATCAGATCATTGATGTAATCAGACCCCCTGATGGAATCACACTCATTGATGGAATCAGACTCCCTGATGGAATCAGACTCCCCAATGGAATGAGCCTCATTGATGGAATCAGACTCATTTGTCGAATCAGACTCATTGATGGAATCAGACTCCCCGATGGAATCAGACACATTGATGGAATCAGACTCCCTGATGGAATCAGACTCATTGTTGGAATCAGGCTCATTGATGGAATCAGACTCCCCGATGGAATCAGACTCTTTGATGGAATCAGACTCCCAAATGGAATCAGACATCCCGATGGAATCAGACTCATTAATGGAATCAGACTCCCTGATGGAATCACACTCATTGATGGAATCAGACTACCTGGTGGAATCAGACTCCACAATGGAATCAGACTCATTGATGGAATCAGACTCCCCGATGGAATCAGACTCCCCGATGGAATCAGTCTCCCCGATTGAATCAGAATACTTGATGGAATCAGACTCACCGATGGAATCAGACTCATTGATGGAATCAGACTCCCTGATGGAATCAGATCATTGATGTAATCAGACACCCTGATGGAATCACACTCATTGATGGAATCAGACTCCCTGATGGAATCAGACTCCCCAATGGAATGAGCCTCATTGATGGAATCAGACTCCCTGCTGGAATCAGACTCATTGATGAAATCAGACTCCCCGATGGAATCAGACTCATTGATGGAATCAGACTCCCCGATGGAATCAGACTCCACAATGGAATCAGACTCATTGATGGAATCAGACTCCCTGATGGAATCAGACTCATTGATGGAATCAGACTCATTGATGGAATCAGACTCCCCGATGGAATCAGACTCTCCGATGGATTCAGACTCCCTGATGGAATCCGACTCATTGATGGAATCAGACTCTCTGATGAAATCAGACTCCCCGATGGAATCAGACCCCCTGACGGAATCAGATTCATTTTCGAATCAGACTCATTGATGCAATCAGACTCCCTGATGGAACCAGACTCATTGATGGAATCAGACTCCCCGATGGAATCAGACTCCCCGAAGGAATCAGACTCATTGATGGAATCAGACTCCCCGATGGAATAAGACTCATTGATGGAATCAGACTCCCGGATGGAATCAGACTCCCCGATTGAATCAGACGTATTGATGGAATCAGACTCTCCGATGGAATCAGTCTCCCTGATGGAAACAGACTCACTGATTGAATCAGACACCCCGATGTAATCAGACTCATTGATGGCATCAGACTCCCCGATGGAATCAGACTCATTGATGGAATCAGACTCCCCGATGGAATCAGACTCATTGATGGAATCAGACTCCCTGATGGAATCAGGCTCATTGATGGAATCAGACTCATTGATTGAAACAGACTCCCTGATGGAATCAGACTCATTGATGGAATCAGACTCCCCGATGGAATCAAGCTACCCGATGGAATTAGTCTCCCCGATGGAATCAGTCTCCCCGATGGACTCAGACTCATTGATGGAATCAGACTCTGCGATGGAATCAGACTCATTGATGGAATCACACTCATTGATGGAATCAGACTTTCCGATGGAATCACACTCCCCGATGAAATCAGACTCATTGATGGAATCAGACTCCCCGATGGAATCAGACTCATTGTTGGAATCAAACTCATTGATGGAATCAAACTCACTGATGGAATCAGGCTCATTGATGGAGTCAGACTCCCCAATGGAATCAGACTCACTGACGGAATCACTCTCATTGATGGAATCAGACTCTCCGATGGAATCAGACTCCCTGATGGAATCAGACTCCTCGATGGAGTCAGACTCATTGATGGAATCAGTCTCTCCGATGGAATCAAACTCATTGATGGAATCAGACTCACTGATGGAATCAGACTCATTGATGGATGCAGACTCCCCGATGGAATCAGTCTCCCCGATGGAATCAGACTCATTGATGGAATCAGACTCCCTGATGGAATCAGACTCATTGTTGGAATCAAACTCATTGATGGAATCAAGCTCAATGATGGAATCAGACTCATTGATGGAATCAGTCTCCCAGATGGAATCAGACTCATTGATGGAATCCGACTGACCGATGGAATCAAACTATCCGATGGAATCAGTCTCCCCGATGGAATCAGTCTCCCCGATGGAAGCAGACTCATTGAGGAAATCAGACTCATTGATGGAATCAGACTCCCCGATGGAATCAGACTCATTGATGGAATCACACTCATTGATGGAATCAACCTCCCTGATGGATTCAGACTCCCCGATGGAATCAGACTCATTGATGGAATCAGACTCCCTAATGGAATCAGACATCCCGATGGAATCAGACTCATTAATGGAATCAGACTCCCTGATGGAATCAGACTCATTGATGGAATCAGACTACCTGGTGGAATCAGACTCCCCAATGGAATCAGACTCATTGATGGAATCAGACTACTTGATGGAATCAGACTCCGCAATGGAATCAGACTCATTGATGGAATCAGACTTCCTGATGGAATCAGACTCATTGATGTACTCAGACCCCCTGAGGGAATCAGACTCATTGATGGATGCAGACTCCCCGATGGAATCAGACTCATTGATGGAATCAGACTCACCGATGGAATCAGACTCCACAATGAAATCAGACTCATTGATGGAATCAGACTCCCTGAAGGAATCAGACTCATTGATGGAATCAGACTCTCCGATGGAATCAGGCTCATTGATGGAATCAGACTCCCCAATGGAGTCAGACTCACTGACGGAATCAATCTCATTGATGGAATCAGACTCTCCGATGGAATCAGACTCCCCGATGGAATCAGACTCCTCGATGGAGTCAGACTCATTGATGGAATCAGACTCCCTGAAGGAATCAGACTCATTGATGGAATCAGACTCTCCGATGGAATCAGTCTCCCTGATGGAAACAGACTCACTGATGGAATCAGACACCCTGATGGAATTAGACTCATTGATGGCATCAGACTCCCCGATGGAATCAGACTCCCCGATGGAATCGGTCTCCCCGATGGAATCAGACTCATTGATGGAATCAGACTCCCTGATTGAATCAGACTCATTGTTGGAATCAAACTCATTGATGGAATCAGGCTCATTGATTGTATCAGACTCCCCGATGGAATCAAACTACCCGATGGAATCAGACTCCCCGATGGAATCAGTCTCCCCGATGGAATCAGACTCATTGATGGAATCACACTCATTGCTGGAATCAGACTTTCCGATGGAATCAGACTCACTGATGGAATCAGACTCATTGATGGAATCAGACTCCCCAATGGAATCAGACTCATTGATGGAATCAGACTCCCTGATGGAATCAGACTCATTGTTGGAATCAAACTCATTGATGGAATCAAGCTCATTGATGGAATCAGACTCATTGATGGAATCAGTCTCCCAGATGGAACCAGACTCATTGATGGAATCAGACTGCCCGATGGAATCAAACTATCCGATGGAATCAGTCTCCCCGATGGAATCAGTCTGCCCGATGGAAGCAGACTCATTGAGGAAATCAGACTCATTGATGGAATCAGACTCCCCGATGGAATCAGACTCATTGATGGAATCACACTCATTGATGGAATCAGACTCCCTGATGGATTCAGACTCCCCGATGGAATCAGACTCATTGATGGAATCAGACTCCCTAATGGAATCAGACATCCCGATGGAATCAGACTCATTAATGGAATCAGACTCCCTGATGGAATCAGACTCATTGATGGAATCAGACTACCTGGTGGAATCAGACTCCCCAATGGAATCAGACTCATTGATGGAATCAGACTCCCCAATGGAATCAGACTCATTGATGGAATCAGACTTCCTGATGGAATCAGACTCATTGATGTACTCAGACCCCCTGAGGGAATCAGACTCATTGATGGATGCAGACTCCCCGATGGAATCAGACTCATTGATGGAATCAGACTCACCGATGGAATCAGACTCCACAATGAAATCAGACTCATTGATGGAATCAGACTCCCTGAAGGAATCAGACTCATTGATGGAATCAGACTCTCCGATGGAATCAGTCTCCCTGATGGAAACAGACTCACTGATGGAATCAGACACCCTGATGGAATCAGACTCATTGATGGCATCAGACTCCCCGATGGAATCAGACTCCCCGATGGAATCGGTCTCCCCGATGGAATCAGACTCATTGATGGAATCAGACTCCCTGATGGAATCAGACTCATTGTTGGAATCAAACTCATTGATGGAATCAGGCTCATTGATTGAAACAGACTCCCTGATGGAATCAGACTCATTGATTGAATCAGACTCCCCGATGTAATCAAACTACCCGATGGAATCAGACTACCCGATGGAATCAGTCTCCCCGATGGAATCAGACTCATTGATGGAATCACACTCATTGCTGGAATCAGACTTTCCGATGGAATCAGACTCACTGATGGAATCAGACTCATTGATGGAATCAGACTCCCCGATGGAATCAGACTCATTGTTGGAATCAAACTCATTGATGGAATCAAACTCACTGATGGAATCAGGCTCATTGATGGAATCAGACTCCCCAATGGAGTCAGACTCACTGACGGAATCAATCTCATTGATGGAATCAGACTCTCCGATGGAATCAGACTCCCCGATGGAATCAGACTCCTCGATGGAGTCAGACTCATTGATGGAATCAGTCTCTCCGATGGAATCAGACTCATTGATGGAATCAGACTCCCTGATGGAATCAGACTCATTGATGGAATCAGACTACCTGGTGGAATCAGACTCCCCAATGGAATCAGACTCATTGATGGAATCAGACTACTTGATGGAATCAGACTCCGCAATGGAATCAGACTCATTGATGGAATCAGACTTCCTGATGGAATCAGACTCATTGATGTACTCAGACCCCCTGAGGGAATCAGACTCATTGATGGATGCAGACTCCCCGATGGAATCAGACTCATTGATGGAATCAGACTCACCGATGGAATCAGACTCCACAATGAAATCAGACTCATTGATGGAATCAGACTCCCTGAAGGAATCAGACTCATTGATGGAATCAGACTCTCCGATGGAATCAGTCTCCCTGATGGAAACAGACTCACTGATGGAATCAGACACCCTGATGGAATTAGACTCATTGATGGCATCAGACTCCCCGATGGAATCAGACTCCCCAATGGAATCTGTCTCCCCGATGGAATCAGACTCATTGATGGAATCAGACTCCCTGATGGAATCAGACTCATTGTTGGAATCAAACTCATTGATGGAATCAGGCTCATTGATTGAATCAGACTCCCCGATGGAATCAAACTACCCGATGGAATCAGACTCCCCGATGGAATCAGTCTCACCGATGGAATCAGACTCATTGATGGAATCACACTCATTGCTGGAATCAGACTTTCCGATGGAATCAGACTCACTGATGGAATCAGACTCATTGATGGAATCAGACTCCCCAATGGAATCAGACTCATTGATGGAATCAGACTCCCTGATGGAATCAGACTCATTGTTGGAATCAAACTCATTGATGGAATCAAGCTCATTGATGGAATCAGACTCATTGATGGAATCAGTCTCCCAGATGGAACCAGACTCATTGATGGAATCAGACTGCCCGATGGAATCAAACTATCCGATGGAATCAGTCTCCCCGATGGAATCAGTCTGCCCGATGGAAGCAGACTCATTGAGGAAATCAGACTCATTGATGGAATCGGACTCCCCGATGGAATCAGACTCATTGATGGAATCACACTCATTGATGGAATCAGACTCCCTGATGGATTCAGACTCCCCGATGGAATCAGACTCATTGATGGAATCAGACTCCCTAATGGAATCAGACATCCCGATGGAATCAGACTCATTAATGGAATCAGACTCACCGATGGAATCAGACTCCACAATGAAATCAGACTCATTGATGGAATCAGACTCCCTGAAGGAATCAGACTCATTGATGGAATCAGACTCTCCGATGGAATCAGTCTCCCTGATGGAAACAGACTCACTGATGGAATCAGACACCCTGATGGAATCAGACTCATTGATGGCATCAGACTCCCCGATGGAATCAGACTCCCCGATGGAATCGGTCTCCCCGATGGAATCAGACTCATTGATGGAATCAGACTCCCTGATGGAATCAGACTCATTGTTGGAATCAAACTCATTGATGGAATCAGGCTCATTGATTGAAACAGACTCCCTGATGGAATCAGACTCATTGATTGAATCAGACTCCCCGATGTAATCAAACTACCCGATGGAATCAGACTACCCGATGGAATCAGTCTCCCCGATGGAATCAGACTCATTGATGGAATCACACTCATTGCTGGAATCAGACTTTCCGATGGAATCAGACTCACTGATGGAATCAGACTCATTGATGGAATCAGACTCCCCGATGGAATCAGACTCATTGTTGGAATCAAACTCATTGATGGAATCAAACTCACTGATGGAATCAGGCTCATTGATGGAATCAGACTCCCCAATGGAGTCAGACTCACTGACGGAATCAGACTCATTGATGGAATCAGACTCCCTGATGGAATCAGACTCATTGATGGAATCAGACTACCTGGTGGAATCAGACTCCCCAATGGAATCAGACTCATTGATGGAATCAGACTACTTGATGGAATCAGACTCCGCAATGGAATCAGACTCATTGATGGAATCAGACTTCCTGATGGAATCAGACTCATTGATGTACTCAGACCCCCTGAGGGAATCAGACTCATTGATGGATGCAGACTCCCCGATGGAATCAGACTCATTGATGGAATCAGACTCACCGATGGAATCAGACTCCACAATGAAATCAGACTCATTGATGGAATCAGACTCCCTGAAGGAATCAGACTCATTGATGGAATCAGACTCTCCGATGGAATCAGTCTCCCTGATGGAAACAGACTCACTGATGGAATCAGACACCCTGATGGAATTAGACTCATTGATGGCATCAGACTCCCCGATGGAATCAGACTCCCCAATGGAATCTGTCTCCCCGATGGAATCAGACTCATTGATGGAATCAGACTCCCTGATGGAATCAGACTCATTGTTGGAATCAAACTCATTGATGGAATCAGGCTCATTGATTGAATCAGACTCCCCGATGGAATCAAACTACCCGATGGAATCAGACTCCCCGATGGAATCAGTCTCACCGATGGAATCAGACTCATTGATGGAATCACACTCATTGCTGGAATCAGACTTTCCGATGGAATCAGACTCACTGATGGAATCAGACTCATTGATGGAATCAGACTCCCCAATGGAATCAGACTCATTGATGGAATCAGACTCCCTGATGGAATCAGACTCATTGTTGGAATCAAACTCATTGATGGAATCAAGCTCATTGATGGAATCAGACTCATTGATGGAATCAGTCTCCCAGATGGAACCAGACTCATTGATGGAATCAGACTGCCCGATGGAATCAAACTATCCGATGGAATCAGTCTCCCCGATGGAATCAGTCTGCCCGATGGAAGCAGACTCATTGAGGAAATCAGACTCATTGATGGAATCGGACTCCCCGATGGAATCAGACTCATTGATGGAATCACACTCATTGATGGAATCAGACTCCCTGATGGATTCAGACTCCCCGATGGAATCAGACTCATTGATGGAATCAGACTCCCTAATGGAATCAGACATCCCGATGGAATCAGACTCATTAATGGAATCAGACTCACCGATGGAATCAGACTCCACAATGAAATCAGACTCATTGATGGAATCAGACTCCCTGAAGGAATCAGACTCATTGATGGAATCAGACTCTCCGATGGAATCAGTCTCCCTGATGGAAACAGACTCACTGATGGAATCAGACACCCTGATGGAATCAGACTCATTGATGGCATCAGACTCCCCGATGGAATCAGACTCCCCGATGGAATCGGTCTCCCCGATGGAATCAGACTCATTGATGGAATCAGACTCCCTGATGGAATCAGACTCATTGTTGGAATCAAACTCATTGATGGAATCAGGCTCATTGATTGAAACAGACTCCCTGATGGAATCAGACTCATTGATTGAATCAGACTCCCCGATGTAATCAAACTACCCGATGGAATCAGACTACCCGATGGAATCAGTCTCCCCGATGGAATCAGACTCATTGATGGAATCACACTCATTGCTGGAATCAGACTTTCCGATGGAATCAGACTCACTGATGGAATCAGACTCATTGATGGAATCAGACTCCCCGATGGAATCAGACTCATTGTTGGAATCAAACTCATTGATGGAATCAAACTCACTGATGGAATCAGGCTCATTGATGGAATCAGACTCCCCAATGGAGTCAGACTCACTGACGGAATCAATCTCATTGATGGAATCAGACTCTCCGATGGAATCAGACTCCCCGATGGAATCAGACTCCTCGATGGAGTCAGACTCATTGATGGAATCAGTCTCTCCGATGGAATCAGACTCATTGATGGAATCAGACTCCCTGATGGAATCAGACTCATTGATGGAATCAGACTACCTGGTGGAATCAGACTCCCCAATGGAATCAGACTCATTGATGGAATCAGACTACTTGATGGAATCAGACTCCGCAATGGAATCAGACTCATTGATGGAATCAGACTTCCTGATGGAATCAGACTCATTGATGTACTCAGACCCCCTGAGGGAATCAGACTCATTGATGGATGCAGACTCCCCGATGGAATCAGACTCATTGATGGAATCAGACTCACCGATGGAATCAGACTCCACAATGAAATCAGACTCATTGATGGAATCAGACTCCCTGAAGGAATCAGACTCATTGATGGAATCAGACTCTCCGATGGAATCAGTCTCCCTGATGGAAACAGACTCACTGATGGAATCAGACACCCTGATGGAATTAGACTCATTGATGGCATCAGACTCCCCGATGGAATCAGACTCCCCAATGGAATCTGTCTCCCCGATGGAATCAGACTCATTGATGGAATCAGACTCCCTGATGGAATCAGACTCATTGTTGGAATCAAACTCATTGATGGAATCAGGCTCATTGATTGAATCAGACTCCCCGATGGAATCAAACTACCCGATGGAATCAGACTCCCCGATGGAATCAGTCTCACCGATGGAATCAGACTCATTGATGGAATCACACTCATTGCTGGAATCAGACTTTCCGATGGAATCAGACTCACTGATGGAATCAGACTCATTGATGGAATCAGACTCCCCAATGGAATCAGACTCATTGATGGAATCAGACTCCCTGATGGAATCAGACTCATTGTTGGAATCAAACTCATTGATGGAATCAAGCTCATTGATGGAATCAGACTCATTGATGGAATCAGTCTCCCAGATGGAACCAGACTCATTGATGGAATCAGACTGCCCGATGGAATCAAACTATCCGATGGAATCAGTCTCCCCGATGGAATCAGTCTGCCCGATGGAAGCAGACTCATTGAGGAAATCAGACTCATTGATGGAATCGGACTCCCCGATGGAATCAGACTCATTGATGGAATCACACTCATTGATGGAATCAGACTCCCTGATGGATTCAGACTCCCCGATGGAATCAGACTCATTGATGGAATCAGACTCCCTAATGGAATCAGACATCCCGATGGAATCAGACTCATTAATGGAATCAGACTCCCTGATGGAATCAGACTCATTGATGGAATCAGACTACCTGGTGGAATCAGACTCCCCAATGGAATCAGACTCATTGATGGAATCAGACTCCCCAATGGAATCAGACTCATTGATGGAATCAGACTTCCTGATGGAATCCAACTCATTGATGTACTCAGACCCCCTGAGGGAATCAGACTCATTGATGGATGCAGACTCCCCGATGGAATCAGACTCATTGATGGAATCAGACTCACCGATGGAATCAGACTCCACAATGAAATCAGACTCATTGATGGAATCAGACTCCTTGAAGGAATCAGACTCATTGATGGAATCAGACTCTCCGATGGAATCAGTCTCCCTGATGGAAACAGACTCACTGATGGAATCAGACACCCTGATGGAATCAGACTCATTGATGGCATCAGACTCCCCGATGGAATCAGACTCCCCGATGGAATCGGTCTCCCCGATGGAATCAGACTCATTGATGGAATCAGACTCCCTGATGGAATCAGACTCATTGTTGGAATCAAACTCATTGATGGAATCAGGCTCATTGATTGAAACAGACTCCCTGATGGAATCAGACTCATTGATTGAATCAGACTCCCCGATGTAATCAAACTACCCGATGGAATCAGACTCCCCAATGGAATCAGTCTCCCCGATGGAATCAGACTCATTGATGGAATCACACTCATTGCTGGAATCAGACTTTCCGATGGAATCAGACTCACTGATGGAATCAGACTCATTGATGGAATCAGACTCCCCGATGGAATCAGACTCATTGATGGAATCAAACTCATTGATGGAATCAAACTCACTGATGGAATCAGGCTCATTGATGGAATCAGACTCCCCAATGGAGTCAGACTCACTGACGGAATCAATCTCATTGATGGAATCAGACTCTCCGATGGAATCAGACTCCCCGATGGAATCAGACTCCTCGATGGAGTCAGACTCATTGATGGAATCAGTCTCTCCGATGGAATCAGACTCATTGATGGAATCAGACTCCCTGATGGAATCAGACTCATTGATGGATGCAAACTCCCAGATGGAATCAGTCTTCCTGATGGAATCAGACTCATTGATGGAATCAGACTCCCTGATGGAATCAGACTCATTGTTGGAATCAAACTCATTGATGGAATCAGACTCCCCGATGGAATCAAACTATCCGATGGAATCAGTCTCCCCGATGGAATCAGACTCATTGTTGGAGTCAAACTCATTGATGGAATCAAACTCACTGATGGAATCAGGCTCATTGATGGAGTCAGACTCATTGATGGAATCAGTCTCCCAGATGGAATCAGACTCATTGATGGAATCAGACTGCCCGATGGAATCAAACTATCCGATGGAATCAGTCTCCCCGATGGAATCAGTCTCCCCGATGGAAGCAGACTCATTGAGGAAATCAGACTCATTGATGGAATCAGACTCACCGATGGAATCAGACTCATTGATAGAATCACACTCATTGATGGAATCAGACTCCCTGATGGATTCAGACTCCCCGATGGAATCAGACACGTTGATGGAATCAGACTCCCTAATGGAATCAGACATCCCGATGGAATCAGACTCATTAATGGAATCAGACTCCCTGATGGAATCAGACTCATTGATGGAATCAGACTACCTGGTGGAATCAGACTCCCCAATGGAATCAGACTCATTGATGGAATCAGACTACTTGATGGAATCAGACTCGCCAATGGAATCAGACTCATTGATGGAATCAGACTCCCTGATGGAATCAGACTCATTGATGTTCTCAGACCCCCTGAGGGAATCAGACTCATTGATGGATGCAGACTCCCCGATGGAATCAGACTCATTGATGGAATCAGACTCACCGATGGAATCAGACTCCACAATGAAATCAGACTCATTGATGGAATCAGACTCCCTGAAGGAATCAGACTCATTGATGGAATCAGACTCTCCGATGGAATCAGTCTCCCTGATGGAAACAGACTCACTGATGGAATCAGACACCCCGATGGAATCAGACTCATTGATGGCATCAGACTCCCCGATGGAATCAGACTCCCCGATGGAATCGGTCTCCCCGATGGAATCAGACTCATTGATGGAATCAGACTCCCCGATGGAATCAGACTCATTGTTGGAATCAAACTCATTGATGGAATCAGGCTCATTGATTTAATCAGACTCATTGATTGAAACAGACTCCCTGATGGAATCAGACTCATTGATTGAATCAGACTCCCCGATGGAATCAAACTACCCGATGGAATCAGTCTCCCCGATGGAATCAGTCTCCCCGATGGAATCAGACTCATTGATGGAATCACACTCATTGCTGGAATCAGACTTTCCGATGGAATCAGACTCACTGATGGAATCAGATTCATTGATGGAATCAGACTCCCCAATGGAGTCAGACTCACTGACGGAATCAATCTCATTGATGGAATCAGACTCTCCGATGGAATCAGACTACCCGATGGAATCAGACTCCTCGATGGAGTCAGACACATTGATGGAATCTGTCTCTCCGATGGAATCAGACTCATTGATGGAATAAGACTCATTGATGGAATCAGACTCCCCGATGGAATCAGACTCCCAGATGGAATCAGTCTCCCCGATGGAATCAGACTCATTGATGGAATCAGATTCCCTGATGGAATCAGACTCATTGTTGGAATCAAACTCATTGATGGAATCAGACTCCCCGATGGAATCAAACTATCCGATGGAATCAGTCTCCCCGATGGAATCAGTCTCCCCGATGGAAGCAGACTCATTGAGGAAATCAGACTCATTGATGGAATCAGACTCCCCGATGGAATCAGACTCATTGATGGAATCACACTCATTGATGGAATCAGACTCATTGATGGAATCAGACTACCTGGTGGAATCAGACTCCCCAATGGAATCAGACTCATTGATGGAATCAGACTACTTGATGGAATCAGACTCCCCAATGGAATCAGACTCATTGATGGAATCAGACTCCCTGATGGAATCAGACTCATTGATGGAATCAGACTCACCGATGGAATCAGACTCCACAATGAAATCAGACTCATTAATGGAATCAGACTCCCTGAAGGAATCAGACTCATTGATGGAATCAGACTCTCCGATGGAATCAGTCTCCCTGATGGAAACAGACTCACTGATGGAATCAGACACCCTAATGGAATCAGACTCATTGATGGCATCAGACTCATTGATGGAATCAGACTCACTGATGGAATCAGACTCATTGATGGAATCAGACTCCCCGATGGAATCAGACTCCCCGATGGAATCGGTCTCCCCGATGGAATCAGACTCATTGATGGAATCAGAGTCCCTGATGGAATCAGACTCATTGTTGGAATCAAACTCATTGATGGAATCAGGCTCATTGATGGAATCAGACTCATTGATAGAATCAGACTCCCTGATGGAATCAGACTCATTGATTGAATCAGACTCCCCGATGGAATCAAACTACCCGATGGAATCAGTCTCCCCGATGGAATCAGACTCATTGATGGAATCAGACTCCCCGATGGAATCAGACTCTTTGTTGGAATCAAACTCTTTGATGGAATCAAACTCACTGATGGAATCAGGCTCATTGATGGAATCAGACTCCCCAATGGAGTCAGACTCACTGACGGAATCAATCTCATTGATGGAATCAGACTCTCCGATGGAATCAGACTCCCCGATGGAATCAGACTCCTCGATGGAGTCAGACTCATTGATGGATGCAGTCTCTCCGATGGAATCAGACTCATTGATGGAATCAGACTCTCTGATGGAATCAGACTCCCCGATGGAATCAGTCTCCCCGATGGAATCAGACTGATTGATGGAGTCAGACTCCCCGATTGAATCAGACTCATTGATGGAATCAGATACCCAGATGGAATCAGTCTCCTTAATGGAATCAGACACATTGATGGAATCAGACTCCCCGACGGAATCAAACTCCCCGCTGGAATCAGTCTCATTGATCTAATCGGACTCATTGATGGAATCAGACTCATTAATGGAATCAGTCTCCCCGATGGAATCAGACTCCACTCTGGTATCAGTCTCATTGATGGAATCAGACTCATTGATGGAATCAGACTCATTGATGGAATAAGGCTCATTGATGGAATCTGACTCCCCGATGGAATCAGACTCATTGATGTATTCAGACTTATTGATGGAATCAGCCTCATTAATGGAATTAGGCTCATTGACGTAATCAGACTCCCCAATGGAATCAGACTCATTGATGGAATCAGACTCATTGCTGGAATCAGACTCCCCGATGGAATCAGACTCCCTGATGGAATCAGACTCCCTGATGGAATCAGACTCATTGATGGAATCAGCACTTGTTCCTGCTCTCACTGAGCACTCTTCCAGCAGGGGCTCCAAACCATCCACATGGCTGAAATCTGTCTGCTCTGGTGCCAATTACAGAAATCGTTTGTACATCCTCACTCGCTCCTTTGCAATCTTTCACAACATCACAGAGTCACTGGCAGATCCTGTCTCTGTGCTCCATGTCTCAAGTCTTTGGGGCGGGAATCAGACTCCCCGATGGAATCAGACTCATTGATGGAATCAGACTCCCTGCTGGATTGAATCTTTCTGATGGAATCAGACTCATTGATGGAATCAGACTCATTGATGGAATCAGGCTCATTGATGGAATCAGTCTCCCCGATGGAATCAGACTCATTGATGGAATCAGACTGCCCGATGGAATCAGAGTCATTGTTGGAATCAAACTCATTGATGGAATCAGACTCATTGATGGAATCAGACTCCCCGGTGGAATCAGAGTCATTGTTGGAATCAAACTCATTGATGGAATCAGACTCATTGATGGAATCAGACTCCCCGGTGGAATCAAACACCCCAATGGAATCAGACTCTTTAATGGAATCAGACTCCCCAATGGAATCAGACTCATTGATGGAATCTGACTCATTGATGGAATCAGACTCATTGATGGAATCAGACTCCCCGATGGAATCAGACTCCCCGATGGAATCAGACTCCCCGATGCAATAAGACTCATTGATGGAATCAGACTTCTTGATGGAATCTGACTCATTGATGGAATCTGACTCTTTAATGGAATCAGACTTCCTAAGGGAATCAGACTCATTGATGGAATCAGGCTCATTGATGGAATCAGTCTCCCCGATGGAATCAGACTCATTGATGGAATCAGACTCCCCGATGGAATCAGACTCACTGATGGAATCAGACTCCCTGATGGAATCAGACTCATTGATGGAATCAGACTCCCCGATGGAATCAAACACCCCGATGGAATCAGACTCATTAATGGAAACAGACTCCCTGATGGAATCAGACTCATTGATGGAATCTGACTCCCCGATGGAATCAGACACCCTGATGGAATCAGACTCCCTGATGGAATCAGTCGCTCCGATGGAAAAGACTCATTGATGGAATCAGACTCATTGATGGAATCAGACTCATCGATGGAATCAAACTCATTGATGGAATCAGACTCATTGATGGAATCAGACTCCTTAATGGAATCAGGCTCCCCGATGGAATCAGACTCCCCGATGGAATCAGTCTCATTGATGGAAGCAGACTCCCCGATGGAATCAGTTTCCCTGATTGAATCAGACTCATTGATGGAATCAGACTCATTGATGGAATCAGACTCCCCGATGGAATCAGTCTGCCTGATGGAATCAGACTTATTGATGGAATCAGACTCATTGATGAAATCACACTCCCTGATGGAATCAGTCTCCCCAATGGAATCAGACTCATTGATGGAATCTGAGTCATTGATGGAATCCGACACCCTGCTGGAATCAGTCTTTCTGATGGAATCAGACTCATTGATCGAATCAAACTCATTGATGGAATCAGGCTCATTGATGGAATCAGACTCCCTGATGGAATCAGACTCATTGATGGAATCAGGCTCATTGATGGAATCAGACTCCCCGATGGATTCAGACTCACTGATGGAATCAGCCTCCCTGATGGAATCAGACTCATTGATGGAATCTGACTCCCCAATGGAATCAGACGCCCTGATGGAATCAGACTCCCTGATGGAATCTGACTCCCCGATGGAATCAGACACCCTGATGGAATCAGACTCCCTGATGGAATCAGTCTCCCCGATGGAATCAGACTCATTGATGGAATCAGACTCCCTGATGGAATCAGACTCATTGTTGGAATCAAACTCATTGATGGAATCAGACTCCCCGATGGAATAAAACTATCCGATGGAATCAGTCTCCCCGATGGAATCAGTCTCCCCGATGTAATCAGACTCATTGAGGAAATCAGACTCATTGATGGAATCAGACTCCCCGATGGAATCAGACTCATTGATGGAATCACACTCATTGATGGAATCAGACTCCCTGATGGATTCAGACTCCCCGATGGAATCAGACTCATTGATGGAATCAGACTCCCTCATGGAATCAGACATCCCGATGGAATCAGACTCATTAATGGAATCAGACTCCCTGATGGAATCAGACTCATTGATGGAATCAGACTACCTGGTGGAATCAGACTCCCGATGGAATCAGACTCTTTAATGGAATCAGCCTCCCCCATGGAATCAGACTCATTGATGGAATCAGACTCCCCGATGGAATCAGACTCTTTAATGGAATCAGTCTCCCCGATGGAATCAGACTCCCCGATGGAATCAGAATCCTCGATGGAATCAGACTCATTGATGGTATCAGACTCCCTGATGGAATCAGACCCATTGATGGAGTCAGACTCATTGATGGAATAAGGCTCATTGATGGAATCTGACTCATTGATGGAATCAGACTAATGGATGGAATCAGGCTCATTGATGGAATCAGACTCCCCAATGGAAACAGACTCATTGATGAAATCAGACACATTGATGGAATCAGACACCCCGATGGAATCTGACTCATTCATGGTATCAGACTCCCCGATAGAATCAGACTCATTGATGGAATCAGATTCCCCAATGGAATCAGACTCCCCGATGGAATCAGACTCATTGATGGAGTCAGACTCATTGATGGAATCAGACTCCCCGATGGAATCAGACTCATTGATGGAATCAGACTCCCCGATGGAATCAGACTCATTGATGGAATCAGACTCCCCGATGGAATTAGACTCATTGATGGCATCAGACTCATTGATGGAATCAGACTCCATGATGGAATCAGACTTATTGATGGAATCAGACTCATTGATGAAATCACACTCCCTGATGGAATCAGTCTCCCCGATGGAACCAGACTCATTGATGGAATCTGAGTCATTGATGGAATCCGACACCCTGCTGGAATCAGTCTTTCTGCTGGAATCAGACTCATTGATCGAATCAAACTCATTGATGGAATCAGGCTCATTGATGGAATCAGACTCATTGATAGAATCAGACTCCCCAATGGAATCAGGCTCATTGATGGAATCAGAATCCCCGATGGAATCAGACTCCCCAATGGAATCAGTCTCCCCAATGGAATCAGTCTCCCTGATGGAATCAGACACCTTAATGGAATCAGTCTCCTTAATGGAATTCGACTCCCCGATGAAATCAGACTCCCCGCTGGAATCAGTCTCATTGATGTAATCAGACTCCTTAATGGAATCAGAAATATTGATGGAATCAGTCTCCTTAATGGAATCTGACACCTTAATGGAATCAGTCTCCTTAATGGAATTCGACACCCCGATGAAATCAGACTCCCCGCTGGAATCAGACTCCCTGATGGAATCAGACTCATTGATGGAATCAGACTAATTGATGGAATCAGGCTCATTGATGGAATCAGAATCCCCAATGGAATCAGGCTCATTGATGGAATTAGACTCATTGATGGAAAATCAGACTCATTGATGGAATCAGGCTCATTGATGGAATCAGGCTCATGGATGGAATCAGACTCCCCAATGGAATCAGGCTCATTGATGGAATTAGACTCATTGATGGAACAAGACTCTTTAATGGAATCAGTCTCCCCGATGGAATCAGGCTCATTGATGGATTCAGGCTCATTGATAGAATCAGACTCCCCGATGGAATCAGACTCATTGATGGAATCCGACTCATTGATGGATTCAGACTCCCCGAGGGAATCAGGCTCATTGATGGAATCAGACTCCCCGATGGAATCAGACTCATTGATGAAATCAGACTCCCCGATGGAATCACACTCATTGATGAAATCAGACTCCCTGATGGAATCAGACTCATTGATGGAATCAGACTCATTAATGGAATCAGGCTCATTGATGGAATCAGACTCCGCAATGGAATCAGACTCCCTGATGGAATCCGACTCATTGATGGAATCAGTCTCCCTGCTGGAATCAGACTCCCCGATGGAATCAGACTCATTGATGGAATCAGGCTCATTGATGGAATCAGACTCCCCGATGGATTCAGACTCACTGATGGAATCAGACTCCCTGATGGAATCAGACTCATTGATGGAATCTGACTCCCCAATGGAATCAGACGCCCTGATGGAATCAGACTCCCTGATGGAATCAGTCGCCCCGATGAAATCAGACTCATTGATGGAATCAGACTCTTCGATGGAATCAGACTCATTGATGGAATCAGACTTCTTGATGGAATCAAACTCATTGATGGAATCTGACTCATTGATGGAATCTGACTCTTTAATGGAATCAGACTCCCCAATGGAATCAGACTCATTGATGGAATCTGACTCATTGATGGAATCAGACTCATTGATGGAATCAGACTCCCCGATGGAATCAGACTCCCCGATGGAATCAGACTCCCCGATGCAATAAGACTCATTGATGGAATCAGACTTCTTGATGGAATCTGACTCATTGATGGAATCTGACTCTTTAATGGAATCAGACTTCCTAAGGGAATCAGACTCATTGATGGAATCAGGCTCATTGATGGAATCAGTCTCCCCGATGGAATCAGACTCATTGATGGAATCAGACTCCCCGATGGAATCAGACTCACTGATGGAATCAGACTCCCTGATGGAATCAGACTCATTGATGGAATCAGACTCCCCGATGGAATCAAACACCCCGATGGAATCAGACTCATTAATGGAAACAGACTCCCTGATGGAATCAGACTCATTGATGGAATCTGACTCCCCGATGGAATCAGACACCCTGATGGAATCAGACTCCCTGATGGAATCAGTCGCTCCGATGGAAAAGACTCATTGATGGAATCAGACTCATTGATGGAATCAGACTCATCGATGGAATCAAACTCATTGATGGAATCAGACTCATTGATGGAGTCAGACTCCTTAATGGAATCAGGCTCCCCGACGGAATCAGACTCCCCGATGGAATCAGTCTCATTGATGGAAGCAGACTCCCCGATGGAATCAGTTTCCCTGATTGAATCAGACTCATTGATGGAATCAGACTCATTGATGGAATCAGACTCCCCGATGGAATCAGTCTGCCTGATGGAATCAGACTTATTGATGGAATCAGACTCATTGATGAAATCACACTCCCTGATGGAATCAGTCTCCCCAATGGAATCAGACTCATTGATGGAATCTGAGTCATTGATGGAATCCGACACCCTGCTGGAATCAGTCTTTCTGATGGAATCAGACTCATTGATCGAATCAAACTCATTGATGGAATCAGGCTCATTGATGGAATCAGACTCCCTGATGGAATCAGACTCATTGATGGAATCAGGCTCATTGATGGAATCAGACTCCCCGATGGATTCAGACTCACTGATGGAATCAGACTCCCTGATGGAATCAGACTCATTGATGGAATCTGACTCCCCAATGGAATCAGACGCCCTGATGGAATCAGACTCCCTGATGGAAGCAGTCGCCCCGATGAAATCAGACTCATTGATGGAATCAGACTCTTCGATGGAATCAGACTCATTGATGGAATCAGACTTCTTGATGGAATCAAACTCTTTGATGGAATCTGACTCATTGATGGAATCTGACTCTTTAATGGAATCAGACTCCCCAATGGAATCAGACTCATTGATGGAATCTGACTCATTGATGGAATCAGACTCATTGATGGAATCAGACTCCCCGATGGAATCAGACTCCCCGATGCAATAAGACTCATTGATGGAATCAGACTTCTTGTTGGAATCTGACTCATTGATGGAATCTGACTCTTTAATGGAATCAGACTTCCTAATGGAATCAGACTCATTGATGGAATCAGGCTCATTGATGGAATCAGTCTCCCCGATGGAATCAGACTCATTGATGGAATCAGACTCCCCGATGGAATCAGACTCACTGATGGAATCAGACTCCCTGATGGAATCAGACTCATTGATGGAATCAGACTCCCCGATGGAATCAAACACCCCAATGGAATCAGACTCATTAATGGAAACAGACTCCCTGATGGAATCAGACTCATTGATGGAATCTGACTCCCCGATGGAATCAGACACCCTGATGGAATCAGACTCCCTGATGGAATCAGTCGCTCCGATGGAAAAGACTCATTGATGGAATCAGACTCATTGATGGAATCAGACTCATCGATGGAATCAAACTCATTGATGGAATCAGACTCATTGATGGAATCAGACTCCTTAATGGAATCAGGCTCCCCGATGGAATCAGACTCCCCGATGGAATCAGTCTCATTGATGGAAGCAGACTCCCCGATGGAATCAGTTTCCCTGATTGAATCAGACTCATTGATGGAATCAGACTCATTGATGGAATCAGACTCCCCGATGGAATCAGTCTGCCTGATGGAATCAGACTTATTGATGGAATCAGACTCATTGATGAAATCACACTCCCTGATGGAATCAGTCTCCCCAATGGAATCAGACTCATTGATGGAATCTGAGTCATTGATGGAATCCGACACCCTGCTGGAATCAGTCTTTCTGATGGAATCAGATTCATTGATCGAATCAAACTCATTGATGGAATCAGGCTCATTGATGGAATCAGACTCCCTGATGGAATCAGACTCCCCAATGGAATCAGGCTCATTGATGGAATCAGACTCCCCGATGGAATCAGACTCCCCGATGGAATCAATCTCCCCGATGGAATCAGACTGATTGATGGAGTCAGACTCCCCGATGGAATCAGACTCATTGATGGAATCAGATACCCAGATGGAATCAGTCTCCTTAATGGAATCAGACACATTGATGGAATCAGACTCCCCGACGGAATCAAACTCCCCGCTGGAATCTGTCTCATTGATCTAATCAGACTCATTGATGGAATCAGACTCATTAATGGAATCAGTCTCCCCGATGGAATCAGACTCCACTCTGGAATCAGTCTCATTGATGGAATCAGACTCATTGATGGAATCAGACTCATTGATGGAATAAGGCTCATTGATGGAATCTGACTCCCCGATGGAATCAGACTCATTGATGTATTCAGACTTATTGATGGAATCAGCCTCATTAATGGAATCAGGCTCATTGACGTAATCAGACTCCCCAATGGAATCAGACTCATTGATGGAATCAGACTCATTGCTGGAATCAGACTCCCCGATGGAATCAGACTCCCTGATGGAATCAGACTCCCTGATGGAATCAGACTCATTGATGGAATCAGAACTTGTTCCTGCTCTCACTGAGCACTCTTCCAGCAGGGGCTCCAAACCATCCACATGGCTGAAATCTGTCTGCTCTGGTGCCAATTACAGAAATCGTTTGTACATCCTCACTCGCTCCTTTGCAATCTTTCACAACATCACAGAGTCACTGGCAGATCCTGTCTCTGTGCTCCATGTCTCAAGTCTTTGGAGCGGGAATCAGACTCCCCGATGGAATCAGACTCATTGATGGAATCAGACTCCCTGCTGGATTGAATCTTTCTGATGGAATCAGACTCATTGATGGAATCAGACTCATTGATGGAATCAGGCTCATTGATGGAATCAGTCTCCCCGATGGAATCAGACTCATTGATGGAATCAGACTGCCCGATGGAATCAGTGTCATTGTTGGAATCAAACTCATTGATGGAATCAGGCGCATTGATGGAATCAGACTCCCCGATGGAATCAGACTCACTGATGGAATCAGACTCCCTGATGGAATCAGACTCATTGATGGAATCAGACTCCCCGGTGGAATCAAACACCCCGATGGAATCAGACTCATTAATGGAAACAGACTCCCTGATGGAATCAGACTCATTGATGGAATCTGACTCCCCGATGGAATCAGACACCCTGATGGAATCAGACTCCCTGATGGAATCAGTCGCTCCAATGGAAAAGGCTCATTGATGGAATCAGATTCATTGATGGAATCAGACTCATCGATGGAATCAAACTCATTGATGGAATCAGACTCATTGATGGAATCAGACTCCTTAATGGAATCAGGCTCTCCGATGGAATCAGACTCATTGATGGAATCAGACTCATTGATGGAAGCAGACTCCCCGATGGAATCAGTTTCCCTGATTGAATCAGACTCATTGATGGAATCAGACTCATTGATGAAATCACACTCCCTGATGGAATCAGTCTCCCCGATGGAATCAGACTCATTGATGGATTCTGAGTCATTGATGGAATCAGACTCCCCGATGGAATCAGATCCCCCAATGGAATCATTCTCCCCGATGGTATCAGTCTCCCCGCTGGAATCAGATTCATTGATGGAATCAGACTCATTGATGGAATCAGACTCCTCGATGGAATCAGACTCATTGATGGAATGAGACTCCCCGATGGAATCAGACTCCCTGATGGAATCAGACTCATTGGTGGAATCAGACTCATTGATGGAATCAGCCTCCCCGATGGAATCAGTCTCATTGATGGAATCAGACTCATTGATGGAATCAGACTCCCCGCTGGAATCAGACTCATTGATGGATTCTGAGTCATTGATGGAATCAGACTCCCCGATGGAATCAGATCCCCCAGTGGAATCAGATTCATTGATGGAATCAGACTCGCCGATGGAATCAGATTCATTGATGGAATCAGACGCATTGATGGAATCAGACTCCCCGTTGGAATCAGTCTCCCCGATGGAATCAGACTCATTGATGGAGTCAGACTCCCCGATGGAATCAGACACATTGATGGAATCAGATACCCCGATGGAATCAGTCTCCCTGATGGAACCAGACTTATTGATGGAATCAGACTCCCCGATGGAATCAGACTCCCCACTGGAATCAGTCTCATTGATGGAATCAGACTCATTGATGGAATCAGACTCCCCGCTGGAATCAGACTCATTGATGGATTCTGAGTCATTGATGGAATCAGACTTCCCGATGGAATCAGATCCCCCAGTGGAATCAGTCTCCCCGATGGTATCAGTCTCCCCGCTGGAATCAGATTCATTGATGGAATCAGACTCATTGATGGAATCAGACCTATTGATGAAATCAGACTCCTCGATGGAATCAGACTCATTGATGGAATCAGACTCATTGATGGAATCAGACTCCCCGCTGGAATCAGACTCATTGATGGATTCTGAGTCATTGATGGAATCAGACTCCCCGATGGAATCAGATCCCCCAATGGAATCAGTCTCCCCGATGGTATCAGTCTCCCCGCTGGAATCAGATTCATTGATGGAATCAGACTCATTGATGGAATCAGACCTATTGATGGAATCAGTCTCCCCGATGGAACCAGACTTATTGATGGAATCAGACTCCCCGATGGAATCAGTCTCCCTGATGGAACCAGACTTATTGATGGAATCAGACTCCCCGATGGAATCAGACTCCCCACTGGAATCAGTCTCATTGATGGAATCAGACTCATTGATGGAATCAGACTCCTTAATGGAATCAGGCTCCCCGATGGAATCAGACTCATTGATGGAATCAGACTCATTGATGGAAGCAGACTCCCCGATGGAATCAGACCTATTGATGGAATCAGACTCCTCGATGGAATCAGACTCATTGATGGAATGAGACTCCCCGATGGAATCAGACTCCCTGATGGAATCAGACTCATTGGTGGAATCAGACTCATTGATGGAATCAGCCTCCCCGATGGAATCAGACTCCCCGATGGAATCAGACTCCCTGATGGAATCAGACTCCTCGATCGTATCAGATTCATTGATGGAATCAGACTCGCCGATGGAATCAGACTCATTGATGGAATCAGACGCATTGATGGAATCAGACTCCCCGTTGGAATCAGTCTCCCCGATGGAATCAGACTCATTGATGGAGTCAGACTCCCCGATGGAATCAGACTCATTGATGGAATCAGATACCCCGATGGAATCAGTCTCCCTGATGGAACCAGACTTATTGATGGAATCAGACTCCCCGATGGAATCAGACTCCCCACTGGAATCAGTCTCATTGATGGAATCAGACTCATTGATGGAATCAGACTCCCCGCTGGAATCAGTTTCATTGATGGAATCAGACTCATTGATGGAATCAGACTCATTGATGGAATCAGACTCATTAATGGAATAAGGCTCATTGATGGAATCTGACTCATTGATGGAATCAGACTCATTGATGGAATCAGGCTCATTGATGGAATCAGACTCCCCAATGGAAACAGACTCATTGATGGAATCAGACTCCCCGCTGGAATCAGTCTCATTGATGGAATCAGACTCATTGATGGAATCAGACTCATTGATGGAATCAGACTCCCCGATGGAATCAGACTCCCCGCTGGAATCAGTTTCATTGATGGAATCAGACTCATTGATGGAATCAGACTCATTGATGGAATCAGACTCATTGATGGAATAAGGCTCATTGATGGAATCTGACACATTGATGCAATCAGACTCACGGATGGAATCAGGCTCATTGATGGAATCAGACTCCCCAATGGAAACAGACTCATTGATGGAATCAGACACACCGATGGAATCAGACTCATTGATGGAATCAGATACCCCGATGGAATCAGTCTCCCTGATGGAACCAGACTTATTGATGGAATCAGACTCCCCGATGGAATCAGACTCCCCACTGGAATCAGTCTCATTGATGGAATCAGACTCATTGATGGAATCAGACTCGCCGCTGGAATCAGTTTCATTGATGGAATCAGACTCATTGATGGAATCAGACTCATTGATGGAATCAGACTCATTGATGGAATAAGGCTCATTGATGGAATCTGACTCATTGATGGAATCAGGCTCATTGATGGAATCAGACTCCCCAATGGAAACAGACTCATTGATGGAATCAGACTCCCCGCTGGAATCAGTCTCATTGATGGAATCAGACTCATTGATGGAATCAGACTCATTGATGGAATCAGACTCCCCGATGGAATCAGACTCCCCGCTGGAATCAGTTTCATTGATGGAATCAGACTCATTGATGGAATCAGACTCATTGATGGAATCAGACTCATTGATGGAATAAGGCTCATTGATGGAATCTGACACATTGATGGAATCAGACTCACGGATGGAATCAGGCTCATTGATGGAATCAGACTCCCCAATGGAAACAGACTCATTGATGGAATCAGACACATGGATGGAATCAGACACACCGATGGAATCAGACTCATTGATGGAATCAGATTCCCCGATGGAATCAGAGTCATTGATGGAAGCAAACACATGGATGGAATCAGACTCATTGATGGAAACAGACGCCCCGGTGTAATCAGACTCATTGATGGAATCAGACTCCCCGATTGAATCTGACTCATTGATGGAATCAGACTCCCCGATGGAAACAGACTCATTGATGGAATCAGACTCATTGATGGAATCCGACACCCTGCTGGAATCAGTTTTTCTGATGGAATCAGACTCATTGATGGAATCAAACTCATTGATGGAATCAGGCTCATTGATGGAATCAGACTCATTGATAGAATCAGACTCCCCAATGGAATCAGACTCATGGATGGAATCAGACTCCCCGATGGAAACAGACTCATTGATGGAATCAGACTCATTGATGGAATCCGACACCCTGCTGGAATCAGTTTTTCTGATGGAATCAGACTCATTGATGGAATCAAACTCATTGATGGAATCAGGCTCATTGATGGAATCAGACTCATTGATAGAATCAGACTCCCCAATGGAATCAGACTCATGGATGGAATCAGACTCCCCGATGGAAACAGACTCATTGATGGAATCAAACTCATTGATGGAATCAGGCTAATTGATGGAATCAGACTCCCCGATGGAATCAGACTCCCCAATGGAGTCAGTCTCCCCGATGGAATCAGCCTCATTGATGGAATCAGACTCCCCGATGGAATCAGTCTCCTTGATGGAATCAGACACATTGATGGAATCAGACTCCCCGATGGAATCAAACTCCCCGCTGGAATCAGTCTCATTGATGGAATCAGACTCATTGATGGAATCAGACTCTTTGATGGAATAAGGCTCATTGATGGAATCTGACTCCCCGATGGAATCAGACTCATTGATGTATTCAGACTTATTGATGGAATCAGCCTCATTAATGGAATCAGGCTCATTGATGGAATCAGACTCCCCAATGGAATCAGACTCATTGATGAATCGGACTCATTGATGGAATCAGACTCCCCGTTGGAATCAGACTCATTGATGGAATCAAACTCATTGATGGAATCAGGCTCATTGATGGAATCAGACTCACCGATGGAATCAGACTCAATGATGGAATCAGACTCCCTGATAGAATCAGACTCATTTATGGAATCAGACTCCCCAATGGAATCAGACCCATTGATGGAATCAGACTCATTGATGGAATCAGACTCCCCGTTGGAATCAGACTCATTGATGGAATCAGTCGCCCCGATGGAATCAGACTCATTGATGGAATCAGACTCCCCGATGGAATCAGCCTCATTGATGGAATCAGACTCCTCGATGGAATCAAACTCATTGATGGAATCAGACTCTTTAATGGAATCAGTCCCCCTGATGGAATCAGACTCATTGATGAAATCAGATACCCCGATGGAATCAGTCTCCCTGATGGAACCAGACTTATTGATGGAATCAGACTCCCCGATGGAATCAGACTCCCCACTGGAATCAGTCTCATTGATGGAATCAGACTCATTGATGGAATCAGACTCCCCGCTGGAATCAGTTTCATTGATGGAATCAGACTCATTGATGGAATCAGACTCATTGATGGAATCAGACTCATTAATGGAATAAGGCTCATTGATGGAATCTGACTCATTGATGGAATCAGACTCATTGATGGAATCAGGCTCATTGATGGAATCAGACTCCCCCATGGAAACAGACTCATTGATGGAATCAGACTCCCCGCTGGAATCAGTCTCATTGATGGAATCAGACTCATTGATGGAATCAGACTCATTGATGGAATCAGACTCCCCGATGGAATCAGACTCCCCGCTGGAATCAGTTTCATTGATGGAATCAGACTCATTGATGGAATCAGACTCATTGATGGAATCAGACTCATTGATGGAATAAGGCTCATTGATGGAATCTGACACATTGATGCAATCAGACTCACGGATGGAATCAGGCTCATTGATGGAATCAGACTCCCCAATGGAAACAGACTCATTGATGGAATCAGACACACCGATGGAATCAGACTCATTGATGGAATCAGATACCCCGATGGAATCAGTCTCCCTGATGGAACCAGACTTATTGATGGAATCAGACTCCCCGATGGAATCAGACTCCCCACTGGAATCAGTCTCATTGATGGAATCAGACTCATTGATGGAATCAGACTCCCCGCTGGAATCAGTTTCATTGATGGAATCAGACTCATTGATGGAATCAGACTCATTGATGGAATCAGACTCATTGATGGAATAAGGCTCATTGATGGAATCTGACTCATTGATGGAATCAGGCTCATTGATGGAATCAGACTCCCCAATGGAAACAGACTCATTGATGGAATCAGACTCCCCGCTGGAATCAGTCTCATTGATGGAATCAGACTCATTGATGGAATCAGACTCATTGATGGAATCAGACTCCCCGATGGAATCAGACTCCCCGCTGGAATCAGTTTCATTGATGGAATCAGACTCATTGATGGAATCAGACTCATTGATGGAATCAGACTCATTGATGGAATAAGGCTCATTGATGGAATCTGACACATTGATGGAATCAGACTCACGGATGGAATCAGGCTCATTGATGGAATCAGACTCCCCAATGGAAACAGACTCATTGATGGAATCAGACACATGGATGGAATCAGACACACCGATGGAATCAGACTCATTGATGGAATCAGATTCCCCGATGGAATCAGAGTCATTGATGGAAGCAAACACATGGATGGAATCAGACTCATTGATGGAAACAGACGCCCCGGTGTAATCAGACTCATTGATGGAATCAGACTCCCCGATTGAATCTGACTCATTGATGGAATCAGACTCCCCGATGGAAACAGACTCATTGATGGAATCAGACTCATTGATGGAATCCGACACCCTGCTGGAATCAGTTTTTCTGATGGAATCAGACTCATTGATGGAATCAAACTCATTGATGGAATCAGGCTCATTGATGGAATCAGACTCATTGATAGAATCAGACTCCCCAATGGAATCAGACTCATGGATGGAATCAGACTCCCCGATGGAAACAGACTCATTGATGGAATCAGACTCATTGATGGAATCCAACACCCTGCTGGAATCAGTTTTTCTGAGGGAATCAGACTCATTGATGGAATCAAACTCATTGATGGAATCAGGCTCATTGATGGAATCAGACTCCCCGATGGAATCAGACTCCCCAATGGAGTCAGTCTCCCCGATGGAATCAGCCTCATTGATGGAATCAGACTCCCCGATGGAATCAGTCTCATTGATGGAATCAGACACATTGATGGAATCAGACTCCCCGATGGAATCAAACTCCCCGCTGGAATCAGTCTCATTGATGGAATCAGACTCATTGATGGAATCAGACTCTTTGATGGAATAAGGCTCATTGATGGAATCTGACTCCCCGATGGAATCAGACTCATTGATGTATTCAGACTTATTGATGGAATCAGCCTCATTAATGGAATCAGGCTCATTGATGGAATCAGACTCCCCAATGGAATCAGACTCATTGATGGAATCGGACTCATTGATGGAATCAGACTCCCCGTTGGAATCAGACTCATTGATGGAATCAAACTCATTGATGGAATCAGGCTCATTGATGGAATCAGACTCACCGATGGAATCAGACTCAATGATGGAATCAGACTCCCTGATAGAATCAGACTCATTGATGGAATCAGACTCCCCAATGGAATCAGACCCATTGATGGAATCAGACTCATTGATGGAATCAGACTCCCCGTTGGAATCAGACTCATTGATGGAATCAGTCGCCCCGATGGAATCAGACTCATTGATGGAATCAGACTCATTGATGGAATCAGACTCCCCGATGGAATCAGCCTCATTGATGGAATCAGACTCCTCGATGGAATCAAACTCATTGATGGAATCAGACTCTTTAATGGAATCAGTCCCCCTGATGGAATCAGACTCATTGATGAAATCAGACTCATTGAAGGAATCGGACTCATTGATGGAATTAGTCTCCTTAATGGAATGAGACTGATAGATAGAATCAGTCTGCTTAATGGAATCAGACTTATTGATGAAATCAGACTCATTGATGGAATCAGTCTTCTTAATGGAATCAGACTCATTGATGGAATCAGTCTCCTGAATGGAATCAGAAATATTGATGGAATCAGTCTCCTTAATGGAATCTGACTCCTTAATGGAATCAGTCTCCTTAATGGAATTCGACTCCCCGATGAAATCAGACTCCCCGCTGGAATCAGTCTCATTGATGGAATCAGACTCATTGATGGAATCAGACTCATTGATGGAATCAGGCACGTTGATGGAATCAGGCTCATTGATGGAATCAGAATCCCCAATGGAATCAGGCTCATTGATGGAATTAGACTCATTGATGGAAAATCAGACTCATTGATGGAATCAGGCTCATTGATGGAATCAGGCTCATTGATGGAATCAGACTCCCCAATGGAATCAGTCTCATGGATGGAATCAGACTCCCCAATGGAATAAGGCTCATTGATGGAATTAGACTCATTGATGGAACAAGACTCTTTAATGGAATCTGTCTCCCCGATGGAATCAGGCTCATTGATGGATTCAGGCTCATTGATAGAATCAGACTCCCTGATGGAATCAGACTCATCGATGTAATCAGACTCATTGCTGGAATCAGACACCCCGATGGAATCAGACTCAATGATGGAATCCGACTCATTGATGGATTCAGACTCCCCGATGGAATCAGACTCATTGATGAAATCAGACTCCCCGATGGAATCACACTCATTGATGGAATCAGACTCATTGATGGAATCAGACTCATTAATGGAATCAGGCTCATTGATGGAATCAGACTCCCCAATGGAATCAGACTCCCTGATGGAATCTGACTCATTGATGGAATCAGACTCCCTGATGGAATCAGACTCATTGATGGAATCTGACTCCCCGATGGAATCAGACACCCCGATGGAATCAAACTCCCCGCTGGAATCAGTCTCATTGATGGAATCAGACTCATTGATGGAATCAGACTCCCCGATGGAATCAGACTCCCCGCTGGAATCAGTTTCATTGATGGAATCAGACTCATTGATGGAATCAGACTCATTGATGGAATCAGACTCATTGATGGAATAAGGCTCATTGATGGAATCTGACACATTGATGCAATCAGACTCACGGATGGAATCAGGCTCATTGATGGAATCAGACTCCCCAATGGAAACAGACTCATTGATGGAATCAGACACACCGATGGAATCAGACTCATTGATGGAATCAGATACCCCGATGGAATCAGTCTCCCTGATGGAACCAGACTTATTGATGGAATCAGACTCCCCGATGGAATCAGACTCCCCACTGGAATCAGTCTCATTGATGGAATCAGACTCATTGATGGAATCAGACTCCCCGCTGGAATCAGTTTCATTGATGGAATCAGACTCATTGATGGAATCAGACTCATTGATGGAATCAGACTCATTGATGGAATAAGGCTCATTGATGGAATCTGACTCATTGATGGAATCAGGCTCATTGATGGAATCAGACTCCCCAATGGAAACAGACTCATTGATGGAATCAGACTCCCCGCTGGAATCAGTCTCATTGATGGAATCAGACTCATTGATGGAATCAGACTCATTGATGGAATCAGACTCCCCGATGGAATCAGACTCCCCGCTGGAATCAGTTTCATTGATGGAATCAGACTCATTGATGGAATCAGACTCATTGATGGAATCAGACTCATTGATGGAATAAGGCTCATTGATGGAATCTGACACATTGATGGAATCAGACTCACGGATGGAATCAGGCTCATTGATGGAATCAGACTCCCCAATGGAAACAGACTCATTGATGGAATCAGACACATGGATGGAATCAGACACACCGATGGAATCAGACTCATTGATGGAATCAGATTCCCCGATGGAATCAGAGTCATTGATGGAAGCAAACACATGGATGGAATCAGACTCATTGATGGAAACAGACGCCCCGGTGTAATCAGACTCATTGATGGAATCAGACTCCCCGATTGAATCTGACTCATTGATGGAATCAGACTCCCCGATGGAAACAGACTCATTGATGGAATCAGACTCATTGATGGCATCCGACACCCTGCTGGAATCAGTTTTTCTGATGGAATCAGACTCATTGATGGAATCAAACTCATTGATGGAATCAGGCTCATTGATGGAATCAGACTCATTGATAGAATCAGACTCCCCAATGGAATCAGACTCATTGGATGGAATCAGACTCCCCGATGGAAACAGACTCATTGATGGAATCAGACTCATTGATGGAATCCGACACCCTGCTGGAATCAGTTTTTCTGAGGGAATCAGACTCATTGATGGAATCAAACTCATTGATGGAATCAGGCTCATTGATGGAATCAGACTCCCCGATGGAATCAGACTCCCCAATGGAGTCAGTCTCCCCGATGGAATCAGCCTCATTGATGGAATCAGACTCCCCGATGGAATCAGTCTCCTTGATGGAATCAGACACATTGATGGAATCAGACTCCCCGATGGAATCAAACTCCCCGCTGGAATCAGTCTCATTGATGGAATCAGATTCATTGATGGAATCAGACTCTTTGATGGAATAAGGCTCATTGATGGAATCTGACTCCCCGATGGAATCAGACTCATTGATGTATTCAGACTTATTGATGGAATCAGCCTCATTAATGGAATCAGGCTCATTGATGGAATCAGACTCCCCAATGGAATCAGACTCATTGATGGAATCGGACTCATTGATGGAATCAGACTCCCCGTTGGAATCAGACTCATTGATGGAATCAAACTCATTGATGGAATCAGGCTCATTGATGGAATCAGACTCACCGATGGAATCAGACTCAATGATGGAATCAGACTCCCTGATAGAATCAGACTCATTGATGGAATCAGACTCCCCAATGGAATCAGACCCATTGATGGAATCAGACTCATTGATGGAATCAGACTCCCCGTTGGAATCAGACTCATTGATGGAATCAGTCGCCCCGATGGAATCAGACTCATTGATGGAATCAGACTCATTGATGGAATCAGACTCCCCGATGGAATCAGCCTCATTGATGGAATCAGACTCCTCGATGGAATCAAACTCATTGATGGAATCAGACTCTTTAATGGAATCAGTCCCCCTGATGGAATCAGACTCATTGATGAAATCAGACTCATTGAAGGAATCGGACTCATTGATGGAATTAGTCTCCTTAATGGAATGAGACTGATAGATAGAATCAGTCTGCTTAATGGAATCAGATGCATTGTTGGAATCAGTCTCCTTAATGGAATCAGACTTATTGATGAAATCAGACTCATTGATGGAATCAGTCTTCTTAATGGAATCAGACTCATTGATGGAATCAGTCTCCTGAATGGAATCAGAAATATTGATGGAATCAGTCTCCTTAATGGAATCTGACTCCTTAATGGAATCAGTCTCCTTAATGGAATTCGACTCCCCGATGAAATCAGACTCCCCGCTGGAATCAGTCTCATTGATGGAATCAGACTCATTGATGGAATCAGACTCATTGATGGAATCAGGCACGTTGATGGAATCAGGCTCATTGATGGAATCAGAATCCCCAATGGAATCAGGCTCATTGATGGAATTAGACTCATTGATGGAAAATCAGACTCATTGATGGAATCAGGCTCATTGATGGAATCAGGCTCATTGATGGAATCAGACTCCCCAATGGAATCAGTCTCATGGATGGAATCAGACTCCCCAATGGAATAAGGCTCATTGATGGAATTAGACTCATTGATGGAACAAGACTCTTTAATGGAATCAGTCTCCCCGATGGAATCAGGCTCATTGATGGATTCAGGCTCATTGATAGAATCAGACTCCCTGATGGAATCAGACTCATTGATGGATTCAGGCTCATTGATAGAATCAGACTCCCTGATGGAATCAGACTCATTGATGTAATCAGACTCATTGCTGGAATCAGACACCCCGATGGAATCAGACTCAATGATGGAATCCGACTCATTGATGGATTCAGACTCCCCGATGGAATCAGACTCATTGATGAAATCAGACTCCCCGATGGAATCACACTCATTGATGGAATCAGACTCATTGATGGAATCAGACTCATTAATGGAATCAGGCTCATTGATGGAATCAGACTCCCCAATGGAATCAGACTCCCTGATGGAATCTGACTCATTGATGGAATCAGACTCCCTGATGGAATCAGACTCATTGATGGAATCTGACTCCTCGATGGAATCAGACACCCCGATGGAATCAGACTCATTGATGGAAACAGACTCCTTGATGGAATCAGACTCCCCGATGGAAGCAAACTCATTGATGGAATCCGACTCATTGATGGATTCAGACTCCCCGAGGGAATCAGGCTCATTGATGGAATCAGTCTCCCCGATGGAATCAGACTCATTGATGGAATCAGACTCATTGATGGAGTCCGACTTCTTGATGGAATCAAACACATTGATGGAATCAAACTCATTGATGGAATCAGGCGCATTGATGGAATCAGACTCCCCAATGGAATCAGACTCACAGATGGAATCAGACTCCCGAATGGAATCAGACTCATTGATGGAATCTGACTCCCCGATGGAATCAGACACCCCGATGGAATCAGACTCATTGATGGAATCAGACTCCCCGATGGAATCAGACTCATTGTTGGAATCAAACTCATTGATGGAATCAGGCGCATTGATGGAATCAGACTCCCCAATGGAATCAGACTCCCTGATGGAATCAGACTCATTGATGGAATCTGACTCCCCGATGGAATCAGACACCCCGATGGAATCACACTCATTGATGGAATCCGACTCATTGATGGATTCAGACTCCCCGAGGGAATCAGGCTCATTGATGGAATCAGTCTCCCCGATGGAATCAGACTCATTGATGGAATCAGACTCTTCGATGGAATCAGACTCATTGATGGAGTCAGACTTCTTGATGGAATCAAACTCATTGATGGAATCTGACTCATTAATGGAATCTGACTCTTTAATGGAATCAGACTCCCCGATGGAATCAGACTCCCCGATGGAATAAGACTCATTGATGGAATCAGACTTCTTGATGGAATCAAACTCATTGATGGAATCTGACTCATTGATGGAATCTGACTCTTTAATGGAATCAGACTCTCCAATGGAATCAGACTCATTGATGGAATCTGACTCATTGATGGAATCAGACTCCCCGATGGAATCAGACTCCCCGATGGAATCAGACTCATTGATGGAATCAGACTCCCCGATGGAATCAGACTCCCCGATGGAATCAGACTCATTGATGGAATCAGACTCATTGATGGAATCAGACTCATTGATGGAATCAGACTCCCAGATGGAATCAGACTCATTGATGGAATCAGACTCATTGATGGAATCAGACTCCCCAATGGAATCAGACTCCCTGATGGAATCAGACTCATTGATGGAATCTGACTCCCCGATGGAATCAGACACCCCGATGGAATCAGACTCATTGATGGAAACAGACTCCTTGATGGAATCAGACTCCCCGATGGAAGCAAACTCATTGATGGAATCCGACTCATTGATGGATTCAGACTCCCCGAGAGAATCAGGCTCATTGATGGAATCAGTCTCCCCGATGGAATCAGACTCATTGATGAAATCAGACTCCCCGATGGAATCACACTCATTGATGGAATCAGACTCCCCGATGGAATCAGACTCATTGATGGAATCAGGCTCATTGATGGAATCAGACTCCCCAATAGAATCCGACTCATTGATGGAATCAGACTCCCTGCTGGAATCAGACTCTCCGATGGAATCAGACTCATTGATGGAATCAGGCTCATTGATGGAATCAGACTCCCCGATGGATTCAGACTCACTGATGGAATCAGACTCCCTGATGGAATCAGACTCATTGATGGAATCTGACTCCCCAATGGAATCAGACTCCCTGATGGAATCAGACTCCCTGATGGAATCAGTCGCCCCGATGAAATCAGACTCATTGATGGAATCAGACTCTTCGATGGAATCAGACTCATTGATGGAATCAGACTTCTTGATGGAATCAAACTCATTGATGGAATCAGACTCATTGATGGAATCTGACTCTTTAATGGAATCAGACTCCCCAATGGAATCAGACTCATTGATGGAATCTGACTCATTGATGGAATCAGACTCTTTAATGGAATCAGTCTCCCCGTTGGAATCAGACTCCCCGATGAATCAGACTCCCCGATGGAATAAGACTCATTGATGGAATCAGACTCCCCAATGGAATCAGACTCCCCGATGGAATCAGACTCATTGATGGAGTCAGACCCATTGATGGAATCAGACTCCCCGATGGAATCAGTCTCATTGATGGAATCAGACTCCCTGATGGAATCAGACTCATTGATGGAATCAGACTCATTGATGGAATCAGACTCCCCAATGGAATCAGACTCATTGAGGGAATCAGACTCCCCGATGGAATCAGACTCATTGATGGAATCAGACTCATTGATGGATTCAGGCTCATTGATGGAATCAGACTCCCCGATGGAATCAGACTCATTGATGGAATCAGACTCCCCGATGGAATCAGACTCATTGATGGAATCAGACTCATTGATGGAATCAGGCTCATTGATGGAATCAGACTCCCCGATGGAATCAGACTCATTGATGGAATCAGACTCATTGATGGAGTCAGACTCCCCGATGGAATCAGACTCGTTGTTGGAATCAAACTCATTGATGGAATCAGGCGCATTGATGGAATCAGACTCCCCAATGGAATCAGACTCACAGATGGAATCAGACTCCCTAATGGAATCAGACTCATTGATGGAATCTGACTCCCCGATGGAATCAGACACCCCGATGGAATCAGACTCATTGATGGAAACAGACTCCCTGATGGAATCAGACTCATTGATGGAATCTGACTCCCCGATGGAATCAGACTCCCTGATGGAATCAGACTCCCTGATGGAATTAGTCACCCCGATGGAATCAGACTCATTGATGGAATCAGACTCATTGATGGTTTCAGACTCATCGATGGAATTAGATTCATCGATGTTATCAAACTCATTGATAGAATCAGACTCATTGATGGAATCAGACTCATTGATGGAATCAGACTCTTTAATGGAATCAGTCTCCCCGATGGAATCAGACTCATTGATGGAATCAGACTCATTGATGGAATCAGACTCATTGATATACTCAGTCTCCTTAATGGAATCAGACTCATTGATGGAATCAGACTCATTGATGGAATCAGTCTCCTTAATGGAATCAGACTCATTGATTGAATCAGACTCATTGATGGAATCAGTCTCCCCGATGGAATCAGACTCATTGATGGAATCAGACTCCCCGATGGAATCAGACTCCCCGATGGAATCAGACTCATTGATGGAATCAGACTTCTCGATGGAATCAGACTCCCCGATGGAATCAGACTCATTGATGGAATCAGATTCCCCGATGGAATCAGACTCCCCGATGGAATCAGACGCATTGATGGAATCAGACTCCCCGATGGAATCAGACTCCCCGATGGAATCAGACTCATTGATGGAATCAGACTCCCCGATGGAATCAGACTCATTGATGGAATCAGACTCCCCGATGGAATCAGACTCATTGATGGAATCAGTCTCCCCGATGGAATCAGTCTCCCCAATTGAATCAGACTCATTGATGGAATCAGACACCCCGATGAAATCAGACTCATTGATGGAATCAGACTCCCCGATGGAATCAGCACTTGTTCCTGCTCTCACTGAGCACTCTTCCAGCAGGGGCTCCAAACCATCCACATGACTGAAATCTGTCTGCTCTGGTGCCAATTGCAGAAATCGTTTGTACATCCTCACTCGCTCCTTTGCAATCTTTCACAACATCACAGAGTCACTGGCAGATCCTGTCTCTGTGCTCCATGTCTCAAGTCTTTGGGGCGGGAGTGGGTGAGCTGCTTTTTCAAATCACTGGATGTACAGTGACATTAGGAAGGTAAAGGGAATATTGTCATTTATATCAAGGAGAATGGAAAACAGTAGAGATTATTTTTGCATTGACAAGAGCACATCTGGAGAACTGTGTATACTTTTAGAAGCAGAAGATAGAGAGGCCTTTCGGCCCCTCAAACCTACTTCACCATTCAATACAATCATGGCTTCTCATCCGACGCACTCCCCTATTTCTGCTTCCTGCCATTACCCTTTGATTCCCTTCGCGTTAAGAATTATCATCTCCTCTTTCCAGTTAGAGGAGATTATCAGTAGATTTGAGACTAGCAAACGTGACACCTTGATTTCACTGCAGGGTGTAAGCATGTTCCCAGTCAGTTCAACATCAACATGGGGTTTCAGAAACAGTCCTCAGGGAAAAATGACCAGGCACTCAGGGAGGTTCTTGTAGAATAGACATAGCCAGCCGGAATCAACAAACGATAGATCATTATTAAATAATCCAATAGAACATTTTTAAATTTATTTACAGAATGTGAGTGTCACTGGCTGGGACCAGTATTTATTGCCCCGTCCCTAGTTGCCCCTTGAGAAGGTGGGGGTGAGCTGCCTTCTTGAACCGCTGCAGTCCATGTGCTGTGGGTAGACCCACAATGCCCTTAGGGAGGGAATTCCAGGATTCTGACCCAGTGACACTGAAGGAACGGCGATATATTTCCAAGTCAGGATGGTGAGGGGCTCGGAGGGGAACTTGCAGGGGGTGGTGTTCCCATGTATCTGCTGCCCTTGTCCTTCCAGATGGAAGTGGATGTGGGTTTGGAATTTTGTGCAGTTTCTGCAGTGCATCTTGTAGATGACACACACTTGTAGATAGTAGACAGCCAAGGACCAATACCGATCCAAACTAGAGACCCAAACAGACACACGGTGACTATGGTAAGGACAGGTTCTAAAAAGAGACAGTGCAAGATAGCAGACAATGACACATCCCTCCCAGATCGTCTCAACACCTTCTATGCTCGCTTTGAGCAGAATTTCAGCAGAGAGGTAACACCTATTCTGACAAGTCCTGACGAACCTATCCCAACAGTCACTGCATCAGAGTCAGATCAGATTTCCATCGTGTGAATCCAAGGAAAGTGATGGGACCAGACGGAGTACCAGGCCGTGCACTCGGAGCATGTGCAGATCAACTGGCAGAGGTCTTCTCGGACATCTTCAACCTCACCCTGCAGCAGGCCACTGTCCCTGCCTGATTCAAGAGGCCAACATCATCCCTGTGTCTAAGAAGGCTCATGCAGTATGTCTCAATGACTACCGTCCAGTGGCCCTAACTTCGGTGGTCATGAAGTGCTTTGAAAGGCTGGTCATGGCATTAATCAACTCCAGCCTCCCCACTACTCCTGACCCACTCCAATTTGCCTATCGGATTAACAGATCCACGTCAGATGCCATATCACTCGCCCTTCACTCCTCCCTAGAACATCTTGACTCCAAGAACAGCGATGTAGGAATCCTCCTCATTGACTACAGTTCAGCCTTCAACACTATTATCCCCTCGAGACTGATTACTAAACTTAGAGATCCCGGACTAAGCCCCACTCTCTGCAACTGGGTCCTCAGTTTCCTGACCCACAGGCCACAATCAGTGAAGACTGGGGACAATGTTTCATCCTCACTAACACCCAACACTGGAGCCCCCCCAGGGGTGCGTACTCAGCCCTCTACTGTACTCACTGTATACCCATGGCTGCGTCACCAAATACCAGATTAATGCCATTTACAAGTTCGCTGATGACATCATCATAGTCGGTCGAATCTCAGATAGTGATGAAACAGACTACAGACGGGAGGTGGAAGACCTGGAAAAATGGTGCACTGAGAACAACCGAGCTCTCAATGCCGGCAAAACCAAGGAACTCATTATTGACCTTCGGCAGGATGTTACTCATGCCCCCCCCCCACACACATTAACAGCACAGAGGGGGAATGAGTGGAGAGGGTCTAGCTCCTGGGAGTGGTCATCCACAACAAGCTTTCTTGGCCTCTTCATCCGGGCGCACTGGTTACAAAGGCCCAACAGCGTTTCTTCTTCCTCAGGGAGCTGAGGAAATTTGGCATGATGGCGAATACCCTTACCAACTTTTATAGGTGCCCCATCGAGAGCATTCTGTCTGGATGTGTCACTACCTGGTATGGCAACTGTACCATTCAAGACCGGAGACGGTTACAGAGAGTGGGGAACTCAGCCTGGACAGTCACAAAGGCCAACCTCCCATCTATGGAATCCATCTACCAGGCCCACTGTCAAGGAGAGGCCACCAGCATTCTCAAAGACCCATCCCCCACCCTGGCAATGTTTTTCTACAACCTCTACCATCAGGGAGAAGTACAGAAGCCTGTCCAAATCACACCGCAACATCTCTACACACTCCTCCTAACTCACCCTCCCTCCCAATTTGTGGCAATTGCAAACGTGGACAGAATATACATTGGTTTCCCTCATCTAACTCATTAATATATATTGTAAATAGTGGGAGTTCAAGCACCGATCCCTGTGTGACCCCACCGGTCGCTGCCTGCTATTCAGAAAAAGACCCATTCATTCCCTCTCCTTCCTGTCTGCTGATCAGTTTTCTATTCATTTCAATACACTCTCCTAACTCCACATGCTCTGTTTCACACATTAATCTCTTCTGTGGGACTTTGTTGAAAGCCTTCTGAAAGTACACATAAATCACATCCACTGGCTCCCCCGGTCAACTGTATCAGTTACATCCTCAAATAATTCCACTAGATTTGTCAAGCATGATCTGTCTGATCCTAGAACATAGAACATAGAAGAATACAGCGCAGTACAGGCCCTTCGGCCCTCGATGTTGCGCCGATCCAAGCCCACCTAACCTACATTAGCCCACTATCCTCCATATGTCTATCCAATGCCCACTTAAATGCCCATAATGAGGGAGAGTCCACCACTGCTACTGGCAGGGCATTCCATGAACTCACGACTCGCTGAGTAAAGAACCTACCCCTAACATCTGTCCTATACCTACCCTCCCTTAATTTAAAGCTATGCCCCCTTGTTAATAGCTGACTCCATATGTGGAAAAAGATTCTCACGGTCAACCCTATCTAAACCCCTAATCATCTTATACACCTCTATCAAGTCACCCCTAAACCTTCTTTTCTCCAATGAAAACAGCCCCAAGTGCCTCAGTCTTTCCTCATACGATCTTCCTTCCATACCAGGCAACATCCTGGTAAACCTCCTCTGCACCCGTTCCAGTGCCTCCACATCCTTCCTATAGTATGGCGACCAAAACTGCACACAATACTCCAGATGCGGCCGCACCAGAGTCTTATACAACTGCAACATGACCTCAGTACTCCGGAACTCAATTCCTCTACCAATAAAAGCCAGTACGCCATATGCCTTCTTCACCGCACTATTTACCTGGGTGGCAACTTTCAAAGGTTTGTGTACATGGACACCAAGATCCCTCTGCTCATCCACACTACCAAGTATCCGACCATTAGCCCATCTTTTTATTACTCTTACCAAAGTGAATCACCTCACACTTAGCTACATTGAACTCCATTTGCCACCTTTCTGCCCAGTTCTGCAGCTTATCTATATCCCGCTGTAACCTGCCACATCCTTCCTCACTGTCTACAACTCCTCCGACTTTCGTATCATCCGCAAACTTGCTCACCCAACCTTCTAACCCCTCCTCCAGGTCATTTATAAAAATGACAAACAGCAATGGTCCCAAAACAGATCCTTGCGGAACACCGCTAGTGACGGCACTCCAAGATGAACCTTTGCCATCAACTACTACCCTCTGTCTTCTTCCAGCCAGCCAACTCCTAATCCAAACCTCCAACTCAATGCCATACCTCCGTATTTTTTGCAGTAGTCTACCATGGGGAACCTTATCAAACACCTTACTAAAATCCATATACACCACATCTACTGCTTTCCCCTCGTCCACCTCCTTAGTCACCTTCTCAAAGAATTCAATAAGGTTTGTGAGGCACGACCTGCCCTTCACAAAACCATGCTGACTATCCTTGATCACATTATTCCTATCCAGATGTTCATAAATCCTATCCCTTACAATTCTCTCTAAGATTTTGCCCACAACAGAAGTGAGACTCACTGGCCTATAGTTACTAGGGTTATCCGTACTCCCCTTCTTGAACAAGAGAACCACATTTGCTAGCCTCCAATCTTCTGGCACTACTCCTGTAGACAACGAGGACATAAAAATCAAGGCCAATGGCTCTGCAATCTCCTCCCTTGCTTCCCAGAGAATCCTAGGATAAATGCCATCAGGCCCAGGGGACTTATCTATTTTCACCCTTTCCAGAATTTCCAACACCTCTTCTCTACATACCTCAAAGCCATCCATTCTACTTAATTGTGACTCAGTACTCACATTGACAACAATGTCCTGTTCCTGATTGAATACTGACGAAAAGTATTCATTCAGTGTCTCCCCAATCTCTTCAGCCTCCACACGCAACTTCCCACTACTATACTTGACTGGACCTATTCCTACCCTAGTCATTCTTTTATTCCTGACATACCTATAGAAAGCCTTAGGGTTTTCCCTAATCCTACCAACTAAGGACCTTTCATGTCCCCTCCTTGCTGCTCTTAGCTCTCTCTTCAGGTCCTTCCTGGCTACCTTATAACTCTCAATCGCCCCAATTGAACCTTCACGCCTCATCTTTACATAGGCCGCCCTCTTCCATTTAACAAGGGATTCCAATTCCTTATTAAACCACGGCTCCCTCACACGACCCTTTCCTCCCTGCCTGATGGGCACATAATGATCAAGGACACTCAATAGTTGCTCTTTGAACAAGCTCCACATATCAATTACGCCCTTCCCTTGAAGCTTACTTTTCCAGGCCACACATCCTAAGTCATGCCTCACAGCATCATAATTTCCCTGCCCCCAGCTATAACTCTTGCCCTGTAGTGCACACTTATCCCTCTCCATCACTAGAGTAAAAGTCACCGAATTGTGGTCACAGTCCCCAAAGTGCTCACCTACCTCTAATTCTAATACCTGGCCTGGTTCATTACCCAGAACCAAATCCAGTATGGCCTCACCTCTTGTTGGCCTATCTACATATTGTGTCAGGAAACCCTCCTGCACACATTGGACAAACTGTGACTGTTTTCCAAGTGCTGAGCTGTTACATCTTTTATAATGAGCTCTAGCATTGTCCCCACAACATACACCAAGTTGACTGACTAGCAAACGGTAACTCAACAGCTTCATTTTTAAATAGAGGGATTACAAGAGCTCTTCTCCAATATATTCCAGAGTCTATAACCTCTTGGAAGATGTTTACCAACGCATGCTCAATTTTCAGAGCTATTTACCCAAAGCCATTTCCTGACTAACACTCACTTCCTTCAGTTCCTCACAGATTTAAACCAGTCACTGACCTTCAAAACCCACAAGCATCTTCCCCTGTGAATGGTGCTGAACATTGTGCAATCATCTGTGAACTCCTGACCTTCTGATGGAGCGAAGGTCATTGATGAAGCAGCTGAAGATGGTTGGGCCGAGGACACTCCCCTGAGGAACTCCTGCAGAGATGCAGAGGGTGGTGAATCTCATAGAGTCATAGAGATGTACAGCGTGGAAACAGACTGTCCAGTCCAACCTGTCCATGCTGACCAGATATCCCAACCCAATCTAGTCCCATTTACCAGCACTTGGCCCATATCCCTCTAAACCCTTCCTATGCATATACCCACCCAGATGCCTTTTAAATGCTGTATTTATACCAGCCTCCACCACTTCCTCTGGCAGCTCATTCCAAAATGTACCACCCTCTCTATGAAAACATTGGCCCTTAGGTCTCTTTTATATCTTTCCCCTCTCACCCAAAACCTATGCCCTCTAGTTCTGGACTCCCCACCCCAGGGAAAAGACTTTGTCTATTTACCCTATCCATGCCCCTCATGATCTTATAAACCTCTATAAGATCACTCCCTCAGCCTCCAACACTCCAGGGAAACAGATCCAGTCTGTCCCTATAGCTCAAACCCTCCAACCCTGGCAACATCCTTGTAAGCCTTTTCTGAACCCTTTCAAGTTTCACAACATCTTTCCGATAGGAAGGAGACCAGAATTGTACACAGTATTCCAATGTCCTGTACAGCTGCAACATGACTCCCAACTCCTGTACTCAATACTCTGACCAATAAAGGAAAGCAGACCAAACGCCTTCTTCACAATCCTATCTACCTGTGACTCTACTTTCAAGGAGCTATGAACCTGCACTCCAAGGTCTCTTTGTTCAGCAACACTCCTGAGACCTTACCATTAAGTGTATAAGTCCTGCTAAGATTTGCTTTCCCAAAATGCAGCACCTCGCATTTATCTGAATTAAACTCCATCTGCCACTTCTCAGCCCATTGGCCCATCTGGTCCAGATCCTGTTGTAATCTGAGGTAATCCTCTTCGCTGTCCACTACACCTCCAATTTTAGTGTCATCTGCAAATTTACTAACTGTACCTCTTATGCTCACATCCAAATCATTTATATAAATGACAAAAAGTAGAGGACCCATCACCGATCCTTGTGGCACTCCACTGGTCACAGGCCTCCAGTCTGAAAAACAACCCTCCACCACCACCCTCTGTCTTCTACCTTTGAGCCAGTTCTGTGTCCAAATGGCGAGTTCTCCCTGTATTCCGTGAGATCTAATCTTGCTAATCAGTCTCCCATGGGGAACCTTGTTGGATGCCATGCTGAAGTTACTAAGGAAATCAACGATTATGGGAAGATGGCAGGAAAATGGGGTTGAGGAACATCAGTCATTATTGAATCATTGAGCAGACTTAATGGCCGAAGGGACTAACTCTGCTCCTGTATCTAGAAGCAGATTTTGAGATATCTAAAAGCTAAGAGACAGGTAAGGATTGTCATTGGACCACTGGAAAATGAGGCTGGAGAAGTAGTAATGGAAAACCAGGAAATGGTGGAGGAACTGAATAGATAGTTTGCATCAGTTTTCATGGTGGAAGACACCAGCAGCATACCAGAACTTCAACAGAATCAGTGGGCAGAGGTGAGTGTAGTGGCCATCACTCAGGACAAGATACTGGGAAAGCTGAAAGGTCTGAAGGTGGGTAAATCACCTGGACTATACTCTAGGATTCTGAAGGAAATAGCTGAGTAGATTGAAGAGGCATTGGTGGTGATCTTTCAGGAGTTACTGGAATCGGGAGGGTCCCGGAGGACTGGAAATGGTAATGTAACACTCCTGTTCAAGAAGGGAACAAGGTAAAAAGCAGGAAATTTTAGGGAGGTTGGCCTGACCTCGGTCATTGGTAAGATTTTAGAGCTCATTATTGAGGATGAGATTATGGAGTACCTGCAAGTGCAGGGTAAAATAGGGCTGAGTCAGCATGACTTCGTCAAGGGGAGGTCATGCCTGACAAATCGATTAGAATTCATTGAGAAGGTAATGAAAAGTTTTGACAAAGGTGAGCCAGAGGACGTGATCTGTTTGGATTTTCAGAAGGCCTTTGACAGGGTGCTGCACAGGAGGCCGCTAAATAAGATAAGGGCTCATTGTGTTAGTGACAAGGTACTGGCATGAAGAGAGGATTGGCTGACTGGCAGAAGGCAGAGAGTAGGGATAAAGGGGTCTTTTTCAGGATGGCAGCCGATGACTCGTGCAGTTCTTGAGGGGTCAGTGTTGGGACCACAACTATTCACATTATACACTAACGATCTGGGCAAAGGAACTGAGGACATTGTCGCTAAGTTTGCAGATCACACAAGGTAGGTGGAGGGACAGGTAGTGTTGAGGAAGTGGGGAGGGTACAGAAGGACTTGGACAGGCTGGGAGAGTGGGCAAAGGAGGTGACAGATGGAATATAATACAGGAAAGTGTGAGGGTATGCACTTTGGTAGGAAGAAAAGAGACAGAGACTATTTTCTAAATGGGGAAAGGCTTCAGAAATTGGTATCACAGAGGGATTTGCAGGTTCAGCTCACAGTTAGAAAGGCAAATACCATGTTAGCATTCATTTCAAGAGGCCTAGTATACAAGAGCAGAGATTGCCTGTTGAGGCTGTATAAGGCTCTCGTCAGTCTGCATCTGGAATATTGTGAGCAGTTTTGGGCCCCGTATCTAAGGAAGGATGTGCTGGCGATGGAGAGGGTCCACAGGAGGTGTACAAGAATGATCCCAGGGATGAAGGGCTTGTCGCATGAGGAGTGGTTGAGGACTTTGGGTCTGTAGTGGATGGGGTTTAAAATGATGAAGGGGATCTGACTGAAACGTACAGAACACTGACAGTCCTGGATGGAGTGAGCATGGAGAAGATGTTTTCACTGGTAGGAGAGACGAGGACCTGAGGGCACAGCCTCAGGGTGAAGGGACAACCCTTTAGAACTGCGATGGGGAGGGATTTCTTCAGCTGGAGGGTGGGGGAATTTGTGGGGGCTCATTGCTGCAGAGGGCTGTGGAGGCCAAGTCACTGAGTGTATTTAAGACTGATAAAGAGGTTCTTGATCGGGAAGGGGATCATGGTTTACAGGGCGAAGGCAAGAGGATGGGGTTGAGAAATGCACCGACCATGATTGAATGGCAGAGCAGACTCAATGGGGCAAATGGCTTAATTCTGCTTCTCTATCTGATGGTCTTGTGGCCTTATGTCTTGGAGCTGCGATGAATGACCTCCAACAACAACAACCATTTTCCTATGTGCCAGGTATGACTCTAACCACAGTATCATAGTCATAGAGATGTACAACATGGAAACAGACCCTTCGGTCCAACCCGTCCATGCCGACCAGATATCCCAACCCAATCTAGTCCCTCCTGCCAGCACCCGGCCCATATCCCTCCAAACCCTTCCTATTCATATACCCATCCAAATGCCTCTTAAATGTTGCAATTGTCGCAGCCTCCACCACTTCCTCTGGCAGCTCATTCCATACACGTACCACCCTCTGAGTGAAAAGGTTGCCTATTAGGTCCTCTTTAGAGTTTTTCCCTCTCACCTTAAACCTATGCCCTCTAGTTTAGGACACCCCTATTCTGGGGAAAAGACCGTGGTTATTCACCGTATCCATGCCCCTCGTGGCTTTATGAAGCTCAGTAACAGTGATGAGGTCCTCAATTTAAACCCCTCTTCATACTGAGTGAGATTCATTTCAGCCCAGCATCAGGGAAGGGCTTTATTACCAGGTTCAAGATGACAGTGGTGCTGGAAAAGCACAGCAGGTCAGGAAGCATCCAAGGAAGCAGGAGAATCGATGTTTTGGGCAGGAGCCCTTCATCAAGGTCATTCATGATGAAGGGTTTTTGCCCGAAACGTTGATTTTCCTGCCCCTCGGATGCTGCCTGACCGGCTGTGCTTTTCCAGCACCACACTCTCGACTTTGATCTCCAGCATCTGCAGTCCTCACTTTCACCTAGTTTATTACCAAAAGATGAGACGGGACAGTTCAAAGGTCACTGAAAATGAGTGCAAAAGATGCAGCTGGTTGGAAAAGAGAGTGTGGATACAAGAGTGATGTAATAACGTGATGGAAGGGGTCAGTAACAGAGCTATCAAGCAGCACCTGCTCAGCAATAACCTGCTCAGTGACGCCCAGTTTGGGTTCCCCCAGGGTCACCCAGCTCCTGACCCCATTACAGCCTTGGGTCAAACATGGACAAAAGAGCTGGATTCCAGAGGGGAGGGGAGAGGGACAGCCCTTGACATCAAGGCTGCATTCAACCGAGTGTGGCATCACGGAGCCCTGGCAAAACTGGGATCAGTGGGTATCAGGGGGCAAACTCTCTGCTGGTTAGAGTCATACCTGGCACAGAGGAAGATGGTTGTGGTTGTTGGAGGGTCAGTCATCTCAGCTCCAGGACATCTCTGCAGGAGTCCCTCAGGGGAGTGTCCTAGACCCAACCATCTTCAGCTGCTTCATCAATGACCTTCCCTCCATCAGAAGGTCAGAAGTGGGGATGGTCCCCGATGATTACACAATGTTCAGCATCATTCACATGTTGTGTTTTGTGAAGGTCAGTAATCAGTTTAAATCTGTGGCCTTTCATTCTGCTTCAAGGCAGCAGATTGTAACCAAAAGGTAAGTAAGACCAGAATCTATCTTTAAATGATTTGTTATGTCTCTTTAAGGATGGTGACTTTTCACAGTCATTGCTGTGTTGTTCATATCTAGTCTGTCCACCTACCCAGGAACTAATCATATTCCTGTTGTCAAGCTGAGAATTCCTGACCCCCACAGCCACTCCTGATTGGATAAAACAACCAGCAGTCCGTCTCTGGGCAACAACTCGGAATACATAGCCCCCGAACCAATCCCTGTGTAGCAATCCTTCCCCTAGTGCCTTGAACAAACCAGCAGTGTAACCACAACTCACAATGAGCTCCAGTCACTTGTTCCGAAAGCTGCAACTCCTCCCTGTTTGAAAGCTGTACATTTTTCTCATTGCGTTCCACAATCTAAAATAATGACAACCCAAGGGATCTGGTCTTTATACCGGTTTAAGGTGTCCAGTCTGGTACGGTCACGAGTTGAGGGATGTCACCTGGGCTTTGATCATAACACACAGAAGGCAGGAGCAACACAGGAATTCCCCGTCTGCACTCCACTATAAGACAATGAGATATAGGAGCAGAATTAGGCCATTTGGCCCATCGAGTCGGCTTCACCATTTGATCATGGCTGATAGGTTTCTCAATGCTACTCTCCACCCTTTCCCCCCTGACCCTTGATCCCCTTACTCACCTTTGTATCTCTTTTTAAATACACTCTCTAAGTCCCTTTGCGCTTCAGATTTCCAAAGCCATTCCCCATTTGGAAAATAGGTCTCTCGTCTTCCTACCAAAGTGTATAATCTCACACTTTTCCAGATTGTATTCCATCTGTCACCCACTCTCCCAGCTTATCCAAGTCCTTCTGCTGCTTCCCAGCTTCCTCAACACTACCTGTCCCTCCATCTATCTTAGTGTCATCAGCAAAATTAGCGACCAGCTCCTTCATCCAGCTCATGTATAATGTGAATAGTTGTGGTCTCAACAGGTATGAAGACAGAGGGTGGTGGTTGACGGGAAATGTTCATCCTGGAGTCCAGTTACCAGTGGATCTGTTTTGGGGCCACTGCTGTTTGTCATTTTTATAAATGACCTGGATGAAGGTGTAGAAGGGTAGGTTAGTAAATTTGCGGTTGACACTGAGATCGGTGGATATTGTAGATTACAGAGTGACATAGATAAGCTGCAGAGCTGGGCTGAGAGATGGAAAATGGAGTTTAATGTGGAAAAGTGTGAGGTGATTCACTTTGGAAGGAGCAACAGGAATGCAGAGTACTGGCCTAATGGTAAGATTCATGGAAACACTAGCTTTTGGAGCGCAGTTCCTTTAGCTGGTGGTTATGGAGGTTAACATCATGCCCACAGAATTTATAGCCAAAGGAATCCAGTGTCATGGAGATGGGGTACAGGAAACAATCTAAAATTAAAACTTTCATCTTTTAGCGTGGGATAGGCTGGTTTTTGTTCTTTGATATGTAAGTCCCAGAAGTTCTTTTAAATTACGTTCTTAAGATAGCTCAGCTTTTTAAACAGTAAGTGTGAAGTCTGTCTGTGTCCCAATGCTATGTCAGACTGACAAACCCTCTGTATAGTTTTACAGAGTTTCACATAGATTCATGCAGTTTCTGAGCAAACTAAAATGTAATTCTACAAAACAAACTCACCCCTTGAGCTTATAAGTATGTGCATGGAGGAGCGACAGACTGAGTGTGCATGTCAGTGTGTGTATGAGTGCACGTGACAGAGTGTGTGTGTAAGCTTGGCTAAGTGTGTGTGTGAATGTGAGAGGGTATGTATGAGAGGATGCATTTGTCAGTCTGAGTGGGGGGGGTATATGTGTGTGCATATGAGAGAGAACTTGTGTATGAAGGAGGGTCTGCGTGGGTGTGTGAGTCTGTAGGAGTGTGTGTGTGTATGTATAGTGCAGTGAGGTCACCTGTAGTGTGACATGAACCCAAGGTCCTGGTTGAGGCCATTCCCATGGGTATTGAACCTGGCTATCAGCCTCTGCTCCTCGGCCACTCTGCGTTGTTGACTGTCCTGCAGTCTGTTTCGGAGGACGGTCACCTGAAGGTCCGAGGCCTAATGTCCTGGATCGCTGAAGTGTTCCCTGACTGAGAGGGAACACCCCTGTCTGTTGATTGTTGTGTGTACGTAGCCTCTGCTCGGTCTCACCAATGTACCGTGCCTCAGGGTATCATTACCTGCAGCGTATGAGATAGACAACGTTGGCTGAGTCACATGAGTACCTGCCACGTACACAGTGGGAGGTGCCCACACTCGTAATGGTGGTATCCATGTCCACACTCTGACACGTCTTGCAGTGTCTGCCGTGACAGGGTTGTATGGAGTTGTCCTGAGAGCCGGACAGTTTGCTACGAACAATGATCTGTTTGAGGTTTGGCGGTTGTTTAAAGATGAGAAGTGGAGGTGTGGGGAAGGTCTTGGTGAGGTGCTCATCCTCATTGATAATGTGTTGCAGGTCATGAAGAACATGGCATAGTTTTTCAGCTCCTGGGAAGTACTGAACAATGAAGGTTACCCTGTCGGTTGCAGCACGTGTCTATCTCCTGAGGAGGTCATTACGGTTCCTTGCTGTGTCACGTCGGAACTGGTGGTCGATGAGTTGAGCATCGTACCCTGTTCTTATGAGGGCATCACTGAGTACTTCCAGGTGCCCGTCTTGTTCCTCCTCACCAGAACAGATCCGGTGTATGTAAAGGGCTTGTCCATAGGGAATGGCTGTTTTAATATGTTTTGGGTGGAAGCTGGAGAAGTGTAGCATTGTGAGGTTGTCTGTGGGTTTGCGGTAGAGTGTGGTGCTGAGGTGTCAATCCTTGATGGAGATGCATATGTCCAAGAATGAGACAGATAGTAGAGAGTAGTCCATGGTGAGTTTGATGGTGGGATGAAACTTGTTGATGTCACTGTGTAGTTTTATCAGTGACTCCTCGCCATGGGTCCAGAGGAAGAAAATGTTGTCAATATACCTGGTGTACAATGTTGGCTGGAGGTCCTGCAGAGAGAAGATGTCTTGTTCAAACTTATGCATGAAAGTGTTGGCATATTGGGGTCCACATTTGGTCCCCGTGGCTGTTCCGTGTGTCTGGATGAAGAACCGATTGTTGAAGGTGAAGACATTGTGGTTGAGGATAAAGCGGATGAGTTGTAGGACGGTGTTTGGAGATTGGTAGCTGTTGGTGTTGAGTACTGAGGCTGTTGCCGCGATGCCATCATTGTGGGGATGCTGGTGTAGAGTGCTGAAACACCCATTGCGAGCATGATCTTAACCGCCACAACCACCAGATGAAGGAGCAGTGCTCTGAAAGCTGTTGGACTATAACCTGGCCATAGAATCATGGAGATGTACAGCATGGAAACAGATCCTTCATTCCAAACCGTCCATGCCGATCAGATATCCCAACCCAATCTAGTCCCACCTGCCAGCACCCGGCCCATACCCCTCCAAACTCTTCCTATTCATATACCCATCCAAATGCCTCTTAAATGTTGCAATTATCGCAGCCTCCACCACTTCCTCTGGCAGCTCATTCCATACACGTACCACCCTCTGCGTGAAAATGTTGCCCCTTAGGTCTCTTTTATATCTTTCCCCACTCTCCTTAAACCTATGTCCTCTAGTTCTGGACTCCCCCACCCCAGGGAAAATACTGTGTCTATTTATCCTATCCATGCCCCTCATGATTTTATAAACCTCAATAAGGTCACCCCTCAGCCTCCGACGTTCCAGGGAAAACAGCCCCAGCCTGTTCAGCCTCTCCTTGTTGCTCAACCCTCCAACCCTGGCAACATCCTTGTAAATCTTTTCTGAACCCTTTCAAGTTTCACAACATCTTTCCGATAGGAAGGAGACCAGAATTGCACGCAATATTCCACCAGTGGCCTAACCAATGTCCTGTACAGCCGCAACATGACCTCCCAACTCCGGTACTCAATACTCTGACCAATAAAGGAAAGCATACCAAACGCCTTCTTCACTATCCTATCTACCTGCGACTCCACTTTCAAGGAGCTACAAACCTACACTGCAAGGTCTCTTTGTTCAGCAACACTCCCTAGGACCTTACCATTAAGTGTATAAGTCCTGCTAAGATTTGCTTTTCCAAAATGTAGTACCTCACATTTATCTGAATTAAACTCCATCTGCCACTTCTCAGCCCATTGACCCATCTGGTCAAGATCCTGTTGTAATCTGAGGTAATCCTCTTCACTGTCCACTACACCTCCAATTTTGGTGTCATCTGCAAACTTACTAACTGTACCTCTTATGCTCACATCCAAATCATTTATGTAAATGACAAAAAGTAGAGGACCCAGCACTGATCCTTGTGGCACTCCACTGGTCACAGGCCTCCAGTCTGAAAAACAACCCTCCACCACCACCCTCTGTCTTCTACCTTTGAGCCAGCTCTGTATCCAAATGGCTAGTGTTGTGGGATTTTTAACTTTGTGCAACCCAGTCCAACACCAGCACCTCCAAGTCACGGTAAGATACTTGGCAGTGTAGATGAGCAGAGAGATCCCAGGGTCCATGCACATAGATCCCTGAAAGTTACCAACCAGGTTGATAGGGTTGTTAACAAGGAGTACATCGTGTTAGCCTTTATAGGAAGAGAGATTGAGTTTCGGAACCATGAGGTCAGGCTGAAGCTGTGCAAAACTCTGGTGCGGCCACACTTGGAGTATTGTGTACAGTTCTGGTCACTGCATTATAGGAAGGATGTGGAAGCTTTGGAAAGGGTTCAGAGGTGATTTGCCAGGATGTTGCCTGGTATGGAGGGAAGGCCTTATGAGGAAAGACTGAGGGAGTTGAGGCTGTTTTCATTAGAGAGAAGAAGGTTGAGAGGCGACTTAATAGAGACATACAAGATAATCAGAGGGTTAGATAGGGTGGACAGGGAGAACATTTTTCCTTGGATGGTGATGGCTAGCACGAGGGGACATAGCTTCAACTTCAGGGGTGATAGATACAGGAGAGATGTCAGAGGTAGTTTCTTTACTCAGAGAGTAGTAGGGTGTGGAATGCAGTACTTGCAACAGTGGTAGACCCACCAACTTTAAGGGCATTTAAATGGTCATTGGATAGACATGTGAATGATAATGGAATAGTGAAGGTTAGATGGGCTTCAGATTGGTTCCACAGGTCAGTGCAACATCGAGGGCCGAAGGGCTTGTAATGTGCTGGAACGTTCTATGTTCTGTGTTCAGCATGGAACTCTGCGGAACTCTTCTTGTCACTGACTGCCATCCATGTTCCCAGGGAAATCGCCCACACCATCTGTGTGGCGCTCAGAGAAAAGGTTCGGGTTTCAGTTTAATAGCTCGGGTTCATCACTCTCACCTTTGACCTAACTCCACACCCCAGGTCCACCCCAGTGAACATGGGGTCAGTTTCATTGTGACACCCCAGCAGGTCAAATATCAGCATCTCAAGAATGAAGATTGGTTCAGGTAGATTCCAAAATCCGTTGCCTAACCCGAACCTGAACTCTGAACCTCGAGAACAAAGCACAAAGAAATTTTACAGCCCAGGAACAGGCCCTTCAGCCCTCCAGCCCTGAGCCGATCCAAATCCCCTGTCTAAACCTGTCGCCCAATTCCTAAGCATCTGTATCCCTCTGCTCCCCCACCTACTCATGCATCTGTCCAGACGCATCTTAAATGAATCTCCCGTGCCTGCCTCTACCACCTCTGCTGGCAACACATTCCAGACACCCACCACCCTCTGTGTGAAGTACTTGCCGCGTGTATCCCCCTTAAACTTTCCACCTCTCACCTTGAAAGCATGACCTCTCGTTATTGAATCCTTCACCCTGGGAAAAAGCTTGTCTGTATCCACCCTGCCTATACCCTTCATGATTTTGTAAACCTCAATCAGGTCCCCCCTCAATCTCCTTTTTCCTAATGAAAATAAACCTAACCTACTCAACCTCTCTTCATAGCTAGCACCTTCCATACCAGGCAACATCCTCGTAAACCTTCTCTGCACCCTCTCCAAAGCGTCCCCATCCTTTTGGTAATGTGGCGACCAGAACTGTACACAGTATTCTAAATGCGGCCGAACCAATGTCTTGTACAATTTTAACATGACTTGCCAGCTCTTATACTCAATACCCCGTCCAATGAAGACAAGCATACTATATGCCTTCTTGACCACTCTATCCACCTGTGCAGCAACCTTCAGGGTACAATGGACCTGCACTCCCAGATCTCTCTGCTCATCATCTTTTCCCAAGGCTCTTCCATTCATTGTACAATTCGCTCGAGAATTAGACTTTACTAAATGCATCACCTCACATTTGCCTGGATTGAACTCCATCTGCCACTTTTCTGCCCAACTCTCCAGTCTATATCCTCCTGTATTCTCTGACAGTCCCTTATGCTTTCTGCTACTCCACCAATCTTCATATCATCTGCAAACTTGCTGATCATACCATCAGTGCCCTCTTCCAGATCATTTATGTATATCACAAACAACAGTGGCCCCAGCACTGACCCTGTGGAACCTTATCAAACACCTTACTAAAGTCCACGTATATGACATCAACAGCCCTTCCTTCATCTATCAACTTGGTCACTTCCTCAAAGAACTCTGTTAAGTTGGTAAGGCATGATATCCCCCGGTCAAAACCATGTTGCCTATCACTGATAAGCCCATTCTTTTCTAAATATAAATAGATCCAATCCCTCAGTACCCTTTCCAGCAACTTCCCCACCACCAACGCCAGGCTCACTGGTCTGTAGATACACGGAATATCCCTACTACCCTTCCTGTACAGGGGGACAACATGAGCAACCCTCCAGTCCTCCGGCACCTCACCTGTATTTAAGGATGCTACAAAGATATCTGTCAGGGCCCCAGCTATTTCCTCTCTCGCCTCCCTCAGCAACCTGGGATAGATCCCATCCGGTCCTGGGGATTTGTCCACCTTAATAACCTCTAGCCTACCCAACACATCTTCCCTACGTATGTCAACGTGATCCAGACTAATCAAACTTCTATCTCTAATCTCACCATCCATTATGTCCCTCTCCTCAGTGAACACTCAGAATCATTCAGAATCTCACCCATTCTATCAGGTTCGGCACACAGCCTTCCTTCATTATCCTTTAGTGAACCAATCCTTTCTCTAGTTACCCTCTTGCTTCTTATATATGAATAAAATGCTTTGGGATTCTCCTTAATTCTGCTCGCTAAAGTTATTTCATGATCCCTTTTAGCCCGCTTGATTCCTCGTTTAAGACTTGTCCTACTCTCCCGATATTCCTCCAGGGCCTGTTCTGTTCTTAGCTGCCTGGACCTTATGTACGCTTCCCTTTTCCTCTTGGCTAGTCGTACAATTTCTGCTGTCATCCACGGTTCACGAATCTTGCCCTTCCTATCCTTTGCCTTCAACGGGACATGCCTATCCTGCACTACCGTTAACCTATCTTTGAAAGCCTCCCACATCTCAAATTTGACTTCCCTTCAAATTGCTGTGTCCAATCCACAATTCCCAGCTGCTGCCTAATTTTGATATAATTGGCCTTGGCCCAGTTTAGTACTCTTCCCTTAGGACCACTCTCATCTTTATCTCCGAGTATTCTAAAACTTACAGAATTGTGGTCACTGTTCCCAAAGAAATCCCTCACCACAACTTCTACCACCTGTCCTGGCTCATTCCCCAGTGCCAGGTCCAATATGGCCCCTTCCCTCGTCGGACTATTGACATACTGCTCTAGAAAACTCTCCTGGACGCTTCTTACAAATTCTACCCCATCCAGACCTCTGACGTCAATGTTGGGAAGCTTAAAATCTCCCATCACCACCACCCTATTGAGAAGGGGAGCAGAGAGAAGGGTGCAGTTGTGAGGGTTTGGAAGGAAGGCTGTCTTTCTGGGATCCACACACACACACACACACACAGACACACACACATACACACACACATACACACACACATACACACACAGCCAATTCTGAGCACAGCCTCACTATTTACTCTAGTGATGGAGAAGGATAAGTGTGCACTGCAGGGCAAGAGTTATAGCTGGGGGCAGGGAAATTATGATGCGGTGAGGCACGACCTAGGATGCGTGGCTTGGAAAAGTAGGCTTAAAGGCAAGGGCTTAATTGATATGTGGAGCTTGTTCAAGGAGCAACTATTGAGTGTCCTTGATAAGTATGTACCTGTCAGGCAGGGAGGAAAGGGTCGTGTGAGGGAGCCGTGGTTTAATAAGGAATTGGAATCCCTTGTTAAAGGGAAGAGGGCAGCCTATGTAAAGATGAGGCGTGAAGGTTCAATTGGGGCGATTGAGAGTTATAAGGTAGGCAGGAAGGACCTGAAGAGAGAGCTAAGAGCAGCAAGGAGGGGACATGAAAAGTCCTGAGTTGGTAGGATTAGGGAAAACCCTAAGGCTTTCTATAGGTATGTCAGGAATAAAAGAATGACTAGGGTAGGAATAGGTCCAGTCAAGGATAGTAGTGGGAAGTTGCGTGTGGAGGCTGAGGAGATTGGGGAGACACTGAATAAATACTTTTCGTCAGTATTCACTCAGGAACAGGACATTGTTGCCAATGTGAGTACTGAGTCACAATTAATTAGAATGGACGGCTTTGAGGTATGTAGGGAAAAGGTGTTGGAAATTCTGGAGAGGGTGAAAATAGATAAGTCCCCTGGGCCTGATGGCATTTATCCTAGGATTCTCTGGGAAGCAAGGGAGGAGATTGCAGAGCCATTGGCCTTGATTTTTATGTCCTCGTTGTCTACAGGAATAGTGCCAGTAGACTGGAGGATAGCAAATGTGGTTCCCTTGTTCAAGAAGGGGAGTAGGGATAACCCTAGTAACTATAGGCCGGTGAGTCTCACTTCTGTTGTGGGCAAAGTCTTAGAGAGAATTGTAAGGGATAGGATTTATGAACATCTGGATAGGAATAATGTGATCAAGGATAGTCAGCAAGGTTTAGTGAAGGGCAGGTCGTGCCTCACAAACCTTATTGAATTCTTTGAGAAGGTGACTAAGGAGGTGGACGAGGGGAAAGCGGTAGATGTGGTGTATATGGCTTTTAGTAAGGCATTTGATAAGGTTCCCCATGGTAGGCTACAGCAAAAAATACGGAGGTATGGCATTGAGGGTGAGTTGGAGGTTTGGATTAGGAATTGGCTGGCTGGAAGAAGACAGAGGGTAGTAGTTAATGGTAAAGGTTCATCTTGGAGTGCAGTTACTTGCGGTGTTCCGCAAGGATCTGTTTTGGGACCATTGCTGTTTGTCATTTTTATAAATGACCTGGAGGAGGGGCTAGAAAGTTGGGTGAGCAAGTTTGCGGATGATACGAAAGTCGGTGGAGTTGTTGACAGTGAGGAAGGATGTGTCAGGTTACAGCGGGATATAGATAAGCTGCAGAGCTGGGCAGAAAGGTGGCAAATGGAGTTCAATGTAGGTAAGTGTGAGGTGATTCACTTTGGTAAGAGTAACAAAAAGATGGGGTACTGGGCTAATGGTTGGATACTTGGTAGTGTGGATGAGCAGAGGGATCTTGGTGTCCATGTACACAGATCTTTGAAAGTTGCCACCCAGGTAAATAGTGCGGTGAAGAAGGCATATGGCGTACTGGCTTTTATTGGTAGAGGATTTGAGTTCCGGGGTACTGAGGTCATGTTGCAGTTGTATAAGACTCTGGTGCGGCCGCATCTGGAGTATTGTGTGCAGTTTTGGTCGCCATACTATAGGAAGGATGTGGAGGCTCTGGAACGGGTGCAGAGGAGGTTTACCAGGATGTTGCCTAGTATGGTAGGAAGATCGTATGAGGAAAGGCTGAGGCACTTGGGGTTGTTTTCATTGGAGAAAAGAAGGTTTAGGGGTGACTTGATAGAGGTGTACAAGATAATTAGGGGTTTAGATAGGGTTGACCATGAGAACCTTTTTCCACGTATGGAGTCAGCTATTACGAGGGGGCATAGCTTTAAATTAAGGGGGGGGTAGGTATAGGACAGATGTTAGGGGTAGATTCTTTACTCAGCGAGTCGTGAGTTCATGGAATGCCCTGCCAGTAGCAGTGGTGGACTCTCCCTCTTTATGGGCATTTAAACGGGCATTTGATAGGCATATGGAGGATAGTGGGCTAGTGTAGGTTAGGTGGGCTTGGATCGGTGCAACATCGAGGGCCAAAGGGCCTGTACTGCGCTGTATTTTTCTATGTTTCTATGTTTACTTTGATACCTGATGCAGGACAGAGCTGTAAATGTCAGCAGATTTTTAAAAATGTTCCCATCACACATTCCAAGCTCATCACTCCCTTAGTTACAGATACCTCAGGGTCAGTCTGAAGTCCCAATACTGTCAGTCCGACTGTCAGACTGAGACAGAGAGAGAGGAGCTGGGGAAACGAAGAGATTTAGGGAGGTAGGAAAACAAAAGTGTCAAGCAAGCAAGCATGAATGGGAACGAGAAAAAGAGACGGGGTGGGGGGGAGGGTGGGGGGGGGGGGGTGGAGAGAGTGTGAGAGATGGATAAACAAAAAAGAGAAATAAGGTGTGAAAGTTAGACAGGGAAGACTGAGCGGGGAATGGATGCGAATACAGTTAGAGTGACAGAACTCCAGTGATAGAAATACGGGGAGAGATAGAAAGATAAAGACAGGAGGAAAGAGAGAACAATGTGAGAGAGAAGGGAGTAGAGAGGAGTATAAACTGAGGGAAATAATGAGATAAAAAGCAGGATAGATAGAGTGGATGGGAGGCGTAGGACAAACAAAAGACAGCACAAAGCAGACAGAAAAGGCAAAGAGAGGAAAGTGGCAAAAAACTGAACATTATCCATTATTTAGAGACGGAATTTATAAAAAGTGAAAATAGTATTTCGTACTAGGTTACACAGTTAATAATACAGTCAATGTCTCAATAATACATAATCCGAGTAAATAATAGAACACATGGCTCAACTGTAAACTGATCTCACACACCGAGAAATATTACTGTGAAGTCCACTGTTCTTCTTGAAACAAGAAGCAGAAGATCTGAGGCAGATGGAGCCTCAATTTAACATCAGTTCTCAAGGGTGGCATCTCCAATAGTGTGGTACTCCCTCAGTACTGACCCTCTGACAGTGCAGCACTCCCTCAGCACTGACCCTCTGACAGTGCAGCACTCCCTCAGTACTGACCCTCTGACAGTGCGGCACTCCCTCAGTACTGACCCTCTGACAGTGCAGCACTATCCTCAGCACTGACCCTCCGACAGTGCGATACTCCCTCAGTACTGACCCTCTGACAGTGCGGCACTATCCTCAGCACTGACCCTCTGACAGTGCGGTACTCCCTCAGTACTGACCCTCTGACAGTGCGGCACTATCCTCAGCACTGACCCTCTGACAGTGCGGTACTCCCTCAGTACTGACCCTCTGACAGTGCGGCACTCCCTCAGTACTGGCCCTCCGACAGTGAGGCACTCCCTCAGCACTGACCCTCTGACAGTGCGGCACTCCCTCAGTATTGACCCTCTAACAGTGCGGCACTCCCTCAGCACTGGCCCTCTGACAGTGCGGCACTCCCTCAGCACTGGCCCTCTGACAGTGCGGCACTCCCTCAGTACTGACCCTCTGACAGTGCGGCACTCCCTCAGCACTGACCCTCTAACAGTGCGGCACTCCCTCAGCACTGGCCCTCTGACAGTGCGGCACTCCCTCAGCACTGGCCCTCCGACAGTGAGGCACTCCCTCAGTACTGACCCTCCAACAGTGCGGCACTCCCTCAGCACTGACCCTCTGACAGTGCGGCACTCCCTCAGCACTGACCCTCCGACAGTGAGGCACTCCCTCAGTACTGACCCTCCGATAGTGCGGCTCTCCCTCATCACTGACTCTCTGGCAGTGCAGCATTCCCTCAGTACTGAACAGTATTCTGAGAGACCAAAAATGAACGCAGTGTTAAAAATGTGAGCAAATCAATGCTCTGTAGATCTGCAATATGTCATCCCATCTGCCATACTTAATGCACTGACCAATAAAGGTGATCATACCAAACACCTTCTTCATCATTCATTTACCTGCGACTCTACTTTAAAGAAACCATGAACCTGCACCCCAAGGTCTCTTCATTCAGCAACACTCCCCAGGACCCCATCATTAATTGTATTACACCTGCCCTGGTTGCCTTACCATGATGCAAAACCTCACATTTTTCTGAATTAAACACCATCGGCCATGCCTTGTTCCAATGGCCATCTGATCAATATCCCATTCTACTGTCAGTTAATCTTCTTCTCTGTCCACTACACCCCCAATTTTGGTGACATCTGTAAACGTACAAACAACGTAGAGTCATGGAATCATAGAGATGCACAACATGGAAACAGACCCTCCAGTCCAACTCATGCATGCCGCCCACATATCCTAACCTAATCAAGTACCATTTGCCAGCATTTGGCCCATATCCCTTCAAACCCTTCCTATTCATATACCCATCCAGATGTCTTTTAAATGTTATCATTGTACCAGCCTCCTCCACTTCCTCTGGCAGCTCATTCCATACACGCACTATCCTCTCTGTGAAAAAAGTTGCCCTTTAGGTCCTTTTTAAATCTTTTCCCTCTCATCCTAAACCTATGCCCTCTAGTTCTGGACTCCCCCGCCGCTGGGAAAAGACCTTGTCTATTCACCCTATCTATGCACCTCATGATTATCTACCATACTGTAAAACAATGCCCAGTGTATAATTGTCCTGGTCTAGACAGTGGGTCTTTAACATTTCCTCTTTGTGGTTACAATGAGAAAATTCTTCTTCTGGAGACAATTCAAACATTTGTGTCAGAAATCAGTCTTACTCTAGAGTTTTGCTGCTGCAGTCCTCCCACAGTACGCAATGAGGTTGTGTGTTTCGGGAAGAGATCCCACTGTTGCCGTTTAGATTAGTTTCCCTAGAGAGCGGAAACAGGCCCTTTGGCCCAACAAGCCCATACTAACCCTCTGAAAAGTAAACCACCCAGACCTCATTTCCCTACATTTGCCCCTGACTAACATTCCTAACACTATACACCTCTGGGACACCTGGACCAACCAACCCAACCACCCTGTGGCTCAACACTTCAACTCCCCCTCCCACTCCACCAAGGACATGCAGATCCTTGGACTCCTCCATCGCCAGACCATAGAAACATGACGGCTGGAGGAAGAGCGCCTCATCTTCCACCTAGGAACCCTCCAAGCACAAGGGATGAACTCGGATTTCACCAGTTTCCTCATTTCTCCTCCCCCCACCTTGTCTCAGTCAAATCCCTCGAACTCAGCACCGCCTTCCTAACCTGCAATCTTCTTCCTGACCTCTCCGCCCCCACCCCAGTCTGACCTATCACCCTCACCTTGACCTCCTTCCACCTATCACATTTCCGACACCCCTCCCCCAAGTCCCTCCTCCCTACCTTTTATCTTAGCCTGCTGAACACACTTTCCTCATTCCTGAAGAAGGGCTCATGCCCGAAACGTCGATTCTCCTGTTCCCTCGATGCTGCCTGACCTGCTGCGCTGTTCCAGCAACACATTTTCAGCCCGCATTCCTAACACTATGGGCAATTTAAGCTTGGCCAATTCTTGCACATCTTTGGGCTGTGGGAGGAAACCCACGCAGACACAGGGAGAATATGCCAACTCCACACAGACAGTTTCCCAAGGCTGGGATTGAAGCGGGGTCCCTGGTGCTGTGAGGCAGCGGTGCTAACCACTGAGCTACCTCGCTGCCCAAGACAACATGCTTTGTGATGTACTCTGTAATACATCCAGGGCGGTGAGAGTCATGGTTTGGAGATGCCGGTGTTGGACTGGGGTGGACAAAGTTAAAAATCACACAACACCAGGTTATAGTCCAACAGGTTTATTTGGAAGCTCACTAGCTTTCGGAGCGCTGCTCCTTCATCAGGTGGTTAAGGAGTAGCGTTCCATCTAGTGCTTCCGAATAAACCTATAACCTGGTGTGGTGTGATTGTTAAGGTCGGGCAGTGAGAAGAACTGACATCCTCATCACCCTGCTTTCAGCTGACCACCTGCTAAACAGGACTGACCTCTCCCCTCTTGCTGAGCAGCACCACCCCTTTACCCATTGGCAATATTTTCTCATTATTGACTGTCAAAGCTATGTGTGATTTCTGACCCATCTCTCAAACTTCCCTTCATTCTCCTCCATGGGGATTGATTCCTGTAGTTTCTGAATCAAAGTCCCTCACCCATGGTATAGACTAGTCACTGACCTACTGAAGGTAGCACTGTGCCAACAGCTGCCCCCTGTCACAGCCATCTGCCCAGGCTGTCCACTCTCCCAATGACATTCCCCCTCTCTGACTGGTCACTCTCCCACTGTGGAATCACCCAAACTCACTTCACTCCATCACACTGAGCCCATTGTAAATTCACATGACAGGAGTTCTGTCCTGTCCCAACACAGTGATTGGACTGATAGTAAATATGCACAGACTCACAAAGAGATCTTGAAGTGACAGATCAGCAGGAGCAGGGGAACTTATGCCTGATAGTCAGACTTCACATTCACTCTTTCATGGGGAGTCCTAACCAATACCCTCCAATCAGGAAGGTCACTTCCCAGTCACAGATACAAATCAAGGTGGGAACAGATGGAAGCTTTACTCTGTATCTAACCATGTGCTCTCCCTGTCCTGGGAGTGTTTGATGGGGACAGTGTAGAGGGAGCTTTACTCTGTATCTAACCATGTGCTCTCCCTGTCCTGGGAGTGTTTGATGGGGACAGTGTAGAGGGAGCTTTACTCTGTATCTAACCATGTGCTCTCCCTGACCTGGGAGTGTTTGGTGGGGGACAGTGTAGAGGGAGCTTTACTCTGTATCTAACCCCGTGCTGTCCCTGTCCTGGGAGTGTTTGATGGGGGACAGTGTAGAGGGAGCTTTACTCTGTTCCTGTCCTGGGAGTGTTCCTCGTTAGAACATAAAACACAGCACAGGAACAGGCCCTTCGGCCCTCCAAGCCATTGCCAATACATTTTGCCCTTCCATACTAAAACTGCCTTCCCTTACAGGATCCATATCCCACTATTCCCTTCCTATTCCTGTATCCATCCAGGTGCTTCTTGAATGCTGCAGTTGTGCCTGCTTCTACCCCCTCCTCTGGCAACGTGTTCCAGGCACTCACCACCCTTTGTGGGAAAAACTTCCCTCGCACATCTCTGTTAAACTTCCTCCCTCTCACCTTGAACCTGTGTCTCCTAATAACTGACCCCTCCACCCTGGGAAAAAAACCTCACACTTTCCACTCTATCCATGCCATTCACAATCTTATAAACTTCTATCAGGTCACCCCCTCAAACTCCTGCATTCCAGTGAAAACAAACCCAGTCTATCCAACGTTTATCCATGGCTAGAATCCCCCAGACCAGGCAACGTCCTGGTAAACCTTTTCTGCACGTTCTCCAAAGCATCCACATCATTCTGGTAGTGTGGTGACTAGAGCAGTACACAATATTCCAAGTGTGGCCTAAGTAAAGTTCTATAAAGCTGCAACATAACTTGTCTATCCTTATACTCAATGTCCCTTCCAATGAAGGCAAGCATGGCATAGGCCTTTTTCACTCCCTTATCTACCTGCCCTGCCCCGTTCAGTGATCTATGGACCTGCACACCCAGATCCCTCTGCACATCAATACCCCTAAGGGTTCTGCCATTCACTGTCTCATTTCCACCTGTACTTGACCTTCCAAAATGCATCACCCCACATTTGTCTGGATTAAACTCCATCTGTCATTTTTCTGCCCATGCCTCCAATTGATCTATATCCTGCTGTATCCTCTGACAATCCTCCTCACTATCCACAACTCCACCAATCTTTGTACCATCTACAAATTTACTAATTGGACCAGCTACATTTTCGTCCTTAATATTTATGTAGATCATAAACAGGAGAGGTCCCTGCACTGATCCCTGTGGAACATCACCAGTCACAAACTCATTCTGAAAAGCCTTCCCCCCTTACCCTGTCTCCTATGTCAAAGCCAGTTCTGTCTCCATCTTGCCAGCTCAGCCCGATACCACGTTACTTCACCTTTTGTACCAGTCTGCCCTGATGGACCTTGTCAAAGGCTTTACTGAGGTCCATGACGACCACATCAGCTGCTTTTCCCACAATCATCTTTTTTCACCTCCTCAAAAAACTCGATCAAGTTAGTAAAGCTCGACCTTCCCCACACAAACCCATGCTGTCTATCGCTAATCACTCCGTTTGCTTCTGAGTGTGCATAGACCTTGTCTCTGAGAACCTTTTCCAATCATTTCCCTACCACTAACATCAGGCTCACGGGCCTGTGCTTTCCAGGATTGTCCCGTATACCCTTCTTAAACAAATGCACAACATTAACTATTCTCCAGTCCTCTGGGATCTCACCTGTGGCCAAAGAGGATACAAAGATGTTTGTCAATGCTCCAGCAATTTGTTCTGTTGCCTCCCTCAATATTCTGGGATAGATCCCATCAGGACCCAGGGACTCATCTACCTTAATGAAGAGTGGAGAGAGCTTTACTGTCAGTTTAATAGAGTAAAGGAAGCTTTACTCTGTACCTAACCCTATGTTTACAATCAGGAGGGTTCATGGGAACTCAATTGTTCCTAAGGTCAGAGAAACCTTGCCTCTCCCTTGTTTGGTTCACTGTGAAATGTTTTCAATTTGTTCTCGGTGAGAAACTGTCGGAATCATTCACAGAGTGGAACGGCACAGAGTGGGACAGCACAGAGTGGGACAGCACAGAGTGGGACAGCACAGAGTGGGACAGCACAGAGTGGGACGGCACAGAGTGGAACGGCACAGAGTGGGACAGCACAGAGTGGGACAGCACAGAGTGGGACAGCACAGAGTGGGACAGCACAGAGTGGGACGGCACAGAGTGGAACGGCACAGAGTGGAACGGCACAGAGTGGAACGGCACAGAGTGGAACGGCACAGAGTGGGACGGCACAGAGTGGGACGGCACAGAGTGGAACGGCACAGAGTGGAACGGCACAGAGTGGAACGGCACAGAGTGGGACAGCACAGAGTGGGACAGCACAGAGTGGAACAGCACAGAGTGGAACGGCACAGAGTGGGACAGCACAGAGTGGGACAGCACAGAGTGGGACGGCACAGAGTGGAACGGCACAGAGTGGGACAGCACAGAGTGGAACGGCACAGAGTGGAACGGCACAGAGTGGGACGGCACAGAGTGGAACGGCACAGAGTGGGACGGCACAGAGTGGAACGGCACAGAGTGGGACAGCACAGAGTGGAACGGCACAGAGTGGGACAGCACAGAGTGGAACGGCACAGAGTGGAACGGCACAGAGTGGAACGGCACAGAGTGGGACGGCACAGAGTGGGACGGCACAGAGTGGAACGGCACAGAGTGGGACAGCACAGAGTGGGACAGCACAGAGTGGAACGGCACAGAGTGGGACGGCACAGAGTGGGACAGCACAGAGTGGGACAGCACAGAGTGGAACGGCACAGAGTGAAACGGCACAGAGTGGGACAGCACAGAGTGGGACAGCACAGAGTGGGACAGCACAGAGTGGAACGGCACAGAGTGGAACGGCACAGAGTGGGACAGCACAGAGTGGGACAGCACAGAGTGGAACGGCACAGAGTGGGACAGCACAGAGTGGAACGGCACAGAGTGGAACAGCACAGAGTGGAACGGCACAGAGTGGAACGGCACAGAGTGGGACAGCACAGAATGGAACGGCACAGAGTGGGACAGCACAGAGTGGGACAGCACAGAGTGGAACGGCACAGAGTGGGACGGCACAGAGTGGGACGGCACAGAGTGGGACAGCACAGAGTGGAACGGCACAGAGTGGAACAGCACAGAGTGGAACGGCACAGAGTGGGACAGCACAGAGTGGGACAGCACAAAGTGGAACGGCACAGAGTGGAACGGCACAGAGTGGAACGGCACAGAGTGGAACGGCACAGAGTGGGACGGCACAGAGTGGGAGGGCACAGAGTGGAACGGCACAGAGTGGAACGGCACAGAGTGGAATGGCACAGAGTGGGACAGCACAGAGTGGGACAGCACAGAGTGGGACAGCACAGAGTGGGACGGCACAGAGTGGGACAGCACAGAGTGGGACGGCACAGAGTGGGACGGCACAGAGTGGGACGGCACAGAGTGGAACGGCACAGAGTGGAACGGCACAGAGTGGAACGGCACAGAGTGGAACGGCAGAGAGTGGGACAGCACAGAGTGGAACGGCACAGAGTGGGACGGCACAGAGTGGAACGGCACAGAGTGGAACGGCACAGAGTGGGACAGCACAGAGTGGGACAGCACAGAGTGGGACGGCACAGAGTGGAACGGCAGAGAGTGGGACAGCACAGAGTGGAACGGCACAGAGTGGGACGGCACAGAGTGGGACGGCACAGAGTGGGACGGCACAGAGTGGAACGGCACAGAGTGGGACGGCACAGAGTGGAACGGCACAGAGTGGGACAGCACGAGTGGAACGGCACAGAGTGGGACGGCACAGAGTGGGACGGCACAGAGTGGGACGGCACAGAGTGGAACGGCACAGAGTGGGACAGCACAGAGTGGGACGGCACAGAGTGGGACAGCACAGAGTGGGACGGCACAGAGTGGAACAGCACGTGTTGCCATGCTGCTTCTATTCAGTCTTGAACCAATTCATCATGACAGAAATTATCCTGAAATCTGCCGGGTACCAGCACCCCTCTCAATCCCACATGTTCTCCCTCTTGTCTCCATGTTTTGCACAATCTCTCATTGCCAGAGCACATTTCCTCTCAGTCCATCCCCTTTCTCAGAGTGTACGCATCTCCCAGGATTTCGGCCCTTCATCTTTAAAGCCCTTGTGGAGATTGGAAAGGTGGCCTCTGGTTCCTTGTTTCTCTCTGGGTTATTGCACTCCCTGCCTGTAACCCCTGATTATCCCCGATAACGTTTACCCTCGGTTACAGGGACAATGTTTAACCAGAGCAGCCTTCCCCTCGGGAGCTCCTTCCTGGAAAGGCCTTTCACCTCGTCCACACCCAGCCCCTGACAGTGCAGCACCCTCTCACCCTGGCTCCCTCTCTCCATCCATTCACTCTCGCTCCTTCCCTCGCCACCCTCCACCACATCATAAAACACAGCAGCAGATGTAAGCCATTCAGCCAATCGAGCAGGAGAGTCGACATTTCAAAACATCGACTCTCCTGCTCCTCGGATGCTGCCTGACCTGCTGCGCTTTTCCAGCACCACACTCTCGACTCTGATCTCCCACATTTGCAGACCTCCCCTTCTCCCATTCAGCCCATTGAGCCTGCTCTACCACCCAATGAACTTACTTTGCACTTCTGCCTTTTGACACTCCTCTCTGCCCAATATAACTCGCTGTTTCTTGTCCCCTTGCCTCCAATACCCCACCTTGCCATCTGTCTACCCCACTCCCATACTCTCTATCAACCCCACTCCCATTAGCCTGTTATCTGTCTTGACTGTCACCTGGACACAGAGCCCTTTCCCCCTCCGTCCCTGCCTGTGTGGAGGGAGTATTGGGGTGGACAGAGAGCCCTTTCCCCCACTGTCCCTGCCTGTGTGGAGGGAGTATTGGGGTGGGCACAGAGCCCTTACCCCCTCCGTCCCTGCCTGTGTGGAGGGAGTATTGGGGTGGGCACAGAGCCCTTACCCCCTCTGTCCCTGCCTGTGTGGAGGGGGTATTGGGGTGGACACAGAGCCCTTTCCCCCTCCGTCCCTGCCTGTGTGGAGGGAGTATTGGGGTGGGCACAGAGCCCTTTCCCCCTCCGTCCCTGCCTGTGTGGAGGGGGTATTGGGGTAGGCACAGAGCCCTTACCCCCTCCGTCCCTGCCTGTGTGGAGGGGACAATGGGGTGAGGTACAGGAGGATAATCACTGCCTTCAGATAAAACCCAGCCTCACCCTTTGGGAACTAAGTATGAATTCCCTTCAATGTGCCGCCCTGAGTTCAAGTCAATGATGGGTTAACTGCAGAGTGTCTGAGAAACACCTGGTCAGGAGCTTGAAGGAGCAGCTGGAAAAATTCTGGATAAATTCTGAGGAGGAACAATTAGACCATTCATTGGGATATCTACCATGTCTGCACACATCTGTTAGTTTGATAACATGCATCTCAATTGTACTGCATGTGAATGTGCTGTTGTTATCTTTAATATCAGGTATCTGGTATCTGGTATCAGTCTAGTCTTTGTCTCAGTGTGATCACTGCACTCATTTATATAACAGTCTGCAGCCTTGCTGGTGATAACATGACCCCCACAAGCAACAAAACGTGGACCCACCATCCCAGAACACAGTCAGCACACTGCGTCACTCACAGGCACAACTGGGAACGCTGCCGAGGGAGAGAGAGACAGACAGACAGAAGGAGACAGACAGAAAGAGAAAGAGAGAGAGAAACAGAGAGAGGTGCTGACAGCGACGTGCGGATGAGAGGTAGATGGAGACGCTGACAGACTAAAGACCCTTTAGCCAAAACAACTTCTCTCCATAGCAACTGTACCCTGCTTCAGGAGTGCAATCTTCTGGACTCTATTCATACGAGGCCAAGAGGCCATTCAGCCCGTCAACTCCAATCTCTAGGAACAAGAAGAGGTCATTCAGTCTCTCCAGCCATTCAGTTAGATCCTAACCAGTCTGTGCCTGAGACCCAGTGACCATCCAGACTCCACCCCACTTCCCCCTAACCCCCCACTGATTGGAGTGCCCTTTCTGAAGGGGATTAAAGCTGAGTCTGTGCAGCTGGCTGTCATCATTTCACTCTTTCAGCCCCCAAGTCCATTCGGGTCAGTACAGGATCAGTGAATGGCCTCGCTGTGATGGGACGGGGGACGGGGACGGGGGAGGGGTCACCTAGTTGGGAGCCCTTGGTTTGGTCTCCTCTCAACAAGTGAGACAATGCTCCCGGGAATCACTGCTGCACCAGTTAAAATGAGCAAGGGGTGGGGGGAAACGGGGCAGGGGCAGGGGCTATAAACTCTGGTAATGAATCCAGCAAAGACCCTCAGACAGCACCTTCCAAACCCACAACCACTTCCATCTAGAAGGACAAGGGCAGCAGATACATGGGAACACCACCCCCTGCAAGTTCCCCTCCCAGCCCCTCACCATCCTGACTTGGAAATATATCGCCGTTCCTTCAGTGTCACTGGGTCAGAATCCTGGAATTCCCTCCCTAAGGGCATTGTGGGTCTACCCACAGCACATGGACTGCAGTGGTTCAAGAAGGCAGCTCACCCCCACCTTCTCAAGGGGCAACTAGGGACGGGGAATAAATGCTGGGCCCAGCCAGTGACCCTCATGAACCAGGAGTGAATAAAAGAAAGAACCAACAGCATCAAATTCAGGTGAATCATTTAGAATGGCCCTGGCCATTCTGCCCATCCACTGTGTGCTACTGACTACCCTGCACACCCAACTCCCAAACTGGGTCATAGGAGCAGGAGGCCTTTCAAACCTGTCCTGCCATTCAACATGATAATGGCTGCTCATCCAACTCAGCCCCCTGTTCCTCCTTTCTTCCTTATATCCTGAGATCCCATGATCCCTAAGAACGATATCCACCACCTTCTTGAAATCATTCAACATTTTGGCTTCAACCCCTTTCTGTGGCAGAGAATTCCACAGGCTGCCCACTGCCTCTGGGGGAAGTCATCTCTCTCCATCAAGATATCATTCAATGCTCATTGATCGAGTGTTCATTTCTCTGCCAATAGCTCCAGAGAAGCTCTTGGGAATGATGTCCGCATTCTCTCCCTGGTCAATTCATCCCCAGCTCACTGAGCACAGTGAGGAACACAGGGCAGAGCGATGTGACAAGACAACAGTCCAGCACACGAGGAGTTAAACTAAGCCATGCAGAGAGTGAAGACTGATGACTCTGGCCTTTAGTGAAACAAGGGGAGCTGATTGTCCTAATGGGGAGCTGGAGCATGAAGCAGCTGACAGCTTTAATGTGGGGAATTAGATAGTGAAAACCGTTCTGTAGCACTCACCACATCTCAGCCATCACCTGTGAGCAGTTACATGGACTTGAACGTGCTTTGCCATGTTCAGACAAGTTCAGAACCGATGCTCAGTTCAACAGCTTAAAGTGTTCTCCTCAAATAAAAACAGAACCCACACCACACAACAAGTTTGAAATGTAAACTCAGAGAGTTGTCTCGAATTAGTATCACTCATGTCTCTGATTGAAAAGTTGCTGGGTTCAAAAGACACTCCACAACATTGAGAACAAATACCTCTGCTTCACATTCACACTACACAGCTGAGGGAGTGCCGCACTATCAGAGGGTCAGTGCTGAGGGAGTGCCGCACTGTCGGAGGGTCAGTGCTGAGGGAGTGCCTCACTGTCAGAGGGTCAGTGCTGAGGGAGTGCCGCACTGTCAGAGGGTCAGTGCTGAGGGAGTGCCGCACTGTCGGAGGGTCAGTGCTGAGGGAGTGCTGCACTGTCAGAGGGTCAGTACTGAGGGAGTGCCGCACTGTCAGAGGGTCAGTGCTGACGGAGTGCCGCACTGTCGGAGGGTCAGTGCTGAGGGAGTGCCGCACTATCAGAGGGTCAGTGCTGAGGGAGTGCCACACTGTCAGAGGATCAGTGCTGAGGGAGTGCCGCACTGTCAGAGGGTCAGTACTGAGGAAGTGCCGCACTAGATTAGATTACTTACAGTGTGGAAACAGGCCCTTCGGCCCAACAAGTCCACACCGCCCCGCCGAAGCGCAACCCACCCATACCCCTATATGTACCCCTTACCTAACACTATGGGCAATTTAGCATGGCCAATTCACCTGACCTGCACATCTTTGGACTGTGGGAGGAAATCGGAGCACCCGGAGGAAACCCACGCAGACACGGGGAGAACGTGCAAACTCCACACAGTCAGATGCCTGAGGCGGAATTGAACCCGGGTCTCTGGCGCTGTGAGGCAGCAGTGCTAACCACTGTGCCACCGTGCCGCACTATCAGAGGGTCAGTGCTGAGGGAGTGCCGCACTGTCGGAGGGTCAGTACTGAGGGAGTGCCTCACTGTCAGAGGGTCAGTGCTGAGGGAGTGCCTCACTGTCAGAGGGTCAGTGCTGAGGGAGTGCCGCACTGTCAGAGGGTCAGTGCTGAGGGAGTGCCGCACTGTCGGAGGGTCAGTGCTGAGGGAGTGCCGCACTGTCAGAGGGTCAGTGCTGAGGGAGTGCCGCACTGTCGGAGGGTCAGTGCTGAGGGAGTGCTGCACTGTCAGAGGGTCAGTACTGAGGGAGTGTCGCACTGTCAGAGGGTCAGTGCTGAGGGAGTGCCTCACTGTCAGAGGGTCAGTGCTGAGGGAGTGCCGCACTGTCAGAGGGTCAGTGCTGAGGGAGTGCCGCACTGTCAGAGGGTCAGTGCTGAGGGAGTGCCGCACTGTCGGAGGGTCAGTGCTGAGTGAGTGCCGCACTGTCGGAGGGTCAGTGCTGAGGGAGTGCCACACTGTCAGAGGGTCAGTGCTGAGGGAGTGCCGCACTGTCGGAGGGTCAGTGCTAAGGGAGTGCCACACTGTCAGAGGGTCAGTGCTGAGGGAGTGCCGCACTGTCGGAAGGTCAGTACTGAGGGAGTGCCCCCTGTCGGAGGGTCAGTGCTGAGGGAGTGCCGCACTGTCGGAGGGTCAGTGCTGAGGGAGTGCTGCACTGTCGGAGGGTCAGTGCTGAGGGAGTGCTGGTGGGTGGTGTGTGCACTGGACATTTCCAATGAATAACTGTTGCTAACCTTAGAGCAGAAGAGAGTGGAATTATTTTCTGCAACGTTTGAAGAAGGTGTAAGTGCTTTGTGTGAAAAAGTTTAAGGTTGTGATGTAATTAAGATCTTTAGGAGAATCAAATACTTTGATTTGGTTGAAGCTGATTAGAATTATGGGCGGGGCAATGAATTCTCCTCTCTGCACTGCCATTCATACAGCCATGACTGACCTCTGTTAACCTCACTCTCCTGCTTTCATTCCTCATTCTGTAATTCTGACTGTGTCCATCAGTCCCACAACCTCTGCCTTACCTGTACACAGTGCTCTGCAGCACAGAATTCCAGGGATTCTCAACACTCCGAGTGAAATCATTTCTCCCATCACAGTTGTCACCAATCTGAGGGTGTGCCCCCATGTTCTCCAGCTGTAGAGGGGGATATCCCCTCAGCACAGACCTGCCAAATCCTATCGGAGTGATGTGATAGCAGAGGAGAGGGAGCAGAGGGAGGTTTACCAGGACGTTGTCAGTGTTGGGGTGGGGAGTGGGTGAGGCTGGAGAATTTGTTATGGAGAGAGATTGGACAGACTGGGGTTGCTTTCCTGAGATAAAAAGTTAAAAACAATGACTGCAGATGCTGGAAACCAGAGTCTAGATTAAGGTGGTGCTGGAAAAGCACAGCAGGTCAGGCAGCATCCGAGGAGCAGAAAAATAGACGTTTCGGGCAAAAGCCCTTCATCAGGAATAGAGGCAGAGTGCCTGCAGAGTGAAGAGCTAAATGAGAGGGGGGGTGGGGAGAAATTAGCATAGAGTACAACAGGTGAATGGGGATGGGGAAGGAGGTGATAGGTTAGAGAGTGGATAGGTGGAAAAGAAGATAGGCAAGTAGGACAGGTCATGAGGGCGGTGCTGAGCAGGAAGTTTGGAACTAGGGTGAGGCGGGGGGAAGGGGAAGTGAGGAAACTATTGAAGTCCACATTGATGCCCTGGGGTTGAAGTGTTCCGAGGCGGAAGATGAGGCGTTCTTCCTCCAGGCGTCTGGTGGTGAGGGAGCGGCAGTGAAGGAGGCCCAGGACCTCCATATCCTCGGCAGAGTGGGAGGGGGAGTTGAAATGTTGGGCCACGGAGCAGTGGGGTTGATTGGTGCGGGTGTCCCAGAGATGTTCCCTAAAGCGCTCTGCTAGGAGGCGCCCAGTCTCCCCAATGTAGAGGAGACCACATCCGGAGCAACGGATACAATAAATGATATTGGTGGATGTGCAGGTAAAACTTTGATGGATGTGGAAGGCTCCTTTAGGGCCTTGGATAGAGATGAGGGAGGAGGTGTGGGCGCAGGTTTTACAGTTCCTGCGGTGGCAGGGGAGGGTGCCAGGATGGGAGGGTGGGTCGTAGGGGGGCGTGGACCTGACCAGGTAGTCACGGAGGGAATGGTCTTTGCGGAAGGTGGAAAGGGGTGGGGAGGGAAATATATCCCTGGTGGTGGGGTCTGTTTGGAGGTGGCGGAAATGTCGGTGGATGATTTGGTTTATGCGAAGGTTGGTAGGGTGGAAGGTGAGCACCAGGGGCATTCTGTCCTTGTTACGGTTGGAGGGATGGGGTCTGAGGGCGGAGGTGCGGGATGTGGACGAGATGCGTTGGAGGGCATCTTTAACCACGTGGGAAGGGAAATTGCTGTCTCTAAAGAAGGAGGCCATCTGGTGTGTTCTATGGTGGAACTGGTCCTCCTGGGAGCAGATACAGTGGAGACGGAGGAATTGGAAATACGGGATGGCATTTTTGCAAGAGGTAGGGTGGGAAGAGGTGTAATCCAGGTAGCTGTGGGAGTCGGGTTTGTAATGTCAGTGTCAATTCGGTCATCATTAATGGAGATGGAGAGGTCCAGGAAGGGGAGGGAGGTGTCAGAGATGGTCCAGGTGAATTTAAGGTCAGGGTGGAATGTGCCTATCACCTCCATCCCCACCCCCATTCACCTATTGTACTCTTTGCTACCTTCCCCCACCCTCCTCTCTGACCTATCACCTCCATCCCCACCCCCACTCACCCATTGTACTCTATGCTACTTTCTCCCCACCCCCACCCCACTCTCATTTATCTCTCCACTCTGCAGGCACCCTGCCTCTATTCCTGATGAAGGGCTTTTGCTTCTTGCTTTCCTTAGAGCAAAGGAGCCTGAGAGGGACATGATTGGGATGGATAAAATGATGAGGGGTACAGACGGGGTACACAGGAAGAAACATTTCCCCTTGGTGAAGGGATCAATGCCCAGGGGCATAGATTAAAGAGAAGGGGCAGGAGGGTTAGGGGGATGTGAGGAAATACCTTTTCCCCCAGAGGGGGGGCGGTGGGGAATCTGGAACTGACTGCCTGTGAGGGTGGGGTAGGCAGGGAGCCTCGCCACACTGAAGGGGGATTTCGATGTACCCTTGAAATGCCAAGGTTATGGCCAAACGCTGGGACATGGGATTAGGGAATCGTGAGGTGGCTGTTTCTCACTGGTGGGAAGGGCCGGTGTTGAACTGAGATGGATAAAGTCAGAAGTCACACAACACCAGGTTATAGTTCAACTTCGAAAGGTTATAGAACATAGAACAATACAGCACAGAACAGGCCCTTCGGCCCACGATGTTGTGCCGAACATTTGTCCGAGCTTAAGCACCTATCCATGTACCTATCCAATTGCCGCTTAAAGGTCACCAATGATTCTGACTCTACCACTCCCACAGGCAGCGCATTCCATGCCCCCACCACTCTCTGGGTAAAGAACCTACCCCTGACATCCCCCCTATACCTTCCACCCTTCACCTTAAATTTATGTCCCCTTGTAACACTCTGTTGTACCCGGGGAAAAAGTCTCTGACTGTCTACTCTATCTATTCCCCTGATCATCTTATAAACCTCTATCAAGTCACCCCTCATCCTTCGCTGTTCCAATGAGAAAAGGCCTAGCACTCTCAGCTTATCCTCATACGACCTATTCTCCATTCCAGGCAATATCCTGGTAAATCTCCTCTGCATCCTCTCCAAAGCTTCCACATCTTTCCTAAAGTGAGGTGACCAGAACTGCACACAGTACTTCAAATGTGGCCTTACCAAGGTCCTGTACAGCTGCAACATCACCTCACGACTCTTGAATTCAATCCCTCTGCTAATGAACGCTAATACACCATAGGCCTTCTTACAAGCTCTATCCACCTGAGTGGCAACTTTCAAAGATCTATGAACATAGACCCCAAGATCCCTCTGCTCCTCCACCTTACTAAGAACCCTACCGTTAACCCTGTATTCCGCATTCTTATTTGTCCTTCCAAAATGGACAACCTCACACTTGACAGGGTTGAACTCCATCTGCCACTCCTCAGCCCAGCTCTGCATCATATCTAAGTCCCTTTACAGCCGGCAACAGCCCTCCTCACTATCCACAACTCCACCAATCTTCGTATCATCTGCAAATTTACTGACCCACCCTTCGACTCCCTCTTCCAAGTCATTAATAAAAAATTACAAACAGCAGAGGACCCAGCACTGATCCCTACGGAACTCCACTTGTAACTGGGCTCCAGGCTGAATATTTACCATCTACCACCACTCTCTGACTTCAACCAGTTAGCCAGTTTTCTATCCAACTGGCCAAACTTCCCACTTTCCCATGCCTCCTGACTTTCCGCATAAGCCTACCATGGGGAACCTTATCAAATGCCTTACTAAAATCCATGTACACTACATCCACTGCTCTACCCTCATCCACATGCTTGGTCACCTCCTCAAAGAATTCAATAAGACTTGTAAGGCAAGACCTACCCTTCACAAATCCGTGCTGGCTGTTCCTAATCAAGCAGTGTCTTTCCAGATACTCATAAATCCTATCCCTCAGTACCCTTTCCATTACTTTGCCTACCACCGAAGTAAGACTAACTGGCCTGTAATTCCCGGGGTTATCCCTATTCCCTTTTTTGAACAAGGGCACAACATTCGCCACTCTCCAGTCCCCTGGTACCACCCCCATTGACAGTGAAGACGAAAAGATCATTGCCAACGGTTCTGCAATTTCCTCTCTTGCTTCCCACATAATCCTAGGATATATCCCATCAGGCCCGGGGGACTTGTCTATCCTCAAGTTGTTCAAAATGCCCAATACATCTTCCTTCCTAACAAGTATCTCCTCTAGCTTACCAGTCCGTTTCATACTCTCCTCTTCAACAATACGGTCCCTTATGATTTCAAATAAACCTGTTAGACTATAACCTGGTGTCATGTGACTTCTATTTTGGACAGGGACAGACACGATGGGCTAAAGGGCTTTTCTTCTGTCTATAGATCCCTATGAATCTATAAAAAATACCATTTCCCCTCCAGGGAACACAGCTCAATTCCATGTTGCCACTCAGTGATGAATCCTCCAAAGCTGGCTTGGGCATGCAGTGTATGTTCACTATCGCACAGTCAGACTCTCCCTCAGATGCTGCAGATCAACGTTTAACCTTCAATCGAGAAGGGACCTGGTGTGAAGACATTCAGGAAAGATTCCTCATTCTCAGCGGAAAGTTGGATTTGTTTGTGGGTGGGTCTGCTCGAGTACAAAGGGGAATACTGAGTGTTGGTACAGAGGAATCCCTGTGGGAAACTTTGGTGCCAATATTTCAGCACATGAACATCTGTTCATGTTCCTCATGGCAGAGCTGAGCTCGCTAAAGGGTCAAGAAAGATATATGTAAGAAATCTAACCTTTATTTCTCATGACCCCAAGAAAAGTTCCTAATTTAAAAGTGGTCTCACTGGATCGAGTTGGTGAGAATCTGTGGATGTACATTATTGCATCAGCAGCACACAGCAGGAGGATACAACAGCCAGCCACAAACTGGCCATTCAGGGAAATCTGGTTCCTAGATAGACCTTTGAGACAAACTGTTCTCAAAGCAAATACGATGGTCAGCGTTTCCAAACAGGCGGCAACTCAGGAACTATGGCTTCACTGATAAAAAAAAAACAGGATAAAAGTCAAACCAAAAACTGTGAATGCTGGAGATCCGAAACTAGCACAAACATATCTCTGGAGAAACTCGGCAGGTCTGGCAGCATCTGTGCTGTGTTAACATTTCAAAGTCCCAGAGGACACTTGGTCACACCTTCCAGAGGTAAAACTGAAGGAAGATAAATTCTAATCTGTACAACACTGAGGGGACAGTCAGTGTCACATATGTACATGTAGGAGTCACTGAATGTCAGGCTAGCATCTTTATAACACACAGAATGTTCTACATAAAGGCAACCATAGTACAGTATTCACAAAATCTTTAATCAACACTTGTATCAGCTCAGTCACTACAGATGGCACAGCCTAGACCATCCCGGAATCCACCCTCCCATCCGTGCACTCCAATTCCATGGCTCCCTGCCGTGGAAAGGCTACTAACATCATCCAGGACCCCTCCCATCCTGGGAATGCTTTCCCACAACCTGCCCCGTCAGGTAGGAGAGACAGCAGCTTGAGCACATGCACCAGCAGGTTCAGGAACAGCTACATCCCAGCTGTTATTAGACGGATGAATGGACTCTCAAAGGTGTTCTCCTGTGCAATGTAACCCTGCATGCCTCACACTCTCAGAGCATGCTCCGATCTGTATGTCTTTGTTTACTGCGATCTGCCTGTACAGCTCACAAAACAAAACGTTTCACTGCACTCAGGTACATGTGACAATAACAAATCAAATCAACTCAAATGTAACTGCCTCTTCCAGCTCCCTCATCTCCCCGACCACTCCTTCTCTCACTTCCAGTGGGCTCTGGGTTTTCCTTCATCACACTGAACACATTCCCCTCCCTCACTCTCTGACTCTCCCCCTCCCCTCACTAACTCTCTCCATCCCCTCACTGACTCCCCCTCCCCTCACTCTCCGGCTCTCTCCCTCCCCTCACTAACTCTCTCCATCCCCTCACTGTCCAACCCTCCCCCTCCCTTCACTGACTCTCCCCCTCCCCTCACGGACTCTCCCCTCCCCTCACTGTCCAACCCTCCCCCTCCCTTCACTGACTCTCCCCCTCCCCTCACGGACTCTCCCCTCCCCTCACTGTCCAACCCTCCCCCTCCCCTCACTGACTCTCCCCCTCCCCTCACTCTCTGACCCTCCCCCTCCCTTCACTGACTCTCCCCCTCCCCTCACTGTCCGACACTCCCCCTCCCCTCACTCTCCGACCCTCCCCCTCCCCTCACTGACTCTCCCCTCCCCTCACTGACTCTCCCCCTCCCCTCACTGTCCGACCCTCCCCCTCCCCTCACTGACTCTCCCCTCCCCTCACTGACTCTCCCCTCCCCTCACTGACTCTCCCCTCCCCTCACTGTCCGACACTCCCCCTCCCCTCACTCTCCGACCCTCCCCCTCCCCTCACTGACTCTCCCCTCCCCTCACTGACTCTCCCCCTCCCCTCACTCTATGACTCTCCCCCTCCCCTCACTGTCCGACCCTCCCCTTCCCCTCACTGACCCTCCCCCTCCCCTCACTGTCCGACCCTCCCCCTCCCCTCACTGTCTGACTCTCCCCTCCCCTCACTGTCCGACTGTCCCCCTCCCCTCACTGTCTGACTCTCCCCCTCTCCTCACTGTCTCTCCCCCTCCACTCACTGTCCGACCCTCCCCCTCCCCTCACTGACTCTCCCCTCCCCTCACTGTCTCTCCCCTCCCCTCACTGACTCTCCCCTCCCCTCACTGTCTCTCCCCTCCCCTCACTGACTCTCCCCTCCCCTCACTGTCTCTCCCCCTCCCCTCACTGACTCTCCCCTCCCCTCACTGTCTCTCCCCTCCCCTCACTGACTCTCCCCCTCCCCTCACTGACTCTCCCCTCCCCTCACTGTCTCTCCCCCTCCCCTCACTGTCCGACCCTCCCCCTCCCCTCACTCTCCAATTTCTCCTCCGAGCTGACACTCACCAAACCCGGCACCATCCTGGTGAACCTTTTCTGTCCCTGTCCAAAGCCTCCCTGTCGTTGTGGTAGTGCGGCGACTAGAACTGTATGTTGTGTTCCAAATGTGGCCGAATTAAAGTTCTACACAGCTGCAACGTTCCTTGCCAATTTTTAAACTCTGTGCCCTGACAGATGAAGGTAAACGTGCCATCTGCCTTATTATCCACCTGTGCTGCCACTTTCTGGGAGCTGTTCCCCTAGACCTCTCTGTACGTTGATGCTAAGGGTTCTGCCATTTACTGTAAACTTCCCTCCTGTACTGGACCTTCAGAAATGCATCACCTCACATTTGTCCAGATTAACCTCCATCTGCCATTCCTCCGCCCAAGCCTCCAGCCTGTCTATATCCTGCTGTATCCTCTGATAATCCACCTCACTATCCACAGCTCCCTCAATCTTCATGTCATCCACAAACTTCTCCAATAATTTCCCTACCGCTGACATCAGGCTCACTGGCCTGGAATTTCCCGGATTATCCCCATCACTCTTCTTAAACAAAGGAACAACGTTGGCACTTCTCCAGTTCCCTGGGACGTCTGGGATGTCACAAAGGCCCCAGCTATTTCCTCCCCTTCCTCCCTCAGCATTCTGGGATAGATCCTTTCAGGTCCCAGGGACTTGTCCTCCTTAATGCTTTTCAAACCCCCCAATACCTTCTTTAGATTAGATTAGATTCCCTACAGTGTGGAAACAGGCCCTTCAGCCCACACCGACCCTCCGAAGAGTAACCCATCCAGACCTAATCCCCTACATTTACCCCTGACTAATACACCTAACACTAGAGGCAATTTCCCATGGCCAATCCACCCTGACCTGCACATCTTTGGACTGTGGGAGGAAACTGGAGCACCTGCAGGAAACCCACGCAGACACGGGGAGAATGTGCAAACTCCACACAGTCAGTCGCTCGAGACTGGAATCGAACCTGGGACCCTGATGCTGTGAGGCAACAGTGCTAACCACTGTGTCACTCTGCAATATTAACATCCCTCTCCCGAGACTCACCAGCCACCATGTCCTTCCCCTTCATGGATGCTGATATAAAGCATTAACGACCTCCTCCTTTTTCTCAGGCTCCATCTGCAAATCCCCTCCTTTGACCTTGAATGGACCTACCCTTTCCCGGGCTTACCCTCTTGTTCCTTATTTACGTGCAAAATGCCTCGGGATTTTCCTTTCTCCTGTATACCAAGGATGTTTCTTGGCCCCTTTCAGCCCTCCCAATCCCTTGTTTAAGTTCTTGCCTGTTATCTTTGTATTCTTTGAGGGATCTGTCTACTTTCAGGTTCCTGGATCTTACATATACCTCCTTTTCCTTTTTGACTAAGCTCTCAATTTCTCCTGTCTTCCAAGGTTCCTGAATCATGCCATCCTTATCCTTCACTTTCACTGGAACGTGCTGGATCTGAACGCTAACCAGTTGGCCATATGCCAGATGTGGATTTACCCTCAAATAAGCGATCCCCTCGGTTCCTGCTGAATATTGTGGTCATTAGCTTTCCCCCAATTTAATACTTTCATGCAAGGATTAATCATGCACTTATCCATAAGAAACTTAAACCTGACAGAATTATGGTTACTATTCCTGAAATTGTCCCCCACTGAAACTGATCTCCTGCCCGGGACTTTCCCGGGCCATTCCCAAGTTGGACTCTTCACAACTCCATCTTGGACACACCAAACAAACTTCCCCCAACCTAGCCCCTAGTACGAGGTGAGTCGCAGTCAATCTCCTCACAACAACCCTGTTGTTTTACATGTTTCCATGGCCTGCCCACAGATGTGTTCCTGTATCACCCGCTGGCTGCTGGGAGGCCTGGAGTACAATCCCATCAGAGCGATCGCACCCTTCCAACTCCTCAGCTTTACCCATAATGCCTCGCTGCGTGAGTCCTCCAAGGGATATCCTCCCTCAGTACAGCTGTGATATTCTCCTTGATCAGTAATACAACCCGCCCCACCTCTACATCCCTCTGTAACTCACCCGAAACCCGCAATGTTCAGCTGCCATTCTTGTCTCTTTCTCAACCAAGCACCACAGTTACATGTATTCATTCCCCACCCTCTGACTGAAGACATTTCTCTTCAGCTCAGGTTGTCCCTTCACTCTGAGGCTGTACCCTCGGGTCCTAGTCTCTCCTATTAGTGGAAACTGGCCTTGGTCTGTGACTCCTGTACCCTCGGGTCCTAGTCTCTCCTACTAGTGGAAACTGGCCTTGGTCTGTGACTCCTGTACTCTCGGGTCCTCGTCTCTCCTACTAGTGGAAACTGGCCTTGGTCTGTGAGTCCTGTACCCTCGGGTCCTAGTCTCTCCTACTAGTGGAAACTGGCCTTGGTCTGTGATTCCTGTACTCTCGGGTCCTAGTCTCTCCTACTAGTGGAAACTGGCCTTGGTCTGTGACTCCTGTACCCTCGAGTCCTCGTCTCTCCTACTAGTGGAAACTGGCCTTGGTCTGTGACTCCTGTACCCTCGGGTCCTAGTCTCTCCTACTAGTGGAAACTAGCCTTGGTCTGTGACTCCTGTACCCTCGAGTCCTCGTCTCTCCTATTAGTGGAAACTGGCCTTGGTCTGTGACTCCTGTACCCTCGAGTCCTCGTCTCTCCTACTAGTGGAAACTGGCCTTGGTCTGTGACTCCTGTACCCTCGAGTCCTCGTCTCTCCTACTAGTGGAAACTGGCCTTGGTCTGTGACTCCTGTACCCTCGAGTCCTCGTCTCTCCTACTACTGGAAACTGGCCTTGGTTTGTGACTCCTGTACCCTCGGGTCCTAGTCTCTCCTATTATTGGAAACTGGCCTTGGTCTGTGACTCCTGTACTCTCGGGTCCTCGTCTCGCTTACTACTGGAAACTGGCCTTGGTTTGTGACTCCTGTACCCTCGGGTCCTAGTCTCTCCTATTAGTGGAAACTGACCTTGGTCTGTGAGTCCTGTACCCTCGGGTCCTAGTCTCTCCTATTAGTGGAAACTGACCTTGGTCTGTGAGTCCTGTACTCTCGGGTCCTAGTCTCTCCTATTAGTGGAAACTAGCCTTGGTTTGTGACTCCTGTACCCTCGGGTCCTAGTCTCTCCTACTAGTGGAAACTAGCCTTGGTTTGTGACTCCTGTACCCTCGGGTCCTAGTCTCTCCTACTAGTGGAAACTAGCCTTGGTCTGTGACTCCTGTACCCTCGGGTCCTAGTCTCTCCTACTAGTGGAAACTAGCCTTGGTCTGTGACTCCTGTACTCTCGGGTCCTAGTCTCTCCTACTACTGGAAACTGGCCTTGGTCTGTGATTCCTGTACTCTCGGGTCCTAGTCTCTCCTACTAGTGGAAACTAGCCTTGGTCTGTGACTCCTGTACCCTCGGGTCCTCGTCTCTCCTATTAGTGGAAACTGGCCTTGGTCTGTGACTCCTGTACCCTCGGGTCCTAGTCTCTCCTACTAGTGGAAACTGGCCTTGGTCTGTGACTCCTGTACCCTCGGGTCCTAGTCTCTCCTACTAGTGGAAACTAGCCTTGGTCTGTGACTCCTGTACTCTCGGGTCCTAGTCTCTCCTACTAGTGGAAACTGGCCTTGGTCTGTGACTCCTGTACCCTCGGGTCCTCGTCTCTCCTATTAGTGGAAACTGACCTTGGTCTGTGAGTCCTGTACCCTCGGGTCCTAGTCTCTCCTACTAGTGGAAACTAGCCTTGGTCTGTGACTCCTGTACCCTCGAGTCCTCGTCTCTCCTATTATTGGAAACTAGCCTTGGTCTGTGACTCCTGTACCCTCGGGTCCTAGTCTCTCCTACTAGTGGAAACTAGCCTTGGTCTGTGATTCCTGTACCCTCGGGTCCTAGTCTCTCCTATTATTGGAAACTGGCCTTGGTCTGTGACTCCTGTACTCTCGGGTCCTCGTCTCTCCTACTAGTGGAAACTGGCCTTGGTCTGTGAGTCCTGTACCCTCGGGTCCTAGTCTCTCCTACTAGTGGAAACTGGCCTTGGTTTGTGACTCCTGTACCCTCGGGTCCTAGTCTCTCCTACTAGTGGAAACTGGCCTTGGTTTGTGACTCCTGTACCCTCGGGTCCTAGTCTCTCCTATTAGTGGAAACTGACCTTGGTCTGTGAGTCCTGTACTCTCGGGTCCTAGTCTCTCCTATTAGTGGAAACTGACCTTGGTCTGTGACTCCTGTACCCTCGGGTCCTAGTCTCTCCTATTAGTGGAAACTGGCCTTGGTCTGTGATTCCTGTACCCTCGAGTCCTCGTCTCTCCTACTAGTGGAAACTGGCCTTGGTCTGTGACTCCTGCTCAGTTACTTTACTTACTGACCTACTGCTCTGATTCCCTCCCCTCTGCCACAGTAACGTAAACCCTCTCGAGTGGCACTGCCAAACCTCCCTGCCAGGATGCTCGTGCCCCTCCAGCTTACATCTAACACGTCCTTCTTGTCTGAGCCTCACCTGCCCTGGAAGCAATCCCAATGATCCACAAGATAATCAGAGGGTTAGATAGGGTGGACAGGTCGAGTCTTTTACCAAGTATGGGGACGGCAAACACGAGGGGACACAACTTTAAAGTGAGGGGAGATAGGTATAAGACAGAGATCAGAGGTAGTTTCTTTACTCAGAGAGTAGTAAGGGTATGGAATGCTTTGCCTGCAACGGTAGTAGATTCGCCAAGTTTAAGTGCATTTAAGTCATCATTGGACAGGCATATGGGCGTACATGGAATAGTGTAGGTGGGATGGGCTTCAGATTAGTATGACAGGGCAGCGCAACATCGAGGGCCGAAGGGCCTGTACTGCGCTGTAATGTTCTACATTCTATGTTCTATTCCTGAAGCCCTCCCTTCGACACCAGCCCTTTAGCCAGGTATTTGACTGGAATATCTTCCTAAATATCTAGCCTCGCTGACATATGGCACAGGAAGTGACCCTGAGATTACAACCCTAGAAATCCTGCTTTTCACCTTCTGACCTAACTCCCTGAACTCCCCTTACAGGACCTCACCTCTCCCTCTGCCCATGTCTCTGGTACCAATAGGGACCATAACCTCTGGCTGCACATCCGCCCCCTTCAGAATATTCTGTTCCTGCTCAGAGAGCCAGGCACCAGGGAGGGAGCACACCAGGCTGGAGTCTCAGTCATGGTCACAGAAACACCTATCCGTGTCCCTGTCGATACAGTCCCCTATCACTCCTGCTCTCCTACACATAGAGCCCAGTCATGGTGTCACTGACCCTGCTGCTGCTTTTCCCTGAGAGGCCATCACCTCTCACAGTATCCGGGACAGTATAACCTGTGTGAGAGCGGAATGGCCACAGGGCAGTCCTGCCCCACCTGCCCACACTCACTCACCTTCCTGATGGTCACCCAACTCTGCTCTGTCCATTTGGCCCTGTCCTGGTTGTGTGACCACCTCCTGAACTGTGCTATCCATGACATTCCCAGGCTGATGGGTGCTCCATGGAGAGTTTCCTGATGAGGGGCTTTTGCCCGAAACGTCGATTTTCCTGCTCCTCGGATTGCTCCTTGCCTGCTGTGCTTTTCCAGCACCACTCTAATCTAGACTCTTAATCACCTGCAGAGATTTCTTATTCAACTCTGCATTGTTTGTACGATGATTGATCTCTCTGATTATAAACTCTGGGCCTGTGTGCTTCTCCCTCACTTCACCCGACAAAGGGGCAGTGCTTCGAAAGCTTGTGATTTCAAATAAACCTGTTGGACTATAACCCGGTGTCGTGTGACTTCTGACTTCATTCAGTCGATAATCTGCCCCTCTGCTCTTGCTCCCAAAGTGGAAACCTCACATTTATCCACATCTGCCACGTATTTACCCACTCACTCAGTCAAATCAAATCACATGAAGCATCTCTGCAACTTCCTCACAGCTCACCCTCCCTCTTCACTACTGGAGATATTACAATTGGTTCCTTCATCTGAGTCATGCATATATATTGTGAATAGCTAGGATCCAAATACTGATCCTGGCTGTACCACACTAGAAGGAGTGTAGCAAGTCAGGCAGCATCCAGGGAACAGGAGAATCGACGTTTCGGGCATAAGCCCTTCTTCAGGCCTGAAGAAGGGCTTATGCCCGAAACGTCGATTCTCCTGTTCCCTGGATGCTGCCTGACCTGCTGCGCTTTTCCAGCAACACATTTTCAGCTGTGATCTCCAGCATCTGCAGACCTCACTTTCTCCACACTAGAAGGACAAGGGCAGCCGATACAGGGGAACACCACCCCCTGCAAGTTCCCCTCTGAGCCCCTCACCATCCTGACTTGGAAATATATCACCGTTCCTTCAGTGTCGCTGGGTCAGAATCCTGGAATTCCTGCCCTAAGGGTGCACTGGGTCTACCCACAGCACACGGGCTGTTCCAAATGAGAGGGAGGCAAAATCCAGGTAACTACTGGCTGATTAGCTTAACATCAATTGTTGGGAAAGCATTAGGATCAATTATTAAGGAAATAATAGTGGCATGTTTGGGAAATCAGAATCTAATCAAGTAGAGTCAGCGTGGTTTCATGAAAGGAAAACTGTGTCAGCCTAATCAATGAGGGTGGATGGAAGGGACCTGTAGCTGTGTTGTATATGGAATTCCCAAGTGCACTCAACTTCACAAAAGGTTCAGTTGTAAGAGCCCATGGTGTTGGAGGTGGTACATTTGAATGGATAGAGAATTGGCTCATGGGCAGGAAGCAGGGAGTGGGGATAAGGGTAGCTTTCTCAGGCTGCTGACCTGTGATCAGTGGGTTCCACGGGGATCAGTGCTGGGACTGTACCTGTTTGCAATATGGGGCGATAGATATAGGACATTCGTCAGAGGTAGTTTCTTTACTCAGAGAGTAGTAGGGGTGCGGAACGCCCTGCCTGCAACAGTAGTAGACTCACCAACTTTAAGGGCATTTAAATAGTCATTGGATAAACATATGAATGAAAATAGAATAGTGTAGGTTAGATGGGCTTCAGATTGGTTCCACAGGTTGGCACAACATCGAGGGCTGAAGGGCCTGTACTGCGCTGGAATGTTCTATGTTCTAATATATATTAAGTACTTGTAGGAAGGAAATGAATGTACTGTAAACAAAACAAAAATAGGAGAGACAAGCTGTGAATGGGATCTATACAGTTTACAGAGAGATATCAATAGGTTCCATTATTGAGCCAAACAGTTGGCAAATGGAGCATAATGTGGGAAAATGTGAAGTTGTTCACTTGGGGAGGGGGAACAAACGAACAGGGTATTATTGAAATGGAGAAAGATGCAGAAAGCTACAGCATAAAGGGGCTTGGAGGAGCATGTACACTAAACACAGAAAGCTAGCACACAGGGGGCAGCAGGTAATCATGCACATCTTTGGACTGTGGGAGGCAACCGTAGCAAGCCCACGCAGAGACGGGGAGAATGTGCAAACTCCACACAGGCAGTCGCCTGAGGTTGGAATCGAACCTGAGGCAGCAGCACTAACCACTGTGCCACCAAGCCACCAACATCCTTGCACCCTCTTCAAAATTTACCTTCTGATCTGTTTTTGTGTTAGCAGAAGATTCAGAAACCACACATTGACTCCTTCACGCAAGTCATGGATATAACTTGCGGCACGGTGGCAGTGGGCAGCACGGTGGCACAGTGGTTAGCACTGCTGCCTCACAGCGCCAGAGACCCGGGTTCAATTCCCGCCTCAGGTGACTGACTGTGTGGAGTTTGCACGTTCTCCCCGTGGCTGCGTGGGTTTCCTCCGGGTGCTCCGGTTTCCTCCCACAGTCCAAAGATGTGCAGGGTCAGGTGAATTGGCCACGATAAATTGCCCCATAGTGTTAGGTAAGGGGTAAACATATGGATGGGTTACGCTTCGGCAGGTCGGTGTGGACTTGTTGGGCCGAAGGGCCTGTTTCCACACTGTAATGTAATCTAATCTAATGAATTGTATGAGGGTTAGGGATAGGGATAAGCTGCCAGCACTGAACTCCATGGCAAACCAGTCGTGCCAAACTGACAAAGATCCATTTTTACCCACTCCCTGCCTCCGTTCAGCCTGACAATCTTCATACTGTGTCTGTATTCTATCCCCAACACCATCAGCTTCTATTTTCCTTCATAACCCTGACTGGGGCACTTCATCAAATGCCTTCTGGAAATCTATGCACAATACATCCACCAGATCCCCTTTATCCACAACACATGTTAGCTCTTGCAAGAACTCCAATAGATTGGTGAAATATAATTTCCCTTTCATTAAACTGTGAGATGGAAGCAGAGGTCTGGAATATTTTTAAGCAAGGGGGTGGAGGTTACCAGGGGTAGGTGAGAATGTGGAGTAACCAGATCAGCCATTAACGTACTGAACGAAGGAACGCACTTCAGGGTCTGAGTTTGGATCTACTCTCCGCAGCAGTTACAGCTCACACCTGTCACTGTGTCACCCAAGGTGGGATGAGAGGCAATCTTGATAAGTGACCTCGTTGTAATGAGCAACTGAGAGGAGTAAAGAGAAGGAAACAGGAGGAAGGGTGTAGGGAAGACCATTCAGGCAATACAAGCCAGGGAGCTGAAGGCATGCCCCCCAGTGCTGCGGAGGCATCTGTCAGGCTGCACAGGAGTTCACAATGAGAGACACCTCAGGGGCTTGCAGGAGCTGGAGGTACTAGGACAGAAGGATGACAATACCAACACAGTTCAAACAAGAGAGTGAAAAGAGAATGTCGAGCCAGTCAGGCTAATTCACTCCCACACACTCTGACTCTCACTGGGGTACACTCCCACACACTCTGACTCTCACTGGGGTACACTCACACACACACTGACCCTCACTGGGGTACACTCCCACACACACTGACTCTCACTGGGGTACACTCACATACACACTACCCTCACTGGGGTACACTCCCGCACACACTGACCCTCACTGGGGTACACTCACACACACACTGACCCTCACTGGGGTACACTCCCACACACTGACCCTCACTGGGGTACACTCCCCCACACACTGACCCTCACTGCGGGACACTCCCCCACACACTGACCCTCACTGGGGTACACTCACACACACACTGACCCTCACTGGGGTACACTCCCCAACACACTGACCCTCACTGGGGTACACTCACACACACACTGACTTTCACTGGGGTACACTCACACACACACTGACCCTCACTGGGGTACACTCCCACACACTGACTCTCACTGGGGTACACTCCCACACACACTGACTCTCACTGGGGTACAATCCCACACACACTGACCCTCACTGGGGTACACTCACACACACACTGACTCTCACTGGGGTACAGTCCCGTATACACTGACACTCACTGGGGTGCAGTCCCTCACACTGACTCTCACTGGGGTACACTCCCACACACGCTGACACTCACTGGGGTACACTCTCACACACACTGACCCTCACTGGGGTACACTCCCACACACACTGACTCTCACTGGGGTACACTCCCACACACACTGACTCTTACTGGGGTACAGTCCCATACACACTGACTCTCACTGGGGTAGACTCCCGCACACACTGACACTCACTGGGGTGCAGTCCCACACACACTGACTCTCACTGGGGTAGACTCCCGCACACACTGACACTCACTGGGGTACAGTCCCATACACACTGACTCTCACTGGGGTACAGTCCCATACACACTGACTCTCACTGGGGTACACTCCCGCACACACTGACCCTCACTGGGGTACAGTCCCACACACACTGACACTCACTGGGGTACACTCCCACACACACTGACTCTCACTGGGGTACACTCACACACACACTGACCCTCACTGGGGTACACTCTCACACATACTGACCCTCACTGGGGTACACTCCCACACACTGACTCTCACTGGGGTACACTCCCACACACACTGACCCTCACTGGGGTACACTCCCCCACACAGTGACCCTCACTGGGGTACACTCACACACACACTGACCCTCACTGGGGTACACTCCCACACACTAACTCTCACTGGGGTATACTCCCACACACACTGACCCTCACTGGGGTACAGTCCCGTACACACTGACACTCACTGGGGTACACTCCCACACACACTGACCCTCACTGGGGTACACTCCCACACACACTGACCCTCACTGGGGTACACTCCCACACACACTGACTCTCACTGTGGTACAGTCCCGTATACACTGACACTCACTGGGGTGCAGTCCCTCACACACTGACTCTCACTGGGGTACACTCCCACACACGCTGACACTCACTGGGGTACACTCCCACACACACTGACTCTCACTGGGGTACACTCCCGCACACACTGACTCTCACTGGGGTACACTCCCACACACACTGACTCTCACTGGGGTACAGTCCCATACACACTGACTCTCACTGGGGTACACTCCCGCACACACTGACCCTCACTGGGGTACAGTCCCACACACACTGACTCTCACTGGGGTACAGTCACACACACACTGACCCTCACTGGGGTACACTCCCACACACACTGACTCCCACTGGGGTACACTCCCACACACACTGTCTCTCACTGGGGTACACTCCCGCACACACTGACTCCCACTGGGGTACACTCCCACACACACTGACCCTCACTGGGGTACACTCCCACACACAGTGACCCTCACTGGGGTACACTCCCACACACACTGACTCCCACTGGGGTACAGTCCCACACACACTGATTCTCACTGGGGTACAGTCCCGCACACACTGACCCTCACTGGGGTACACTCCCACACACACTGACTCCCACTGGGGTACAGTCCCACACACACTGACTCTTACTGCGTACAGTCCCGCACACACTGACCCTCACTGGGGTACACTCCCACACACACTGACTCCCACTGGGGTACACTCCCTCACACACTGACCCTCACTGGTGTACACTCCCACACACACTGACCCTCACTGGGGTACACTCCCGCACACACTGACTCCCACTGGGGTACACTCCCTCACACACTGACTCTCACTGGGGTACACTCCCACACACACTGACCCTCACTGGGGTACACTCCCACACACACTGACTCCCACTGGGGTACACTCCCTCACACACTGACCCTCACTGGTGTACACTCCCACACACACTGACTCTCACTGGGGAACACTCCTACACACACTGACCCTCACCGGGGTACACTCCCACACACACTGACCCTCACTGGGGTACACTCCCACACACACTGACCCTCACCGGGGTACACTCCCACACACACTGACCCTCACCGGGGTACACTCCCACACACACTGACTCTCACTGGGGTACACTCCCACACACACTGACCCTCACCGGGGTACACTCACTACATTTCCTAATTAACGTACACATCTGAAAGATTATTTTTGATCTGTAATTCTCATTCCTGGTCCTACCTCTTTTCCATTTCTGGTAAAGTAGAGACTGGAACTCTCTGTTCTTTGCTGTCCAGCTCTGTCCTCTCTCGATCCACAACCAATCCTGTCTCCAGCCTGACATTTGTCAGAGACTCGCTGTGCAACTCCACGCCCAGTGTACAACCTGCAAGACAGGGAGGACTTTGTATAAACCTTCACCTTCAGCTCAAATTGTTCAGCCGACTCCAGCCTCTCCACTCGTGGCACCTCCACTCTCTTTCTGAACACAAGACGCCTGGTGTTTGGTTAATCTCTGGAGCCTCTGTGATAGTGTCAGGATGTCCCAATGTACTTTGCAACTCATGGTACACCCTTTGAAAGTTCTGCTGCTGCTTTCGGAGATACACCAGCTTCTGGCAGCTGGTAAAAGGCACCGGGACAGCAGCTGCTGGTGGTCACTTGGGTAATGGTGCCGGGGGGGGGGCATGGCCTTTGATCTGTCAGACTGTGCCTACCACAGGACGGTACAGAGTGCTGCTGCCCACCTGTTTCACCGAGAGACTGGAACCCAACGTCACTGCCCCACGACTGGATCGAACCAGCCCGGAGTTTCCTGGTTTCGGCCTCCCTCCTTTTTTGAAATAAACTCCCACACATGTAGGGGCATGATTAGGGCGCATAGTCAAGATCTTTTCCTTGGGGTGGGGGGACTCCAAAACCAGAGAGCACAAGTTTAAAGTCAGAGGGGAAAGCTTTTAAAGGAACCTAAGGGGCATTTTTTCACACAGATGCGTGTATGGAATGAGCTGTCAGAGGAAGTGGTGGAGGCTGGTACAATTACTGCATTTAAAAGGCATTGGGATAGGTCTATGAATAGGAAGGGTTTAGAGGGATAGTGACCAAGTCCCGACAAATTGGACTAGGTTAGGATATCTGGTCGGCACGGGCGAGTTGGACAGAAGGGTCTGTGTCTGTGTTATACATCTCCCCAGTTCTAAGGAGTTATATTTGTTATTTTCCAGTCAATAGGAACATTCCCTTAATCTAATGAGTTTTGGAAAATGGAAACCGATTTTTAAAAACACTTGTTAACAGAATTATGACATCACTGGCCAGGCCAGTATTTATTACCCATCCCTAATTGCCCAGAGGGCAGTTAAGAGTCAACCCCATTGCTGTGGGCCTGGAGTTACGTATAGGCCAGACCAGGCAAGGATGGCAGATTCCTTCCCTAAAGGATATTAATGACCTAGATGGGTCTTTCTAACAATTGACAATGGATTCATGGTCATCATTAGACACTTAATTCCAGATCATTTAATTGAATTCATATTCCACCATCCGCTGTGGCAGGAATCAAACCCAGGATACCAGAACACGACCTCTGTCTTTGGATTAACAGTTCACCAATAATACCACTAGGCCGTCATCTCCCCAATGTACTGATTAGCTCACCAGTGCCTTTTCTAAGACCTTAGGATGAAATCCATTCGGACACGGGAACTTGTCAACTCACAGTTCAGAAATTCACTCAGTATTTTTACCTTTCAATTTTTCCCTCCGTTTCAATCCCTGATTTATATTTATTTCCAGGATGTTGCTCGTACGTTCCATAATGAAGACCAACACAAAGGATTTGTCTGCTGTTTCTTTCCCCTCAATTACTAATTCCCCAGACTCAGTTTCAATGGGTCAACATTTTGTTTATATTCTGCTTTTTTTTAACTATCTGAAGGAATTTATCCAATATGTTTTTATATATTTGGCTAATTTTCTCACTTCCACGATATTTCCTTCTTTATTAATCTTTAAGTGAGTCTTTTTTTTATATTCTGTCCAATCTTCTGACCTACCTCTTGTCTTTGTACAATTATGAGTCTTTTCTTTGAGTTTGGTACAACCTTTGACTTTTTTATTTAACCACAGATAGCAGGTCTGACCCTCAGAGTGTGTCTTATTTATTGGAATGTATCTGCTCTGTGCTTTCTGGATTGTGTCTGAAATGTTTGTTACTCCATCTCTCTTGACTCAGTCCTTAATCTAAATTAGCAGTTCACTTCCTCCAGCTTTTTACTGCCTTTGTTTAAATTCAATACAGCAGTTTTAGACCCACACATCTCTCCCTTAGACTGGATGTTAAATTCTACCATATTCCAGTCTCTGCTACCCAGGGGCACTTTCATGACAGTCAGTATTTAATTCTATCTCATTTATCAAAGTCGGGTCTAGTATAGCCTTCCCTCTGGTCAGTGCCAAAACATGATGGTCTCAGAATTGTCCTGAAAATATTCAATGAATTTCTCACTAGGATTACATTTCCCATCTGATTTTTCCGGGTTACCTGTAGGTTAGAATCCCCCGTAATAATTGTGTACCCTTTTGATAAGCTCCAATTATTTCTTCCATGATACTCTTTTCCACGATGTGGTTAAGGTTAGGCTTCCTGTACACAACACCCACAACTGACCTCTTGTCTTTATCATTGCCAGACTGCCTCTATATCCTGTTTCCCTGAATTAAGGCCATCCCTCCTTATTGTGCTTTAATTAAGAGAGTCACTCCTCCATCTTTTGCTCACCTTCTGAAATGTCACAAACCCTTGAATGTTCAGGTCCTAATATAGATTGTCGTGCATCCACGTCTCAGTTATGGCCACTTGATCATACTCATTTATCTCAATTTGCGCAATAGTTCATCTGTTTTGTTCCGAATGCTTTGAGCATTCAGACGTGGTGCCTTAAATTTTCTGCTTTTATTATTTTTGTAACCTTTAGTCTGACCTGGTGATTGCTCTTAATCTGTCCCTCCCTGTCATCGCCTGTATATCATTTCCCACATTTCCCACATTCCCGCCCTAGTCACTTTTTCAATATTCTTTGATTCATCACAACTTCCCAAATTTGGGTTCTTGCCTCTGCAATTTAGTTTAAAACCCGCTCTGACTCCCTAGTTATGTGGTTTACAGGAATACCAGCCCCAGTCCGGTTCTGAGGAAGGATCTGAAACATTAGCCCTGATTTCTCTCCACAGATGCTGCCAGACTTGCTGAGTTTCTTCAGCGTTTTCTGTTTTCATTTCCAATCTGGTTCCGGTGCAGATGGGACAGGTGTCAGGAAGAACTTCTTTTCCCACAGTAAGTGACATTGTCCTGAAACTCAGTGCCCATGAGGAAAGTGCAGATGGGCAGAGAGATAATGAGGGGTTTCAGAGACCATAAGACCATAGGACATAGCAGCAGAAATTAGGCCATTTGGCCCATTGAATCTGCTCTGCTAATTAATCATGCATGATAAATTTCTCAACATCATTCTCCCACTTTCTCCCCAAGTATCTCATTGATACTCAAGAGCCTGTCTATCTCAGTCTTAAATATACTCAATGACCTAGTCTCCCAGCCTTCTGTGGCAGTGAATTCCATCGATTCCCCACTCTCTGGCTGAAGAAGTTTCTCCTTATCTCCGTTCTAAAGGGTCTTCCCTTTACTCTAAGGCTGTACCCTAGGGTCCTAGTCTCTCCTACCGATGGAAACATCCACTCTGTCCAGGCTATTCAGTAGCTTTCAGAGTGCTGCTGTTGTCAAGCACCTGATGAAGGAGCGTCGCTCCGAAAGCTAGTGTGCTTCCAAACAAACCTGTTGGACTATAACCTGGTGTTGTGTGATTTTTAGCTTTGTACACCCCAGTCCGACACCAGCATCTCCAAACCATCAGTATTCTGTATGTTTCAATTAGATCCTCCCTCATCCTTCTAAACTCCACCAAATATCGACCCATAGTTCTCAAACGTTCCTCATGTGTTAAGCTCTTTGTTCTGGAGACAATTCTCGTGAAGCTCCTCTGAACATGCTCCC